>NW_024355205.1:528605-884947 GCF_902729225.1 Pteropus medius | reverse complement strand
GAGGAAAAACCAGAACTTCTATTAAATACTGGTGGGTGTGCAAACTGGTACAACCAATCAGAAAACCAGCAGTATCTACTAAAGCTGAAAATGCACATACCCTACAATCCTGCATTTGTACTCCTAGGTATATATCCAATGTATGGGCACCAAAAGGCATTCAAGAATGTTCATAAGAATGCTATTGTTAATAGGCAAAAACTGGAAACAACACAAATGCCATCAACAATAAGGTAGACAATTAAAAAGTAACATTCATACAACGGAAAACTATATAACAATGAAAAATAATGAGCTACTGCTAAATGTTCAGAAACAGACAAAACTAATCTATAGTAATAGAAGTCAGGATAAAAGTTATCTTTGCAGAGTAAGTGACAAGGGAGACTTTTGGGATACTGACAGTGTCTGTGTCTTGATCTGGAGGCCGTCACCCATGTTTGTTCTCGTTGTGAAAATTCATCAAGATGTTTATACCCTACACATCTTTGTTAGCTGTGCACTCTATTGTGTTTCAGTAAGAAAATAAGAAATTTACTTTATAGAAAGAGTAACATATAATTTAATTTTTAAATATGTAGCATTTTAGGATCCTTTAGAGTCTCAGTATTTCTGTTAACCTCTCCTCCTGTTTTCAGTTTTATTTTCTAGATTCTGGACCAACTAAAAATGTGCTCACTATTTTTCTACAAGTTTCATTCTAATGTATTGCTGCACTAAAAATGGAAGAGCTTACTCTTCTCATCCTTGTATACTTGCCCTGAAAAGATGAATTAATAAAATAATTCAATATGTGTGTTTTGAGCACCTACATGAGCCAGGCACTGCACTAGACTCTGGAAATGAAGAGGGGGAAAGGGGTAGACACAATCCTGGCCTGAGAGAGTTTACTGTCTGACAATGGAAATTCATGATTAAAAGCAGTTGTCAGAGAATATGTTCAGTGCCATGGTGAGTGAAGATCAGGATGCTAGGGGGCCACACAGCAGGGTGGATATCTCTTCTCACGTCTTTAGGACCACTTTTCTCTCCCCTATTTTTAAAGGCAAAGTGCACTTACCTTTAGCGCCACAGAGGATGACCACTTATGGTTGTTCTCTAATTGTTTCCTGTTGTTAACCTGTATCCCCAATTGAGCATAGAGTATTGGTCTGATTCTGTATCTTCTGTTGGACTTAATTCTGGGCAAGAATTGGATCATTTAAAATACCTGATGAAGAGAGGAAGGAGGAAGTAGGGAAGAACTTCTATTAAAAAAAGAGAATTTTCAATAAAACAGACAAACAAACAAACAAACATAAAAACGGGGCATGGCTGAGACTAAACAGAAGCAGGAAGGATCTCTTCTGAGTGAAGTCAGAGGGCAGCAGCCTGGGATGGTGGCAGGTTGTGGTCTCCCAGCACTTGGGGCTGTAAGCACTAGGAACCTGTAGAAGAAAGGCTCTAGGATGATTTGCCTGGCTGAATTCAAACAAGAAAAAAATTACTCTGACTTAATTTGTCTGCTATGGAAACCAGGAAATGTTTGGGGGACAGAAAATGATCACTCCAAACACGTATCTAGAGCCTTAGAAACTTCCTTGACAACTTATCTGCTGCAGCTAACAATTTAAGTGATGGCACAGGGCTCACCTGATAAGATACATGTAAGGAACTTGCACAATGCCAGGATTCTCAGCAGCAAAACACTAACAGCTTAGGCTCCAGAAGAGATAAATATGAGTGTGTGGAAGAAAGGAGAGAAAGGGAAAGATAGGGAGGGAAGAGGGAAAGAGGTTGCATAGCACAGCCAGAAGCGTCAAGATGCTGAGAAATAAAAGAAAAGGAAAGATGATGAGAGGCCAAAAGTGATGCTGCTTTCATTTCTTAAATTACCAGAGAATTAGCCTAATTACAATTCCCCATCTGGTAACCTAACTAGAACATTCTATAACCAGCAGGGCCCCATCAAGCTAGGATTATCGTGGTTATTATTATTATCATTCATTACATTTTGATATTCAAATATCTAAATTATGCAACTAATCCCCTTAAATGCCATATTCTAAATAAATGCTTTCCAGAATACCATCTCTCATTATCATAATTTATCAACTAATATAGTACCCCAGGTCCACTTACTTCTTTACCATGATATTCAAAGCAATTAAATACAAACAAAATACAACAGGTGTCAAAGAAATGTAAGTTCATCCAAAGATTTGCAAAGTTGTGATTCCTGCCTTTGTATTGATTGTCTGTCACGAGCAGCATGAACGCTGGTCCCCAACAAGCATTAACATGCACCATCTACAAGGTTCCTGTGTTGCACATTGATGCCACTTTACAGTTCCGGAGCCTGCAGCCTCGAGACTCCTTCTCCATTCGAGGCTTTATTGCTTCCGTCAGCTTCCTATGGCAGGATCTGTATTTATAATTCATGTTTCTCCTTTGGTTTTCTTTCCTCGATTCTCTGGGTTGGTGCTTAAACAAAATCTCAACCCACATCAAGCACATGCTAGTCCTTCCTCAATTAATAATTAATAGTAATGATGATAATCATGAGCAATTTTTAGAGAGTGTTTACCTTCTGTTTTCCATCTAAGGGTCACTTCTTTCATTGCTTCAAGGGGTACTACTGAGGCACAGACAACTCAGATATGCCCAAACATTGCTGGCTGAGTGGTGTGTTGCAGTTGACAAAAAAAAGTCCAGAGAGCCTATAGTTGGAAATATGTAGTTGTGGCATCAGAATACATCCTGTTCCTTTATGTGGCAACAATATTGCTTTTTATTTTGAAGCAGTGCTCCCTCTACCCCCTACCCCAACTCTCAGCTCTTGTCCTCAATTGAAACTGAGACTACCCTCAGTTTACAGGGATGGGAAATACCACCTAGATTAAATCAACAAACTTAGTCGGTATCCTTATTGCTCAGAGTGTGGTCCTTGGAATAGCACATGAGCATCGCCTGAGAGCTCATTAGAAATGCAGAATCTCAGGTCCATCCTGAGACCTCCTGAGTCAGCATGTGTCTTTTAACAACATTCCCAGATGATTCATATGCACCTTCATAGTAATTGTCCCAGAGATGACAAATTAGGCCAATTAAGACCAAGGGGATCTAATTCCCAAATTTTATGTTAGCAGACAGGGAAGTAGATTCTCATGGTGATCATTTGAATCTTGAAATGTGCATTTCCCACAGCTCTTTTGTGAGCAGAAAGGAAACATCTGCATGAAATTCAAGTTCACATAGAGGAAGAGAGACCAACCAGAACCTCAGTTCCATCACTGAGTCTCTTTGTTCTCCTGTACCTAAAGTCGTATCTGTGATGAGACTGTTCAGATACCTGAGACACATACCTTCCCTTTTCTAACATAGGAAACAGAAACTTGACTTTCTTTCTGTCACTTGCAACCAAAAGAATCTCAAATGCCTCAGGACCCAGCTCCCCAAAGAACGTATCCCCTGCCTAACCACCAGGACAGGCAGTTCTGACATTCTAAAGGCAAGTCTCAGCTAGTTGTTTTGAACCTGTTCTTTCAAAACATCTTCTAGGTTAGGCTTTTAAAATATGCACACCACCACAGTGGGGAGAAAAACGACCAGGCCAAAGGGTACCAAATTGCTTAAAGGTTTCCTTTCTGCTTTTAATATATTAGATGTGACCCTTGCTTCCCCTTCTTCTCTTAGAGATGAAAGTCTTCTTGGAAATGCCATGCACACAGCTGTCATTTAGAAATGACGGCCAACCCAGAGAAGGTTAATGCTCTCATCAAAAATGCCCATCTTCTAAGTTGGTTAAATGGATCTTTCTGGTTCGCCTGACTGCTTGTTCCTTTCTCAAATAGCCCAGCATCTCAATGAAGTGTTGTTGCAATTTAGCTGCCTTTGCCCAAGTGCAGTGAGTATCCATCCAGGTTTTCCTGTGGGTCCCAGGTTTAACAAAACCCAACCATGGATCTGGTAAGCACAAGCCAAAGGAGGCAGGTCGGCACAGTTGTCTGAGGTTGCTTTCTACTTCTGCAGGAACAAAGAGGAAAGGACACCAGAGTAGCTGTAGTAAAGAAATTGTTCCAAAAAATGAAGTTCCCAGCTGCTCGTCTCCACTCCATTGACTTCCCAATCTTAATTATTTCACTAGAGTGGGAATTGATGTGCTTACTAAATATCCTTTCTAACTCTGAAATTCAGTGACCCTGTCAAACAAGAGGGATAATTTCGTCTCTGAGAGGCAAGTGTTAAAAGGGCACTGTTAACATGCCGAGAAAGAAGTTGTCAGGATGGGAAGAGGGAGCAGTAGTCTTGATTCAACTACATGGATTAGTTGATTCAGTTAGCTAATCACGCTGGCCTCTCAGTCGATGAAACACAAACAGTTTTATGGGATGTTGGACAGAAAGTAGAGAAAAAGCAAAAATGACTGTAAAAAGGAAAGACAGGCACCATGTGCAGCTCTTTACCTCACTGAAGCTCAGACACTCTGAAAAAAAAAAAAATGCAAGTATCTCCCTGGACAGGGTTAGCAGGCTTTATGAAGCATCTTCAAATGTAGGTGACTCTAAAATCTACTGACAGACAAGAGCTTTGGGGCATTTTGTTTTGTATTTCAGAAGACTTCCTTGATATTATTAATTTTAAAATTAGATTTGTTTTTAAGATATGCTTGAACAACTTACCCTTTTACCTGGGTCAGCATAAGTAGATTAGAGCACAAATACTGATTTATTCAGAGGACAAATACCGATTTATTCTATTGGAAGAGCCATCACCTACTTAATTCTCTCATTATTCTTAGCAGAACTCTGCTCTGAGAAATGACCTGAGTGTACAGATTAGGAATACCTGCTTTTATGTCCCCAAGATCACACTGCTGGTGTACTCTTCTTGAGGGAGGCAGCTCTTTCATGTGCCAACAACAGCCAGAAGAGAACCAGAGAGACATATTTCCTCATTCTGACAAGAATAGTATATTAGTATTATATTACTGCTGTAACAAATTACTGACTCAGAACAACAGAAATTTATTTAATGACTCAGAACAACAGAAATTGATTCATTTATAGTCTGGGAACCAAAAGCCTAAAAGAAATCTCATGAAACTAAAAGTAAGGTATTGTCAGGGCTAGATCAATCTAAGGGTTCCAGATGAGAATCTCTTCCTTGCCTCTTCTGGCTTCTGGTAGCTGCCACCATTCCTTGGCTTGTAGCCTCCTCACTCCAGTCTCTGCTACCATCAACACTGATTTCTCCTCTTCTGTAATCAAATGTCTTTCTGCCTCCCTCTTATAAAGATACTTGTGATCACTTTTAGGGCCCACCCAGACAATTAAGAATAATCTCCCCCTCTCAAGGTCTTTACTGTAATAACATCTTCAAAACTTTGCCATGTAAGATAACATTCACAGGTTCTAGGGTTAGGATATAGGTATCTTTGGGGGCCATTATTTAGCCTACCACCACCAGATTTGAGATATCTGACTTCTGATGAATGGGCTTGCTGGGGCCAGGGCAAATACAGTGTCCGCAATTCCTGGGAAGCATCCAGCAATCCAAGAGCTTGCCCATCTGCTTCTAGAAGAGCACATTCAAGTAGCTTCCCTGGCTCGATCTTATCCTACAAAGCTGGAACTTTTATAACTCTCAGAGTCACATATATGAAGGTTACAGTGGCTACAGCTTGACTCCAAGAAGTGGAGTCAGGAAGTAGTCCCCTCCCCCAACCTCATCAGTCACTCATACTGGCCACATTACACTTTAAGCTTGTTCTAGACGTGCCTAACATGGGTGAAAGAGCAGAAGAGATCACTCATCTACTTTACAAATCAGTAGAGGATGATCCTGAATCAAAAAGAGTTGACTCGGAATTCTTCCCACTGCTGCTTGTCTTCTGAGGTGGAGCCTAGTTTGATAGGAGTACAGAAAGGGGTAAAGGGAGAAAATGTATTTTACAAGTTTTAAATGAATGCTGAGAAATGCATCTTTCTATGTGCACGAAAGAGATGGTTTAAGACAGTCTGACTTTGTGGTTAGAGCAAGCATTTAATTATGGGTTTTATGTCTTTTTATGTTTGCCTGGGAGAAGAATTCTTTGTAAATCAATGACATTAACCATATGAAAAAATTACTGATTCTTTGAACCAAATTCCCACAAAGTAAAACATAGTCAAGGCTAAAACATTTTCTAAAGTTCTGACATCATTTTATGACTGCACACCAAGTTGAAAACTTCAGCTGGTATTCAGATAGTCCATTCCTCCTGTCTGAAAACCACAGGTCAATATGCAAGATGAAAGAGTTTAAGTCTCCTAGGATGCAGTTCTCTAAGTCCTAACATTTTCCATTTCACACATCACTGTTCCCACTTCCTCTGGCTCTGGAATGCATTGGGATACTTTACCCCAGAAGACTTTTCTGCCAAATATTGTAGATTACCCTGAGTATTGACAGCCATCATTACCCTTTCCTTCCCTCTGTCTAACCTAGACATCTCTCCAAGCACTGTTTTATTCTCAACATATTCTCTTCTTCTTCCCCTCCTCTGTCTCTCAGAAAGCTAGACCTTGCTTCAATCTCTTTAATCGTCTTTTCTTCTAGATCCTTCTCCCTTAGCAGTTTCTTCTGGGACTGGGATATTTATTTGTACAATCAAATAATCTTACTTGGTGCCAGAATCCCACCGACCCTGTGGGATCTCAGAATGGAATTTTATCAGCAGCTTTTGAACATTTAAATATTTGGGCAAAGATAAATTAGGAAAAGCCCAGAGGTAGCATAATCCCTTAGAGGTATGATAACTAAAAAATTAGACATATTTGATTGAAGAAGAGCAACGGATTTAGCAAGACCAGTTTCAGTTACAGGCAAATAAACAATCTTGCAATTTCTACAGCATAGGACAACATGAGAAGATCAAATTGGAGACACAAAATCTGCCCCTCAAACCTGAAGCACAAAATCTCTTCAGAATGGTCCAAGCAGTCCAAAAGGCAAACAGCATGATTATTTTTTTAAGTCTATAAATGTGCTTTACCTGTCAACAGAGCTGTTAAAATTTAATAAGTTCACACTGATGCTCAAGGGTTTTGAGACACCTATTACAAGGGGTGTTTTCAAAATTGAATTTTCTCCAACCAAAAGCAAGGGAAATCAGCCCATAAGAGAAACAGGAAATTAACTGCATGGATTCGACTTCAATGACGTAGACTAGAAGGATCTGAGTTGCTGCTGTCGTCATTTAATGGAACTCGATCCCCACAGGTCTGCTGGCTCTGCACAAAGAAATGACTTGTTCGGGCCTCCACATGGCACCCTTAAGTGGGGCCTGGACTGTGAGGGACACCAGCGGAGTCCCATGATCCAGTCCCCTCATTTAGTTACATCTGGCATATGCAGGCACCTGGTCCTCAAATTCATTCATATTGTGCCTTAAGCCCAAAAATGAATGTTCACAACAACCTATGGGTTGGTACTATTGTTATTCTTCCTATTTACATACAAAGAAGTTGAGAACTCCAATCACCTGCCAAATCACAGGTAGTGGAGGAGCTGGGGTTTGAGCTCAGGGCTGTCTGCCTCGAGAGACACACCACCAAGCAATACTCCCTAAGGAAAGTTGGACTGTGCGATCGCTGATGTACTTGCCAGCTGTTTCTCTCTGATTCTTCTAATTTGTTAAGAAGTACTGATTAATTTAGGTTATTTAGTTTCGATTGCTCTCTCCAGAACTTATCTTTACTGTGCTATTTCTGCAGTGCAAAGCGCTCAAGTTCCTCGGAGACTAACCTCAGACCTCCAGATCTTTAGTGAAGCCCTAATGCAGAAATAAGGCCCATGTTTAGGGGATGGAATAGAACAAAGATCCCAATAACTTTGGATTTGCCTTCTCATCTGATTTCTTTGCATCCAATATCTCTTTCAGTATCTCAATAACCCTATGAGATAGGGCTATCATTATCTCATTTTATAGGTGAGGAAACTGAAGATCCAAAACATTAAGTCATTTCTCCAAGGTCACATGACTAATTAATGGCAGAGGCAGGATTTGAACCCCATTCAGTGTGACTTCACCTCTATGTTATTTTGCCTCCACTCTGCCTTTCTGGCTCCCAGAATAAGAGAGCTAGGTGTGCACCCTTTCTGACCCAGTGGCTTGCACATAACCTTGATGTAGTATGCTTGTGCCTGGGCTCCTTCTGGCCAGCTGCTGGGTATCCAAGTGTTAGCTTACCTGGCTGTCTCTGCAGGGAGGTTCCAGAGTATACTGGTAGCTTCTGCCCCATGGTCTTGGCAGTTCATAAACACAGCTCTCCCCATCTGCAGTGATATAGCCCTCCAGTTAATTTATAATAAACATCACAAAGCTTAGGATGTATGTGATAGTCAAAGAGTTAGGATGTTGATCAGTCACATTACTACCTGACAGACCTGGCCATATCTGCTGCACTGCATTGCTCAGCTGCCCTAGGATGGAGAAAAGGTCCTCTTGCCCCATGGATGGATGAGCTTCATAACGTAAGCCAGGCAAACTAAAGATGCCAAATGCTTGCACAGAAGGTAGCAGGCCCCACAGCTTTTCCTCTCCAGCTCAAAGGAGACTCAGAGCATATTACTCTGGACCAGGGGTCATGAGGGCTGCAGGGCCTAGCACCAGCATCCCAAAGGCCTCCACGGTTCACTTTGGCTTTATGTCCAAGTAAACATAATGAGATTAGCTGACATAATTGGAAAAAAATAGCAGTGGTCAAACCTGGAATTTATATCTCATTATAAGGCCACACTGCATTTAGTACACAATAAATAAATATTTTAAATAGATTTTTATGATTATTTTGTTTATACACAATTCCACATCATTATCTTTTTGTGATAAGAGCATTCATTTGTTATCAGGGGATCAGCAAACTTTTTCAATAAGGGCTGGTTTATAAACATTTTAGGCTTTGTGGGTACTCTGTAGCATACTCTTTGTTTTTTGGGGTTGTTTTTTATGACCCTTTTAACATGTAAAAGCTATTCTTAGCTCACATGCTGTTCAAAAACAAGCTGCAGGCCAGATTTGGTCTGCAAGCCACAGTTTGCCATCCCCTAAATTCAAAGATATAAAATATATTACAACGATTTTATTATAGCTTCGTTTTTCTTTTTTTTTTTTTAACTAGTTGCCTCAAAAGATTATATAAGTGGCTGGGATTGAAATCCACCAGACCCAAGCCAGACTTCACGGAAAAAGGCCTATGGCCTATTCTTGATGTTGTGGTCAATGCTTTCTGCACACTCCATAGAAATATGAAGTAATCAGAAGTAGGAAGATTTAGGAATAAATGTAATAAACATTAAACTATGGGTTTTATTATTGCCTTTGGGTGAATCTTTGGAAATCATTCATCTTTCCACTTAGTATTCTCCCATCTGTACAATGGGTTTAATAACACTGGCATAGATTCTGGGCAGTAACCAACAGGTTACTTGTGTTCTTGTGGTCTGGCACATTCTGCTCAGAAACTGTAAGTTTTTTGGTCAGTTCCTACTCTGTGGCTTTTCAGTGGAAGCATTTACTGTTTTCTTTGGCAACAGCACGAAATTGTTGATGGGAAGGTAAGTAATCCTGAGTCAGCAAAATACTTCAGAGTCTGAGGAATGGCATGGGCTCTGCCACTCCTGTCCCCAGAGTGCTCTACTCATTGTGCAGTGATCTGGGGTGACCTTGGAAGACCTTTGACCACACCGGGCTCCCCTCTGCACTAACCCCACTCCTCGAAACAAAACAAAGGCATTGAAATCAGCCTCATCATCTGGTTGGTCTGGAATTTCAGAGGGCCTAGCCCAGTCTGCCACGGCAACTCCATCCTCCCAGGTGGATGCAGCAAGCATCTTGCAGAGCAGTGGTCCCTACCTTGGAGCCAACAGACCCGGATTCGAGTCCCTGTTCCACTACTTATCAACGTGTTACCTTAGGAAATTTCTCAGTCTCTCTGAGCCTTATTGAATAAAATGAAGGCTTTGAACTAAATGATCCCTAAGAAACTTCTGTCTCTAACTTTCTAAGTCCCACTAAGCCAATCCCTGCCCCGCCCCCAGCCCCAGTACATGCCCTTAATTCACACTTCCTAGAGAGAATAAAGGGCAGGGAAGTTGAACTTACCCACATCTTCTACTCTCTCACCCTCTAAATGATTGACACCCACTTCTTCTCCACTTTTGTATAAAATAAGAAGTGAAGCATCTTTTCCTCTTTGGCTAACTGTCCCCTTTTGCCCTACTTCTATTTTGCCCTGCCTCTCCCAGCATCATATTCCATCAATTATTTCCTCTCATTGCGTTTCCACTTTCCATCCCTATCCATCCCCTTTCCTTAGTGTGGAAATGCATACCAGTAGCCCCGTTCTTTTTTTTTTTTTTAAATCAAACTTACTAGAAAAGGAAATTTGAAGAATAAGAATCTCACACAGATTCAAATCTAAGAGCAAACATTGCCAATCTCATTCTTAAACCACCACCACAAACACCCTCAGTGGACTTCGCCTCCCCCTCAAGATGATGGTCAAGAGCTACATGTGGTGAATCTGGCAAGCGATCCTGGAATGCTATGCTCCAGAAGACCAGGGAAATATCCTCCGACACAGAGTCCTTTGAGGGAGAGTCCCTGAGAAGTCTGCTTCTCAACCCAGCTTGCCCAGCCCATGCTGGGAACTATGGCTGCAGGGACCTAGTGTTTCTCACATCTGTATCTCAGAACCTACCGCAGTGCTTGGCACGCAGTAGACTCCTTGTCACGTGCTCTGAACTATGGGAAAACAACAGCAACGAGGCAAGAAGAAGGAATAATCACTCTTGGAAAACCACACCCTACTTCTGCTTGGAAAAGCTGGTCCCTGCCAAGGTCCTGCTGTCCACCCCACTCCAGTGAACTAGGCTCCTTAGTTTTAGTCTATTGGGGGTCCTTATTCCAGCCTAGAAAGCAGGGCATGATAGAAAGGAAGGCTTAAATGGTTTTTATTTTCTGGCCATGGTTTTCTCTTTTTCTTCCCTCTTAAAAAAATAATAATAATAATAAGGAAGGGAGGGGCAATTAAGAAACTGAGGTTTTAAACCTCCCCAGAGGTCAAACAAATTGCATTTTTGCCACAAAGAGTGGGGAGGGGGAGGGGAAGGGCAGATGGTAAATCGGCTGGCTGAGGAGACCCTTCCGGTGATATCTTTCTCTGGGCCCCCAGCTGGCAAAACTGCTGGAGCACGTGGGGCAGCCCCTCTGGTGGGCAGATCCAATCGCAAATAGAGAAACAAGGCGTGCCAGCGGGAGCCTCACTAGCTGGGAAATTATTTCCTAATAAAACTACAAAGGGAAGGACGATGACTGGGCACTGCTGACAAGTATTGTTGTCTTGTATCAAAATCTCTTTATAAACCTGTTTGAAGAACAGAGCTGGCTTCTCTTTGATGTTCCAGTTCAAAGCCTGTGACATGCAGGGTTCTCAGCCACATTGGGGGATGGCAGGGGAAGAGAAGTCAGGAGGCACTTTAGCAAACTCTCAGTGCAGATAAATACCTCGGCACTCCAGGACAGTGTTTTGGTTAGATTTCCTTTGAGTTCCCAATTATTAATAACAACCACCACCACCGAGCACCCCCTCTCTTCCAGGGGCTTTCTGTAGAATATCTCATTTCACACTGACAAGTGGGTGGTAGCTATTGTCACCCGAATGCGAGAGATGAAGGAATGGGGGCTGAGTCTCATCTCTCAGTCTGATTCCAAACCAGGCTCATCCTTCACTCCATGAAAGCCCAGCCTTTCATCACTGTACATAGGCTAAGTTTCCACATGACTCCGATGGCCAGTTCTGTTGTACTCAGCAGCACCAAGCTGCAAGAGCTGGGACTATGATTGAAAGAAAAAGTAATGGCACAGGTTCCCCCTCCCGGCAATCTCTCAGTTTCACCTACGCAGGCCTTCAAACACAAGCCTTGTGGATGCAGAGAGAGGGGTCTGCTTTCCAGGTAGGGAGTATTCCACTGCAATATCCCCACACGTAGGTGGAAATCAGGCCATCAAGCGCACAATCAGGACCCATCCTGAAGGAGAAGAAAACCTACTGTTATGGGTTGAAGCAAGTCCTCCCAAAAAGTTGTTGAAGTCCTACCCCCCAGTACCTTATTTGGCAGCAGGATCTTTGCAGATGATCCAGTTAAGATGAGATCAGTAGGGTGGACCCTAATCCAATATGTCTGGTGTTCTTTTGAAAAGGAAACATTTAGACACAGAGACAGATACACACAGAGGGAAGACAAATTGAAGACACAGGGAGAAATTCATCTACAAGCTAAAGAACACCTGAGGCTACCAGAAACTAAGAAAGAGGCCTGGAATGATTCTTCCTCACAGCCTTCAGAAGGAACCAGCCCCGCCCACACCTCGATCTTGGATTTTCAGGCTCCAGAAATTTGTATTGTTTGAGACACTCAGGTTGTGGTACTTTGTTATGGCAGCCCTGGTAAATGAGTTCATCTACCAACCCTGGAAATACCTGCAAGGTGCAGGAGAAGGCAAAACTCAATATTCCTGGAGGCTGGAGAGTGGAGAGTGTATCTCTGCAGGTGTTACCCCTATAGGGTGGGAAGTATGGAAGGTGAGGGACATCAGCCCACACCCAGAGTGGGGAGAAAAGTTACCACCTGGGATCACCCCACTTACCAGTTCCCAGTCATGCCTGGGTCTCACCCAGTCCATAACTCTGAGGTTTCTTTACCCAGATGCCACTCTCTTCACCTGCCCCCTACCTCTAAGCTCCAAGTATCTGTAACACTACCTTCACTCCAGTGCCTCTCTCCAAAGACAGGTTCATTAGTTCTCAGGTCAGTTGTTTTCAAGGTGTGGGCCCTGACCAGCAGCATCAGCATCACCTGGGAAGTTGTTAGAAATGAAAATGCCTGGTTCCCACCTAAGACCTCCTGAATCTGAAACTCTGGGAGTGGGGGTCCCACAAGCTGTGTTTTAGAGAGACTACCACAGCATTCTGATGTTTGAGCATCACTGTTTAGCAAAAGGTGGTCTGAAGCTGGCTGTGATTTTTCCTAAGATCACAGTAACAGTATATTGGAGTCAGGAACCAATTGCTTTTTTGTGCACAGAGACCACTGCCTTCCCACCCTTCCCTCTTTAGGATGTCTTCTTGAGGACATACTAGGCTGGATAAAAAGATCCGACATTCCGATTTTACAAAGCAAGGTTGTGAGCCTTCTGACACTTTGGCTGTCAACACTTATTTTAGAATTGGCTTGGGGATCTCTTACAAAGTGTACATGAGACAAACAAGGTGAGTCCTCTTGTCTCAGGCAGGTAAAAGAAGTGGTAATTGTTTGTTCTTCTATTTTCCTAGTATAAAATGGTGGGAAACTTTGTCTGGATTTGAGTCACTTCTGTGCTCCATCCCACTCATGTAACTCCAATAATGCTTCACCAATGTTAAAATTCCATTCTCTCTCTCTCTCTTCTACGTCTGTAGGAAGGGAAACTGTTGGCAAAACTGTTTATTTTTCCCTCCCCCTAGAACATGGGCAAATACTCTGCATATTTTCTGCCCCATCATCCAAGCCTGGGGGGTGGTGGTAGGAGAATAGGTTGAAAGCAACAGTCCTCAAACATCTTTCCTCCAGGATCAATACCATGAAGACTTGACACCAATCCTATATGATTTCCCAGGCACTGGTCTCCTACACACCCTGTTTGCAGAGTATTTTCCCTTCTATTCATCTCATTCTCTATTCATCTCACTCTATTATAATTTTCTTCTTTGCCTTACTGCCCCTTGACACATGACATGTATAAACAGGGGGCTGTTTGTTGTTTACTGTGTCTCCCTCACTTGGAATGCCAGCTCCATGAGCCAGTGGCGTGCTTTGTTCATGGCCATTCCCTCCAAACCTGAGCAGGCGCATAGCAGGCACTCCTACTTCCCACAGAGTCCCTACTCTTTGTCCCTTAAAAGTCCCTGCCCATCCCACTCTTGAAGAGCAGACCCAAACTGCCATGTTTTAAATCTCCTCTGAAACAAAAGAACCAGCAAAATTGAAAGCTGCTTGGTGTAAAGAGTGCTCCTCAGGCCTGTAACATTAGAATGCTACCCATTGTAAAGTAGCCCAGTCATCAGCTGATTACATATACAGCTTTCAGACTCATAAAAATATCACCTCACACAGTTTCTCATGAACCTGCTGCCAAAGGAGCAGAGGCCACAGCTTTGGGGCTGACAGAAGACATGGCGAGGAGAAGGCAGGGCGTTGAGACAGGCATCTGTCGTCCCCAGCAGGTCTCCCCCTTGGCAGAGAATCCTTGAATCTGCTCTACTTCGTACCATGCAAATGAGGTGCTGATGAGGTCACTGCATTCTGCCGGATTATTATCTCTGACATTTTATTCATAATAATTATAGAGCCTTTCCACCTTCAAAGTGCTTTGCAAACAATAATTAATTAATTAACACTCATAACACCCTGGCGAGGTAGCTTAGTATTATTAATTTATCTCTACAGTATATTATTATCCACCATTTCCTCCCTCCCTACAAAAACAATTGAGCTTCAGGGCTGTGTGTCTAGTCTTTTCTGGGCCAATCTTCCCAGTTTCCTACTTTAATTTTCTACTCTGCTCATCAATGTTATGCCTCAAAGGTTTGACAGCCATACATATAACTCTTTAGATTTTAGACCCATTTTACTACAAATAACTACCCCACTGACTTTGTATTGGAGTTAAAGCTGTGGATGTTATTTGTGTTTCTCCAGTTCCAGGACTCCCCACTCCGAACACCTTTTATTAATTCAATTACCCTCCTTTCCCCCATCCTCTTTCTTCCTATCCTATTGCTGCTATATTTCTCCTATATCTAACTTTGTCTTTTTTCATGATTCTAGTACAAATATATCTCTAATCCCCATTCTTCATCTTGTCTTTGGCTCTGTGCTTCCTTTCCATCTCTGCAATTCTATCTACTAGTTGGCTCACCATTCATTCTCCTAGTTATTTGGATTTTAATTATGTAAATTAGACTTCTCTGAGGGGTGCTTAAAAAAGGCTATCATTTAACTCCTCTCTCCCTGATCAAACTCCTCATTTTTTTAAATCTCATTTTCTTCTTTCTCCCTGTCTAATCCTGTCGCCCTACATTCTATCTCTTATTCATTCACTTATTCTATGCCAGTCATTGAGTGCCTACACAGGCTGGGCTCTGTGTGAGCGTGGGGTCAGAGGAGAGGTAACAAAGATAAATTAGGACCCAGGCTCCATCCTCAAAGAGAATGAGATAAGCACTACCATAGAAGGATCTGAGAAGCTATGGGAATTCAGAGGTGGTGATTAATTGTACTTCTGCCTAGAAGTAGGAAGAGAGGAGGGGGTCACAGAAATCTCGACAGAAGTGAGGACACTTGAAAGATGAGTGGGTTGTTTATTGCCTGGCAGAAAACGAGTAAAAGGGTGTGCCAGGCGTCGGGAACAGCGTGAACAAGGGAATGTAGGCATGGGCTGAGAACACACAGACTCTGAGTCATAGGGCTTAGATAACCCAGCCTCTGATTTCACCTTGAGCCATCTGTAGGCAGGTACTCCATTGCTAGCCATTGAAAGAAGAAGAGGAAAGAGGAGAGGAGGGGAAGGAAGGAGAAGAAAAAGGAGAAGAAGGTAGGGGAGAAGGAGGCAACAGATGAACACCACAAGCATGGAGGGGGGCTTTGATTTTTTCAAGGATTTTATAGGAAGAGAGAACAGGGATAGTTCACATCACATAGCAGGAAGCATTTCTCTCCCAAAATCTCCTCTCGGCATTTGTGTCTTCTCCTTCTAAAGTCCCTTGGAAACCAATCCAGATTACTCTTGCCCTGGATTACACAGCCCCCAAGGCAAAATCCCCAACCCCGCAAATTTTCCAAGGCCTGTCACACATTCCCTTTCACAAATCAGAGATATTTTCCTTTACTATTCTTTCTCTCCTCTTACTCTGTTACCTTAGCTGTCTTCTGGGGTACAGATGCCCACAAACAAAGAGTAGCTCCAGGCACTAGGATTTTAGCAGAAATAATTATAAATATCAAATAATTTATTCTTATGACAAATAATTTTTTTGGTTCTATTTGTTTGTGTAATTACAAATAGTCTGGTGTGGCACAGAGTGAGACTAAAGCTGTGTGTGTGTGTGTGTGTGTGTGTCTGTGTGTGTGTGTGTGTGCGTGCGCACGTGTTTAGAAAGGATAGTGGACCTCAAATGTGATGCTAAAAAGTTTAGTTGGTTTCTACTGGCAATAAGGATTGTATTAGTGTCCTAGAGCTATTGTAATAAAGTGGCATAAACTGAGTGGCTTAAAACAACAGTTCTAGAGGCTGGAAGCCCAAAATCAAGGTATTGGCAGGGCTGGGTCTTTCCTCAGACTGTGGGAGAAATCATTCCACGCTTTTTTCCCATCTTCTGGTGACCGCCAGCAAACCTTGGCATTCCTTGGCTTGTAGATACAACACTCCAATCTCTGCCTCCATCTTCATATGGCATTTTCCCTGGGGCTCTGTGTCTTTATGTGGCTGTGTTTTTATAAAGACACCAGTCATATTGCATACTCCAATACGACCTCATCTTCCCTAATTACATCTGCAACAACCCTATTTCCAAGTAAGGCCACACTCTGAGGTTCTAGAGATTAGGACTTCAACTTGTCTTTTTAGGAAGACACAATTAAACCCATAACAAAGATCAGTAGCAGGTTTTTAAGCCAATTAGGTAGTCAGCTGACTAGATCCACATCCAGTCAGAAAGCCAGTCAGGGCAGCCACAATGTGGAGGATGGATGAGATGGCAAAGAATCTTGGGCAAACAACCAAGGGGACTGCAGGACAGTCCAGGCCCACTCCTCCAATTTTCCTCACTGCATCTGCACACGTAAGACCCCCAGTGCAAACCACCTCTCATCTCCTCCATTCCAACCCTCATAGGGCAAGTTTCAAGACAATTCTAAACATCATAGCAGTAACAGCAACTATTAACATTTATTGTGCACTCACCATTTTCTAGATATTGTGCTAAGCACCCTATGAATAGCATCTCATTTAATCCCCGTAATTACTTTTTGAAGTAGATGTTTAGTTAACAAATGCTTATACAGCACCAAATCTGTGCCAAGAATTATTCTAAGCCACCTTCAGATATTAACTCATTTTATCTTTGTAACAGCCCAGTAAGGTAACACTGTTAATAGTCTCACATTACAGGTATTGTAAGGAGACTGTATAACTTGTCCAGGTTGGAGTGTCCCAGCTGGGCTTCAACCCAGACAGTGAGTCTCTCGAGCCTGCTGCACCCCGGGGGAGGCATTATCTTGCCTCCACAAACAGCAATAGATGAGCCCAGCAAGCCAGAAACTGTTCACTGGTGGGAACTTGGGTTGATACAGCAAGTAAAATAGAGAGAGCACTTTGTGGATTTGGGGGCATGGGGATGAGTCTACGCCCATAAAAGCAGTGGAGGAAGGGGGCAGGGAGGAACCATAAAGCTTGGGAAAAGGTCCATGATGCTCGCTCTTTCCTTCCATTAAGGCTGTGAGATAAGAGCAGAGACTCTCAAAATGACCAAAGCAGCCATGTACAGATGCACCAATGACTGAACTGCTGATGGAGGAGAGACCAACTGTCATGCTCCCAGGGAGCAGGGAGAGCCGAGGCTTCTGAGGGAGGCAGGAGCTGTCCCTGTTCTGCAGCCACAGTGGAAGGGGAGAAGCAGGCATCCATGCAGGACTCCGTCTGGGCTCAACTCCATCTTCCACACAGCAGCCACTGTGATCTTTCTAGAACACCAATCTGAATATGTCAGCCCCCTGCTAAGAGTACTCAATGGATCCCATTGCTTACGAGATAAAATCTAAACTAGGCCAATCCCTGCCCCCGGCCCCACCCTGCCTTACATCCTTACATTCTATAGTCCAATCACACTGTCCTGCTGTCCTCAGGCTGTTCTGCTGTACCCCTTCCAGGGCTGCGTGTGCGTGTGTGAGTGTGTGCACGTGTGCACGAGAGTACCTTTCCCTTGACCCTTCCCCATCCTCCTCAATCCCACCCTCTCCGCTTCAATCATTCCCTCCACCTTTTTTCTGCCCACTCATGCTTCAGGTCTCAGACACTTGGCCCCTGTCTATGAAACTCTCCCTAACTCTCCCCCAAGTGACTTAGATCTACCTCCATCTTTGATCCTGGCACTCTTTAGGCCCAACCCCAAATTTTTGTGGTAAAATACACATAAAAATATTTATCTTTGCCATTGCTTAATTTTATTTTTTAATTAAAATCATATATATTTAAGGTGTACGACATGACAATTGGTATACATACACATAGTGAAATGATCACTACAATTACAAGTTAATTGACACGGTTACCTTTTTTGAATGTGGGATGAGGGCACATCTCTCAATAAATTCTCAGTATTCATACAATATTGTTAACTATAGTTATGATTAAATCTGTACATTAAATCTCAAGACTTATTTATCCTACATAACTGCCATTTTGTACCCTTTGACCAATAGTCTCCTGTTTCTAAAAACTCCCTACACCTGGTAACCACCATTCTACTCTCTGCTCCCATATATTTGCCTTTTTTAGAATCTACATGTAAGTGAGATTATACAGGATTTTTCTTTCTGCATTTGGTTTATTTACTTTAGCATAATGTCCTCCAGCTTCATCCTCGTTGTTGTAAATGGTAGAATCTCCTTCTATAAGGCTGAATAATATTCCATTATATTACATATTCTATTATACTACATACAATAGAATAGTATATATGTAATATTCCAGTACATAATATGTGTGTGTGTGTGTGTGTGTGTGTGTGTGTGTGTGTATAAAATTACATTTTCTTTATCCATTCACCAATAGACACTTAGGTTGTTTCCATACCTTGGATATAGTAAATAATGCTGCAATAAACTTGGGAGCACAGACATCTCTTCAAGTTACTAATTAATTTCCTTTGGGTATATACTCAAAAGAGTGATTGCTGCATACTATGAAGTTCGATTTTTAGTTTCTTTTGAAGAACCTCCATATCATTTTCCATTATGGCTGTTCCAATTTGCATTCCCACCAACAGTGTATAAGGGTTCTCTTTTCTCCACGTCCTCGCCAACACCTTTTTTTTTTTTTAATAATAGTCATCCTAAGAGGTGCGAAGTGATATTTCCATCTTAACTATTTTTTCGTGTACATTCGACAGCGTTAAACACATTCACATTGCTGTGCATCTGATCTCTACAACTCTTTGTCTTGCAAAGCAGAAACTCTGTGCCCATTAATCAACAGCTCCCCAGTCCTCCCTGTTCCACAACCCCTGGCAACACCATTCCACCTTCAGTCTCTATGAACTTCACTACCCTGGGTATTGCCAACCCGCCCCCTTTTTTAATTGCATCATAGTTATGTTACAGGTTTAGTATCAGAGTCTACCACATCAGTGTGTAGAAAATATTATTTTTATTTTAAACCATCTTAGTCTCACTCTGAGTTTCCATCCTACGGGGGTGGCAGAAATTCCAGTCATTACAGGGCCCATTTGCTCCAGGCATCCTCGATTACCGAAGCACTGGGGAGCCCCTTCTCTCACTGGTTAGCCCTTCCTCGTCCCCAGAGTACCCCATCATCCCAGCCCACGTGGACTTCCAGGGCCAGTAGCACCTCTGCCTCAGGGTCTCATTTAGGGAGTTTGAGGTGAAGCTGGGATCCCCTGTGCCTCACCAGTCTCTCTAGGTCTGCTACACCAACACCTTTGTGATCGTTTCTCATTTCCTCACCTCTTCTCTCTTCCTCCCTCTCTTCTTTCATCACCTTCAAAGCCCTGTCTCCCTCTTTTGCTCAGCCTCTTGCCCTCAGAGTCATCTCTTTTTCCTCCCCTGCCCTCAAAGGCCTCCTCTCCCTCACCTCCACCCATTGGACCCTTAGTATCCTTTCTTCAAAGAGCTTAGTTTTACAAAAGCCTTTGACTTCAGGCAGCTTGTTTTCGGCCCTGAAAATATCCCGAGGCAAGGACAAGCAAAGATCCCATCTACCTGTTGATCCAAGGGAACATAAATAGAGCAAAATTTAAAACAGTCACTCAAATTATCATTTGCCATATTTATATGTTTTCACACTTTTCTCCCTACTAGACTGGACATAACTTTAGAAGTGGCTGTTGTCTCTTCTTCATCTCTAACACCTCTAGAACCAGAGTAGCTTCTCAAAAAACGTTGTGAATGTGGATGAATAAATGCATGAATTAAAGATAACTAACAATTTTCAGCCTCAAACTTCTCTCCCTTTAATAAGCACATGGTGCACCAAAAAACGCTCTCTTGGGCTCAGATAGGGGATATATAAGTGTAATCTCACTCCCTGCAATATTTATTTTATCCTTGGATTTCCCCAACTTAAAAAAAAAAACGTGTATGCAATTCAAGATTTTAAATAATAAAAAAATATATATTTTATTTTCAAATCTTGGTTTGTTAGGAGAGAAGGAGGGCAGAGAAAAAATAATCTCACTCTACAAGGCAGCCTGAACTCACTGCTGTCATAGTATAGCTTAGAATTAGTTCTCTCCCATCAGGTACTAATTCAGGAATGGGAGTGGAACCCACCATGTTCTTGCTATGGGGTCATGCTCTGGGAAAAGAGGAGAGAGAGAAAGAGGGGGCGGGGAGAGAGAGAGAGACAGAGAGAGAAGGGGGGGAGAGAAAGGGGGAGAGAGAGAGAGAGAAGAGACAAAAGACAGAAAGAGACAGAGAAACAGAGACAGAGAGAGAATAAATCAATAGATAAAGGATTTCACATCAAAACTAGATGCAAATCCTGGATGCACAAGAGCATCAGGTTATACCGTAGCAAGTGAAGACCTGTTATTTGTTATGCCCAGTTGGGAGTCTAGGAATCCACGGTCTTCTGGAACTTTGGCCACATCAGGTACAAAGAAAGCTATATGGTGCTGCAGGTCTCACACAAAATCTCAGCTCCTGCAGTAGAGCAGCGTCCAGATGGGGGTATCCAGTGCAGCCATCTGGAATGGCCAGCTCTATTAACTGACCCTGATTCATCCTCCCCTATTCACTTCAAAGAACACCCCATGAGAGAAAGAGACAAAAGGCCATCAGGGGGACTTGGAGGAAGGGAGGGAACTGGCTAAATAATTAGCCCTCCAACCTTCAAAGTACTTTATAATTATTAATTAATCCACCCAACTGGGATCTGTGGGCAGATGGACGCTCACCAACCACACTGACACACCCATTGCTAAATGGAGCCTGAGATCGAGCAGATGCATACAGCAGTTGGGGCACCTAAGAAGAGAAGGAACAAGAAAGAGCATAACACTCTGGCTTTGAGATTTGCTGTTAATAAAAATTGGGGGATAACCGGAGTGAAGTGACAAAACAGGACCAGGAGACTTTTGAGAAAAAATTCACCCTAAGGTTGGGAGAAATAGGACCAATAGATGGGTTTTCCCTCCAAAGACCAGGAGTCAAGAGGGTAACGGCCCTGGATCTGCAAGGAGACTATCCCCACCTACATGCATCTGAGTCTTTGCCAAGCATATCTCGAGGAAGGAGACTCTTCTTCAAACTGTGAGGAACAGTGCTGGGATCCCACCAGCAGCCACGATGGCAGCTGGTGCCACCTAGAGCAGAACTCTTGTAGACACCCAGGACAGACACTAGGTCCAAACTGCAGGGCTTCACCAGACCTGCCCCACACCTCCACTGTGGATCCCACCATAGGTGAATTTGCCTGGATGGGGGAAGTTTTAAATTGTTCCATCTACACCTTTCCAGGTCTCCCATCTACCAATGTGCAGTCCTTGCAATTTGACCAACTAAAATAACGTTGCAGTTTAATATTTCTTCCCCACAAATGAGCTCATGCTTCCAGATTTCCGCCGATGCTTAGGAAGGAAAATGAGTGGTGAGACTGAGATGTCGGCATGCAGAGGATGCATAACCCCAGGGCAGGCATAACCCCAAAATAAACCTCAATGTCTTAAAGTCATTTGGACTCAAGGGTAGTGAGTCATGCTAACAAAATTTACAAGAAACTGAACACTTTTCCTAGTTGTGTATTATCTTCCTTATTCCTCTCGCTAACCCTATTAGACAGGGACTCTTCTCATTCCCGTTTTTCACAAGTAGAAACTGAACCTCCCAAGTACATGAACTTGCTCCAGGTCTGACATATTGTAAATGGAAGAGCTGGTCTTCAAACTCAAACGACTCCTACATTCTTGTTTTGACCGTTCCTCTCTCTCACCAAGACAAGTGTAAGAGCTAAGCCAAAGAGATACCAATGCCACCCTGTCCCATGTTTTCTCTCCTGCAGGCAGGCCCTGTAGAGATTCAGATTTTCAGAAGGTTTCTCGCTGTGGATGAAATCAAAACAGGGGAGGTCTGACTCATTTCACTCAGCATGGTATTCTCAAGATCCACGCATGTTGTCGCAAATGGCAGTATTCCATCTTTTCTTGTGGCTGAGTAGTCACCCCAATAAGTTTAATAAAATCTTTTTTAAAAGCAGGGGAAGTGTGACTTGAGAATTTCAAGGCTTCTGACGGTGGATGCAGCCCTCTCACAGTTTGGGCATACCTGCTAAGCCAGCCCCAACAGAGCACTGCTCTCTCCAGGCTGGTTAGGGGAAGGGGATGAGTCCTGTCCAGGCTGCTTTGTGATGCTCCCTTTTCTGTTTTCCCATTTCTTCTGAGAAACCCATTACCACCATAGCCATGTGCTGGCCTTTAATCATGTTATTTGTTGCTCTTCTCTTTGAGGAGTCTTTGCAAATCTATGTCCTAACATATAGTCTGTGCCAAAAATGAGGGAAATGTATGCTTCTGCTTATATGAGGTGCCTAGAATGGGCAAATTCATAGAAACAGAAAATAGAATAGTGGCCGCCAGAGGCTGAGGCGGGGGAGGGAGGGCGGGGGGCGGGGGAAGTGAGTGTTTAACCAGCACAGAGTTTATGTAGAGGATGATGAAAAGTTTAGGGTGCAATGGTCATACAATGTTGTAAATGTATTCGGTGCCACTGAATTGTATACTTGTGAATGGTTAAAATAACTATATTGTATATATTTTACCACAATAAAAAACAAAGAAATAAAATTCTGATACATAGTACATCATGGATTAACCTTTAAGGTATTTCGTGAAGTGAAATATGCAAGACACAAAAGGTTAAATTGTATACGATTCCATTTGTATCAAGTATCTAGAGTAGTCAAATTGATAGAGACAGAAAGTAGAACGGGGGTTGCCAAGGGCTGGGAGGAAGGGAAAATGAGAGTTATTATTTAGTGCGTACAGAGTTTTAGTCTGGAATGATGACAAAGTTCTGGAGATAAATAGTGTTAATGGTTGTGCAACAGTTCGAATGCACTTAATGCCGCAGAACTGGACACTTAAAAATGGTTAAAATGGTAAATTTTATGTTTTGTGTATTTTATCACAATAAAAAACATTTTCTTTTCATAAATGAGAGGGAGACTGCTTTGTCCAGCCTCCCTCTCATTTATGAAAAGAAAATGTTTTCCTAAAACAGTTTTCCTCAAACTCAGAGACACAGGAGTCCCAGTGCTGAAATCTAGGTGATTCCTCTCCACAGGCCTTCAACCTCTGGAAAGCCTTCCCTACTCCTGATCTGTGGAACGACATGACCAGGCAGGACATAGAGCAACTGAGGAGGATGAGGCTCACGTGGGGCTGCCGAAGCCCCCATTGTCTCCACAGGATTGGCTATGCCTGGCATCCCTCTTCCCAGACCCGTCAACCTGTTTCCCTTACTCAGCCACCTAGCTAAGGAGCCATGTTCCAGGAGGCTGTCAGGGTACTTGGCTACTTCGTGGCTCCGGACATGCCTGCAATTTTGTTTCCATTGCCACTATTTAGAAACAATTTTGTTTCCAAGCCCCTATTTACAAACAGATAAGTCCTGAATGCACATCTTCAGGGTGGTTTCGAAGAAAGGAGAGAGAGAGAGAGAGAGAGAGAGAGAGAGAGAGAGCAAAGAAAGAAAGAAAGAAAAGAAAGGGAAGGAAGGAAGGAAGGAAGGAAGGGAAGGAAGGAAGGAAGGGAAGGGAAGGAAGGAAGGAAGGAAGGAAGGAAGGAAGGAAGGAAAAGGAAAAAAAAGAGCATATCCTCTATTTGAAATATAACAATACATTTTTTAAAACACACACACTCCATTTCTCAAAACCATGCACTTTTCGTAAAGTAAGATACACTGACAATTCTCCCAGGACTCAAAGACAATCGTCACCATCACCTATTCCAGTCCACAAAAGACAACAGCCACCTGCCCATCACCCTAACAAGGACCCGACTTGCAACCTGCAGTTTCTGACCCTCCTCAGAGACATTTGGAGCTACCCTGCTTCCTCTTCTGGGATAGCTCTCAAAGCCCTGGTGAGAAAGTAACCCCAACCTCCCACCTCTCAAGGGTTCGCAGTCATCAGCAGGTGAACAAGGATTGCAGCAGGTGGCCATGTGACATGCAAGTGACGCGAGCAGCCGGCAGTGTCATGAGGCCAGTTCAGAAAGTGATCCGTTGGTGCCAGGCCTTGTGGGAACCTCCCAAGCTGGCAGGGAGGCGGCCTCAACCTCAGACAGCTGCCCAGGACAGTGTGTTCAGACTCAGTCTAATCATTGCTTTCTGACAGTGGCTGGTTGCCCCCTTTCCCCGCTTAAACTCCCCACACCCACCTCCACACCTTGTCCTTGGGCTCCCTCAGTCTCAGGTCTCCCACAGCCATCTAGAGCTTCAGAGAATACTGGTTTTATGGCTGGAGCTGTCGGCTGGAGAAACACTTTTTAAAATTCATGACCTTTCCCATCAGGGTTCAGAAACTGATCAGACCTGAAGAAGAAGAAGGCTGAGTTTATTCTTTCACTGGTCCTGCCGGTCCCCTTCTATCTCCTACGTCCACCCCCTTTCCACTTCCTCTCACAGCTTTCCTTGTCCATTGTCCTCTAGGATCTTTCTCATTTATCCCAGTTTTAATCCCCACCCCCAGCCATAAACCAAAGAAAAATGAAAATTCTCCTGCTTCCAAATGGAGCGTGTGTTTGGCTGGCAAAGCACGCCTGACTGTCAAAGGTATCTCCCTTTGTCAGGTAGGGAAGGGCCACCAAAGGTGCAGCTGGGCAAAAGAGATAGAGCGGAGGCTTGACTGAAAGGGAGTCAGGCGGCAGAGGCTCTGCTGTTTTCATTTTTCCAGAAAAGGCATTTGCTGGGGGGCCATCCACCTGAGGCTGGGGGAGGTGGGGCGCAACACGGGCACAGCAGACGGGCTGGCAGTAACTCGGCGCTGCAGACCCTGCCAAGGAAAATTAAAGAGCAATGTGTTTGCTTCTTGCCACAAGTATAAACAACAACAGATATTCTCTGTGGAATTCTTGCCTTGTGATTTCAGTCAGCTGTCCTCAGCCACCCTTTCCTTGCAGCAGTTTCCCTCTTGGGCCTTTACTGAGGGCGTCCAGGCACAGCAAAGTCTGGTATCCTAATTTATCCTGAGGACCAGGAAAGATAAATCTCCCCCCCAGACATGGTGGCTGCACAGGAGGCGCACAGAGTACTTTGTGGTCACGAGGAGAAGTAAATGGGAGAGAAGCAAAGCTGCTAACTGTGAGAGCATTAGCCTAGTGACAGAAATGACATGCCCAAGCTAAACGAGAGCAGCATGTCCATTTCTGGGGAGTAATGATAGGTAATACTTAGTCAGAACTTACTTGTGCCAGGCAAGTTCTAAGCTCTTTACATACATCAGCTCATTTAACTCGTCATATCAACCTTACGAAGTAGCTCTTGTTAGCCACATGTGATGGTTAATTTCATGTGTCAATTCAGCTAGGCCACGGTACCCAGATATTTGGTCAGATACCGGTCTAAATATTGTTGAGAGGTACCTTTTAGATGAGATTAACATTTAAATCAATAGACATCGAGTAAAGCAGATCATCCTCCATAATGTGGGTGGGCCTCATCCAATCAGTTGAAGGTCTTAAGAGAAAGAAGACTAAGATCCTCTAAGGGAAAGAGAATTCTGCCTCTAGACTGCCTTAGGACTCAAGCTGCAACATCACCTCTTCCCTGAGTCTCCAGCATGCTAACCTGCCCTGCAGATTTCAGACTTGTCAGCCTCCACAAACACTTGAGCCAATTCTTTAAAATAAATATCTCTCTCTCTCTCTCTCTCTCTCTCTCTCTTCCCCTCTACCCCTCCGCCTTTCTCAATCCTGTTTCTCTGGAGAACCCTGACTAATAAATCTCACTTTACAGATGAGGAAACTAAGGCCCAGAGCAGTTAATTCCTTTGCCCAAGGTCTCTAAGTGATGCAGGCAGGATAGAAATTCATTCAGCCTGGCTCTAGAATCTTGTCACTTACCCAGACACTGTTGCTTCTCTCAGCCACAGGAAGTCACAGCCACGTCTCCATCAGCAAACTAAAGTGGCAAGGGAAATGTAGTGAAAAATATATTCAAGTAAAACTTAGTTGGGTCAGTGGACATGGAAAAAACTGACTTTGAAATCAACAGGATTTATTTTCAATGCAAGCTTCATTTTGATATCTGTGACTTTGAGCGTGTGATTTAAATCTCTCTAGGCTTCCATTTTGCTGATCTGCAAAGTACTATAAAAACTTCACAAGGTTATTGAGAGATTAAATGGGATAATTTTATGTGCAAACAATATTTTCCAGTATGTGAGTGAAATCACATAGATTGTGTGATTAGACAACTGCTCTAAATGTTCTGAGCCCTCACGTGCTTGACTTACCAGAGACACAGTCTTCTATAATTAACTCTCCCCTAAATGTGTTTCAGTTCCTCAAAATTACTGACCTGTGTGTGTCTCAGAGGTGGGGTTCCAGCTGATAGTGATCATTCCCAACTTGAGTTACGCTTGCCAATCAAAGCTACTAATGCCCAGAACACAGCTGCACCTACCACAGGTACAGGCTGGCTTCCAATGTGGGTCAACTGGCCCAGACCCTCACTCACCTTCTTCTTTTGGTCTTTCTGCTGGGTCAGCTAAACATATTAGATTTCTCTTACTCATGAGGACTCCTCACCCTGAGCTCTTCCCTCACTGTCCCCATGCCTACCCACCCACATCAGTCTATTGGATCTGTCTCTTTATGCTCAGAGCCTACTGGGGAACAGGGGCCACATGTTTCTCTCCCAGGGGAAACAAACATATACATTCTCCCAGGAAAATTAGCATGCGCAAATATGTACAGAAGGAGGAAACTTCACCAGTAACATCTCTGTGACAGATCCTGCCAAGCCAAGGGAACAACAAACCTATTTGGTGGGGGGGTGGGGGATGGGGAGGGTGATCCTTTTGTCTTGTTTGTTTGCTTTCTGTTTGATTTTCATTGCTGTTTTGCTAGGTTTTCTGACACCAGAACTCTCATTCTTAACCACTGTGCTTCACCATTATAATGGACATGCCTATTCCCAACAAATATTACTTAGCATTTCTAGAAGGCAAGAGACATTAGTTCTATTCCAGCTCTCTCTCCTAGAAGTCAAATGGCTTTGAGCCAGTCAGTCCTTCCGGCTCAGTTTCTCCATCAGTGAAAGGAGAGAAATGGAGTAAATATTAATGATGTCTTGAAGCTCTAAGCACTCACAATTCTAAGAATTATTGGCCAGAGAGCCAAAGCTAATACATTTACACTACATCCTACTCAACTGGTACTTGGCACTTGAGAAAATTCTTAAAAACAGAAATTAACAAAAATATTAGGTAAAAGTTATCTATTAAATTTACATGGTATATTGCAAAATTTATTGTGCTCTTCTTTTTTCTTAGAATGGGAATATCTAAGTCTAGGATCTATGGTCATAACAGTGCCGAGATGGGAGCTATTACTGACTGGCCAAATGCATGCCCAGTAAATCACATGCTTGGTAATGCTAATATTAACCAACATCCCTTTATCCAATAAGCAGTATGGAAAGACATTTGTCTTTTTTATTTTAAAATAAACGTTGAGTCTCTCTTTTTAAAATGGTGAAAATAATCACGGAGATACGTATGACCAAAAAAACTCTTGGAGAAGAAATAACAGAAAATGAGGGAGAGATTTGATGTGATATCTGTCTCCTTGCATTTGTTCTCTTCCTTTTGTCATTAATGCCACTTCCTTCATGAGCACAGAATTGGAGCCCATGCCAGATGAGGTCTGAGCTCCATGTATAGGTGAAGGTACTTCCCAACATAAACAGGGAGGGAATGGTAGAGTTGACTGTCAGGCCACTGAAATCAATTTACCTCAACACGCACATTGTTCCATTTTCCCTACACCTTGGCCTTGGATGTCTCAACATAACTCAATAAGGAGTTTATCACTTTCATTAGAAATAGCAGTGCATCAATCAGATGGGGCTCTTCATCCCATTCTAATGTGCACACCCCAGAAATCTCTCCTCTCTTTAATTTTTCATTCTTTAACCATTTTGAATTTATTTGTGTATTGCAAATGTGCAGCATAAGTGTTCCCATAGGGGCAAAGTCTAAAAAAGAGTAAACCTTCCCTTGCTCTCTCTACGAATATTTACCATATGCCTACTATGCCAGGACTTGTCTATGCGGAAACACAAAGACACAGCCACTGCCCTGAGGAACTTTTTATAGGATCCAACCTGGGGACCCTCTTCTCCAGGAAGCCTTCCTTGGCACCCAGATCAGGACAGGAAGCACTTTCTCAAGGTCCCGTGGCATTGGGTCCTTGGCATCCATGATCCACATCCCCTGCAGTGTAATTGTTCGCTTACTTAGGTAGGCTCTTCATGCCACAGCTCCAGGGGGAGAGGTTTAAATAGAACACATCTCCCAGCACCCTTGGACAAAGAATTGCAATAACGATGTTGATGATAACAAAGATGGTGATGACGATAAAATGAAAAGAAAAGGTAATCCCCTTTACAAGAAGTATTGCCTGCTTATCTCCTTCTGCCCCAAATCCCTAAATGTGCCTACTAGTAAGCACACTTCTCGGGGCTCTGCGCATGTCTGAGAGAAGGCCAAGGTGGCAGCATGATGTCAGTCTCTTGCGGGGTGCCTCTCTCTCTGAATTGTACCATCCTGCCTAACATACATCAGCTGTATCGAAATGAAAAATGAATAGGAAGTCGATCGTGCTGCTAAAACACATGTGTCAGAAAATCATTATGAGTATTAAATTACAGCAATAAAATGAACCAGAACTAATTTTGCAAATTAAGATACAATCAATTTTTTTTCGTAGCCACACCTTTTCTTTAAAAAAAAAAAAAAAAGCAAAAAAATAAGATTTACCCCAACATTATTAAAACTGACTGTAACGCTTTTGGGGGTGTAGTGGGGTGGGTTGAGAATATGTACAGAAGCAAAAATTTCAATATGACAAATAAATTAGCATTTCGGAGGGTAGTAGGAGTGAAAATTGTCCACTGGATCATAAAAAATACTGTCCCTGTGCCAAACAATATAACGATCAGTTCTTAATTTGACATTCCTATATATTTTACATGTTAAATTTACATATACATATTCCACTTCCTCGCTTCGCTCCCCCTACCCACCCTCCTACTCCCTAGACAAAATTCTGCTGACACCAGAACTGGTAAATTTCTAAATTTCTGACAACTGCTTATTTTTAGAAGAAACTATCACTGTTGGTCAAATTACGTCTGAAGCTATAAACAAACCTTTAGAGCTTTGCCCGTTCACAAGAATAACAGGATATCTCCCTCCACCCTCCACTATGAGAGACTGTAATTAGCTCATTGTCCATGAATAGGCACAAAGGAGGTGGCGCTCGCATACACCCTCCCTTTCAACCTTTGCACAGGCGATCCCGGGGCAGGTGTTAATTAACTGAGTAACCTCTACCATCTCCTGAGAACACTGAGGAGCACAACTCCTTGTTCCAAAAGGGACACTGAGGAAGAGGAGGAAATACCCTGGCCGAAGACTCATAGAGGTCTGCCAAAAGGAGTTGAAAACAGGAGCCTTCATATCCCCGCTGGCACATTCTTCCTGGCTCTCTCTCTGGCAGAACACCGCGGAGCCATTCTGCTACACCCAGTGAACCAAACTATTTATAGCCACACAATCATTATAAATAAAGCTGTTTATAAAGTCGAACCTTGGCCCTGCATTAGTTAAAACTGTAGACTGGCAGCTATAAATAACTCTGTTACATGCTCAAGTGTGACTACTGACTGATACTTCCTCAAATTGTGACAAATAATGACAAGTTTGTTTGACAAACATCCCACTGACATTCATCTGATTTTGAATAAGCGGTGCTGCTTTTTTAATTTGGTCCCTGAGGCCCGGAATCTTGGGAACTTTCTTTAATCTTTCCCTCTCTCACCTCTTGCACCACGAGACTCTGTCCTGTGTGTAGCTGTTTTTACCCCCCTAATCACTGGAAGGGATTTGGGGCCATTTAAGGGGAAGCTTATTAAATCCACTGTTTTTCTCATGGGACTGTTCTGCTGTAGGGGTTTTGCAAGGGTCGGGGAGTTTGGTTAATGACACAACAGCAATAGAAAGGGGGAGGAAAATGTGGACCAAGCCGGGGTGTTGGATAAAGGCAGAGAGGGGATCAGAAAGAAAAGGCAGACTTGACCATCATGATGAAATCTCAGTCTTCGAGGGGCACCTGCAACTTCGAAATACTAGAAGTGGTTACAAGTGAACCAATGAAAGACAAGAGTCTTAATGGAAGCATTTACCTCCCAAAGCACCTGAGCTGGGATAACTTGAATAATCCGAGACTGAGATCCCCCAAGATTTGGATTCTCTTTCTAGGTGAGCTGATACGATAGTATATCAGGAGTTACATGGCATTTGGGGGCTCTAGTGGGCCTCTGGAACTGTCTGTTGTAACTCAGTCATATTATAGGTGGAAGAGTTCGGGTCGAGGAAGCTCCCACAACTAGTTAGAGCACGACTAGACTAGATCTCAGCCCTCTGGGGCTACTTCCATCATTATTAAATTAATTAATATGTGAAAAGCATTTGGAAACATTCCTGGCCCGTGGTGAGGACTCCCTGCGTGCTGGCAACTATGGGAATGGTGATCATCAGATCGCCTTACTGCTGGTGGCTATCTATATGAACTCTAAAAGGAACTCTTATACTTCTCCCCACCTCCCATGTTCCATGTCTTTTTTGTCTGATTAAACTCTTATAGTGATAACATTTATACAGTCTCACCCCACCAACCTCACTTTTCTCAGTCTATCCTAAACAGAGTTTTCAGAGCCATCTGCTAAACATACAGCTCTAATCATAAAACTGCAGTGCACCTGCTCCCCCATCTCCCCACTCAGGCTGGAACTACAGAAATGAGACATCACTCTCAGGGTTTACAGTGCAGGGCCCCACCTGGGAGTGAGCAGCTCCTTAAATTTCTACTCTATGTGCCTCGCTTGCCTCACCCCAGTCCTGACCCTGCTCCCTCCTCCCCCAGAATAAAAACACTAATTGGTTCCCATGTCTGCCAGAATAATTATAGACTTCTCACCCTGGCTGACAATGTGCTCAATGACTGTCCCACCTACTTCTTCAGTCCAAATCTATGCTTTATCCCAAAGTAGACTCCTCACCCTTCCCAGAACATACACTCTTAGAAAATTCTCTGTTCTCTTTGACAAGTACACTCTCCCTTTGCACTGCAAAACCCTGACCATCTTTCAAGACTCATTGCAAATGCCTAAGGAAGCCTTTGCTGTTTGATCAGGCAGCTGTGATGTTCTTTCCTTGGAATCCCCATTACCCTATTTACGTCTCTTTCAGCACTGGCCTGTCTTAATCTTGCCTTATAGTTATTTGTGAAGTGCTTAAGTTTAATCCTCTTTTCTAATGGTAGGGAGAAACACAATCATTTTGGTATCTAGCAAGTGTATACCTAGAAAAGGGTAAAGCATTTAAAAAGTCTACTTTCTAAAAGTACAGGCAAGGATTTTTTTAAAAGTCTCTGAAAAATGATAAATGACAGTATCAACTAGTGAATATTTGCTGAGATGTGTAAATAAGTAGCAGAACCTATAATGGATCCATGTGGTTTGCAGCAGCACCTTCTACAGCTCCAGGAAGACTACGTGAGGGATGTCCACCCAGTGAACATACCCATCCTCTGTGCTTACAACAGACACAGATACTTGCAAGGTATTCAGAGAACTGGAAATGAAAGGGGCCAAAGAATCAGGAAGCCAGGCAGTTTAACAAGCTGAGGGATTAAAGAGGCAAGTATCTAATCAATCCATCAGTCAGAGCCATCACACATTTATTGAGAGACTGCGATATACAGGACATAGAACTACCCTTAAAGAATACATCTTTTCCCTGCCTTCTGAATTGACCATCAGCAACACTTTCCACATGTTTTCCCACCGTTTCAGCATTTATAATACTAAGACCCATGGAACTCCAAGTCTTTTGTTAGCCCCCAAATTCTTATCTCCAGGATGAGAGAATTTGCCAAGCTTTGCCCAAGCCTCCCAGTGGGCTCCACATCCACGTCAGCACTGGCCATCAGTCCCCACAACCTGCTAGGACCCTGGGTTGTTAGAGACCCCTTAAAACTCCACGGACACAAGACGGAACTCTCCACATCAGAACTAACCCTTCCCCAGAAAAGAAGCAAATGAGAAAACTTCAGCTCACAAGCTAACCACCAAAGAGGAAAAGTACAAACTGAACACTCCTAAACGAGCCGAGTTCTCTTTCTACCTCACAAGCTACATGAGAAGGAAGGCACCAAGCAGGAGTGGGGCTTTGGGTCCCTTTGTGCTATTCCATATTAACACAGTCACACTTTGCTATGCAGATGTCACTTCCAATAAACACCAGGGTTTTCCCGGGCCTGGACTCTAATTGAGGGATTGTTACTGTTGGTGAATGGCTGGGGAAATAATTAATGCAAAGCCAACCACTTCATAAATGCCTGCTTTGTGAGCTGTCCCAGCGTCCCGGGGACCGCGACTCCTGTGGTCAGTGTAGCCCCAGGACTCCGTGTCAGCAAATGATATTTATTATCCCCGTCAGCCCCTTTCTGAAACCACCAGGCAAATGAGGCCTCACCTGGAGCCTGGTAGGCACAGCCAACCATCCTCCAATTTCTCTGGGTCTGAGCATAGAGTGCAGAAAAATTTACCCCAATTTCCTGGATTTTTTGCACACAACTTGTCTTAGTTTTCGAAGAAAGGCTTCATTTGTAGGTCTAAAGATGGAAATAGGAGTGCAAGCAGATAAAAGGTTTTCACAACCCACCCCGTTCCTAATTTGGTTACTTGAGCTCTGCGCAGATATATGAGCATACGTGCACGCGCTTGTGCACACATAAACAAACTTTCTCTGACTTGCATTGCTCAACAGTCCTCACCTCATTTAAAAATCAGTTTCGATTTTAATGCAGCAAATGGACTCTTCAGGTAACCTACTTCCTAGGAATATAGGATGGAAAAAAGAAGTGGCAAGTGAACGTGCCAATCCCTCTGCCTAATATATACACACGTCATTGAATACACACAGGGTGGGTGGGTTTATTTTCCCCCCAGAAAATTGGTCCTAGGTTCTGCTGATGTAGCCTGTTTAGGCACAACTTCTGTTTTTACTGTGGTGGCTTTGTAGTCTCTTTAGTCTAAACTGCTGTGGATACTGTCCTGAAAACCCCTTTTAAGATTAAAAAAGAAAAAAAAAGCTGCGATGTTAACAGTGGTAGAATTGAGGATGAGTTTTTTTTTTCCCCCTTTATATTTTGTTGTGGTATCTAAATGTTTTGCAGTGAGGATAAATGTTTTATATCCAAGAAAAAAATACATGATATTAAAAAAAAAGAAAGAAAATTGTTCGTTTCATAAAATCCCTCACGATCCTGAGGTTTGTTTAGACAGCTTTATCTGATTTTGCAGAAGTGATGCTCTGGTCTTGAAAATTAGCCTGGGTCATAAAACAAGGACACTATGATATTTCTGAGATTAGATCTTAAACCACTGGTTTCTGTCTAATCTTAGTGAACAAGCAGTAAGTAAAGGAGAAGTTTTTCCTTGGAAACTCTATTCTTCCCTTTCCATGTTTTTATCCCTCTTCTATGTCCTTGCCACTCTTGCAGCTCCCATCACTTTTCCTGTTTTTCTTTGGGTTTTTGCTTACTACTACTTAAAATGTACTCTGAGGGTAGAATCTGATATTAATCATTTACACTTTAGTGTGAATTCAATTAATCAGCATTTATTTAGCTTCAGCGTTATAAGTGCATATTTGTATTTTAATTCTAAATCCACTTGTACAATGAAAGATATTGGTTGATGAATGAAAGAGGTCATCACCTCTCTGCATCTCTGAAATCAGACATCAGAGCTCCTGGTTCCTCTGTTTGAGGGAACGTCGGGCCCTGAGATCAGTCACATAGCTGATTGCAATAAATGTTTCCACTTTAGTTGTATCTAATATCACCACTTAATATCTCTGTCCCTTTAGAAATATCACACACTCCAGGATACTGCTAAATGTGGAGATGGTTCAAGTAATATGTAGTCTGCAAAAATATTTAAAGGCCCAGGGCTTTTGAAAAATTATGTTCCTTATTCTTACTTGGAAAATTATATTTGCTACACATATAAGCTGAGTATGTATATTGAGTGTCTGATAAATAAAAATAAGTGATAATTTTGAACGCTAGATTTTGGAAACAGATGAGAAAACTGTATCCCAGAGAAGTTAAATAACTCACTGAAAGTCACTCGCTGGTCAAGTTAGAGCTTGAATGAGAAAAGAGGGTTTCTGATTCCTCACCTGGGCTTTTCTTCTTATTTCAACACATCATATCCTAAGCCACCTAATTCAAGTCCCAGACAAGTATGACTACCTCATGCTGATGGGAAACTTCAGACTGACACTCCTAAGGTTCTCCCCCTTTTGAGGAATTCTTGGCAAATAGGCTAAGAAATAAGACCGAATGAGCAAACACCATGTTTCTAAACCTCTGAGCCTACTCTACGTGTTAGACCGTACTCTGCAGATAAAACGGTGATACAGAAGAAAGGAAAACTTTAAAAAAAATCATTTGTCATTGCTGCCATTTTCATCATTCTGATCCATATCATAATGTGGTAGATCCCTGTCCAGAACCTAGAGAGAGAGGGGGACAGAGCCACCAAAGAGCTCCCCTAGGGACCACCTCTTAGGCAGAAGTCTACCTCTCCAGCCAGGAGATGAATTAGTGGTGGTCTTCTATTATCCACAGAAGGATAGTCAAAAGTCGACTGTGCTCATGGTTAGATCTGGGGTCGCCTTCTACCAGTCCCCACGTGGACGGCATCTAGGCCCCTTAGTCATTGTGTATCCTCCATATTTGCCACATTACCCTACCTGCTGTCACCTAAAGCCAAAATAAGATCTTGACCTTGACTTGCCAATGTGTGCTACATCGATAATCCCAGTACCTGCCATTTATAGATTTGTTCATTTATTCAGCTAAAATATGGTAAGTGGTTATCATTTGCCAGGCACTGGGCCAGGCCCTTGCTATATAAACAAACTGGACACACAGCTCTTGCTCTTGGCAAACTGATGTGACAAGAAAGGGACAAATGACAGAGAACCAAGTTAATTTATACCCAGATAGGCAAATGCCTCTGAACTCCTTAAAACTCAGACCTTACCCTCTGCAAATAGCTTCTGGTCATCTGCAGTCAGTAACATACTTTTTCTTCTGTGCTCTAATAATTTTTAGGTTGTTTCTAGACCATAGAATTTCTCATATCTTTAGAGTTATTGCTATGCACCTCTGCTTCATTCTTTAGATTGTGTGTGAAAGGGGGAGGGTAAAGGGAGATAAGGTAGAAACTGTTATTTAACATCTCCATATACTCCCAGGACTTTTCAGATGAATGAATGAATAATGAGTGAATGAATGAATTTCCAAGCTCTCTTGTCCTCTACTTCGATTTCCTTGACCCAAATGTGTGTCCACCAGTCCAAATAAGAAGTAAATTTCTTCATGCTCCTTAATATGTAGAGTGTGGTTATTTCCAGTTCATTAAACAAACATACAGAATTTGAAGAACTGAAAGCCTCCTCTCACTCAGCCAAGTGCACTATTTTGTTGTCTTTGTTTTTGTTTCTCCAGGAGAATAATTAAAATATGTGTGAGCATGTGTGAATGTGGGTGTGTGTCAGTCCTGTGCATAATTTGGTAGCATCCTCAATAACAGGTGTCCCTCCAGTAGTTCTCAGTGATGATGGAAGGCATGGAGGAGAATGCCAGGAAGATGGGGAGATGTGGCCTGCCAAAACCAATCACATTAAATCTTAACGCTCATTCAAGGCCTGTCACAGGAGGAGAAATCTGATGAACACCCGAATGTCAGGGTGGTTATAGCGTCTGTTAAATGGCTCGTATATGTGATTGTTGAGAATTTTACAGAGAAATAATGCTGGCTACAATCAAAGCAAGACAGGCTTGGTTTCAAGCCAGTTTCTACCGAGTACCATCACCACTTCAGGCCAGGTGGAAAGGGGTCTTTGCTGATAGCTGACCTGGCCTCCTTCCAGCACTTTGAGTTTTCTCTCTCTGACTTGTAATCTGTTTCTTCTAAGAAAAGACGGGTGATCTCCCCCTAAAAGATGCATAATATCATTATTTTTGCTCGTCTTTTTAAGTGAAATAAAGATCTTTTATATCAGCAATAAAGAGAGTTTGGAAACAATTTGTCATTCTCATCTCTTCCCATGAAATAAAGAAATGAGACATGAATAGTTAGGTCAGATGGTACCATAGTCCAAACAAAGATGATAAATATTGAAGAGCAGAACGTAATGACTCCTAAATAGGTTGGTTTTCTGGACACTCCATATCACAGGTTATAGAAATCAATACTTGGTGAGTCACCGACACTTATTAACCACCAGCTTGGGCAAAACTGCCAAAGTTGATTCGAAGGACAAAAAAGGAAGAGTTACATGAGCCTCACTATAAGTAACTTTTGACTTAAAGAGTCTAGATATAAACAAAATAAATTTTTGTTATTGTACATATAACTGAAGGAAATGAGATTTGGGACATTAGATTGTAAAATTCCTTAAAATCCTTTTACATCCCTCACTCATATATTTCAAAATTCATTCATTGAATGCCATATTATACCATACTATAATTATGTAGTCCTTCATATTTTTTTTTTAGGAATAAACAGTGCATGTCTATTTTATTTTATTATTTTATTTTTGATGAGAAGGGGTGTCATCTTTAGATGGGGCATCAGCCTTCGCCCATTTATTCATTCAACATTCATTTCTTGAACATCTACAGGCATACATTGGAGATATTGTGGGTTCCGTTTCAGACTACTGCAATAAAGCAACTATTAAAATAAAGTGAGTCACATGAATTTTTTGTTGTTCCAGTGTATATAGAAGTTACATTTATACTAGACTGTAGTCTATTAAGTGTACGATAGCATTATATCTAAAAAAACAATGTACATACCTTAATTAAAAAGTACCTTATTGCTAAAAAATGCTAACCATATTCTAAACCTTTAGCAAACCATAATCTTTCTCCTGGTGGAAGTTCTTGCATCATTATTGATGGCTGCTGACTGATCAGTGTACTTGGTGCTGCTGCTGCTTCACGACTGCTAGTTACTTAATAGCTATCTCGGTTATCATATCCACTGTCGGGTATCGCAGTGCTTATGTTCAAGTAGCCCTTATTTTACTTAATAAGAGACCCAAATTGCAAGAGTAGTGATGCTGGCAATTTGAACATGCCAAAGAGAAGCCACCAAGTGCTTCCTTTAAGTGAAAAGGTGGAAGTTCTCAGTTTAATAAGGAAAGAAAAATATCATATGCTGAGGTTGCTAAGATCTAGGCTAAGAACGAATTTTCTATTCATGAAATCATGAAAAGGAAAAAGAAATTTGTACTAGTTTTGCTGTTGTACCTCAAACTGCAAAAGTTAACGACTGCAGTGTGTGATAAGTGCTTAGTTAAGAGGGAAAAGCCATTAAACTTTATCATAGGTATGTATATATGGGGAAAAATACTATATATAGAGTTTGGTACTATCTAAGTTTTCAGGCACTCACTAGGGGTCTTGGAATGTATTCTCTGTGGATAAGGGGCCTACTGTAGTCCTTTTCTGAGGAATAAACTTTGCATGGATATTCTATTGTATTCTATTCTATCCTATCCTATATTTGATAAGAAGAGGTATGTATCAGAAAACATTTCATATAGGTTTAAATATCTCAGTAAGAAAACTCTCCCACAGGCTGAATCCATTTCATTCAATATCCAGGAAGGAATCATAAAGTCTTAAAGAGTCATGGAACCTGAAAGTGATCTAACCAACCTTCTCATAGTAAAGATGAGGAAGTTAAGCTTCTCCTACGAAGTAACTGAGGTACTTTGAGGTGGACTGGAGCAACAGCTCAGGTCTCCTGATGGTCAGCCCAGCATGCCTTTCACTGCCCCCACACTGCCTAAAATCCAAATGCCTCACATTTGTAACAAGAAACAGGCTGCTCTCCCTGACTGGGGCCTGGTCCTGAGGACATCTTTGACGTTTCCCTGCTGTGTGCTACTCTTGTGTCTGAAGAAGGACACTTGGCTCTCCAAAGTTCCAGGTAGGCCCCTACCAACCAGGTAGGTGAGGGACACTCGAGGGAATAGGCAGGCCAAACCATCTCATTATCAGTGTTTACTTGGGAGGACAAAAACTTGCCTGCCTCGGTCTTTTCAACCCCTGGCAATGGTATAAGATGACTTCTCAAAGGCCTGGCATAGAAAAATGACTGTCCTTCCCATCCCCACACTCTATTTTTCACTGAGGAACTTCTCTCTCATGTGCAAAGCCTTGAATTATTTTTCTGGTCCATTTAAGCGTGTACTGCTGTGCATGCTCGTGATCTTAGTTATGCAATTGTTATAAATGATATGCTTCAGCTACTCCACCTCTTAGCCTAGGTTGAAACTTCTGTCAGTTCTTCAAGATTCCTGGAAATTAAGATTCCCCACTACCTAGCCTCTCTCGACAATTCAGCCCCGGGTCCTCTAGGCTCCGCCAACAGGAATCCTTCAGCTAGCCTTTCCACTGTCTCTTCTTTCCCGGACTAGAAGCCAAGCTCTGTGTGTTGATTATAACGGCTTTTCTTGAAGGCAGGTTACTCTAGTTTCCTAGAGTGGCTGTAACAAATTACCATAAACTTGGGGTTTCAAAACAATAGAAATAGACTCTCTCATGGTTCTGGGAACCAGAAATACAAAATCAAGGTGTTGGCAGGACCATGCTCCCTCTGAAGGCTTTAGAGAAAATCCTTCCTTGCCTCTTCGAGCTTTGGTGGTTCCAGGCGTTCTTTAGCTTGTGGCTCAGAGATTCCAATCTCTGCCTTCATCTTCACATGGCCATCTCTTCTCTCTGTGTGTTCTCCTCTTCTTTCTCTGTAAGGACATTTGCATTGGGTTTAGGGCCCATCTGGATAATCCAGGGCAATCTCACGTTGAAATCTTTAATACCATCAGAAAAGATCCTTTTCCCAAATAAGGTCACATTCTCAGAGTTAGGATATGAATATATCTTTTTGGAGGCCACCATTCAACCTACTACACCCTCTTTTAGTAATGCTGTTCACCCCAAATCAGAGTTAGTGAATGATTCAAGTGTTGCTTATGCACTGGAATTTGGATATTAGTTTGGCATTGGAGATACATGAATAAGGCCTGGTTCCTGTCCTCTAGAAGTTCTTAATCTGGTAAATTAGAAAAGCAAATAGGTCATTACAAGACAATATGGAAAAGTCCCATCACTCAAGGATTCTATGGCCATTTCCCTGATAACTCCCATATTCCAAGAAATGTCGCTCTTTTTTTGTTTGTATACCACTGAATCTGCTTAACCAGAAAAATGTAAACTGATGGAGGAAGGGGAGTGTCAAGGAGAACAAGAGAGATTTCTTCCCCGGAGAAATTTTTCTAGGCCACAAATATGTCTGTCTGAACATTAAAAATAAGGGCAGATGTTTGGTAAAAACAGTGCACTGGGGCATAATGTTTCTGAAGTCTGAGCAGAGAACATTGCAGAGTCAGAAATGGCTCACACGTGGACAAAGTGATGGCTCCCTGAAAAGGCCTCTACGTATCTGTACACAAATAGACAACTTGGATGAATGCCAAGAAGTAAATTCACTCTTTCACTGTTGAATTGTTTAAGCATTTTAATACTTTAGTTATGTGGGGCCATATCTGAGCTCCCATGTGAAATCTTGCATGTTTAGCACTCTGGATAAGAGGTAGTCTGGCTTACAGACAAGGAAATAAGTTAAGTGCTTTCCTTCACTTCAAAACAGAGAATCCTAGAACCCTTTTCCAAATTTCTTAAGGGGCAAGGGATGGGGTGGGGGTGAAACATTATTCAGGATGATAAGGACACCAGCTAGAGAGAAATCAAACAAATACCTTGTCTCACAGCAGAGATTTCTTTCTGTAGCAATTCCTTTCAGAGTTTCAGAGGCAAATTGTGGAAAATATTTATCACCGAGAGCTGATACATACAGACATAAAGGAGACAGGCAAGTAGATAATGTGCAAACTGGCTAGAATATTGTGATTCAAAAATAAAACTCGGTTTGTTAAAGTAACTCCTTTGCTCTGTATTTTTTTTTTTAATATTTGGTCTCTTATAGTAAAATAACTTCTGTTTTTTTTGTAGTTAAGACTCAATGAATAGGTAATCACACTAAACCAGCCCTTATCTTCACTGCCCTGTCATTATCTTTGAAAAATGAATTATGTCCTGAAAGAGAATTTCCAAGAAAATTGGCAAAGATCCACCAGCTGTCCAAAGAAAGTTAAAAGTACAAATGCAAAATTTTCTAGAAAACCATGCTTTGGTGATTCTGCCCCACAAAGAGCTAAGTGGCAGCGAGAAAACCCCATGATGCAGATTCTAATCATTGCTCTAAAAAATGACTTACGTTAAGTCCTGACTGTAATATTTGACAAATAAAAACAATAATAATCATAATTGTTATAATATCCTCAGTACCACAAAAGATAATATCTCCATACACCTCTTCATACAACTGAGAAATATTATAAGCAGAGTGAGAGGGTGGGGGGGAGGGGACGGTGCCCAGGATAACTCCCAGGTTCTCTCAGATTATTCTTTAGCCAAAATAGGATGATTTATGCTGTCCTTACATAGCTGTTAAAGATCGGGGTGACCCCAGACATTGGGTTATATTACGCAAGTGAATTCACCACAAAAATTTGTTCTAATTTATTTCTTCTTCCTGATTTAGGCTCCCAGAAAAGGCAGGAAACTCCATTCTTCAAAGAACAGAGAAAAATGCAGGTGTGAGTTGTCCATAGATCTCATTTAGGACGACGTCATCATGATGAACTAGTCATTAGCCTAAGGTGCCCAGCCTATGGGTTCCCACTGCCCCAGATTGTGTCCATTGTGTCCCACCACCTCCCATCCTGCCCCAGGATAGGGGTTCCAGATCTCAAGTCCACCAGTACAGCTGCCACCTCTCAGAGAGCACTATCCTAAGCAAGACAGAGACAAAGTAAGACCAAAGGGCAAGAAGGTCGATTGGTCAGTCCATTTTCACCTTATGTAGCAGGTTAAACGGAGGCCTCCATAAAGCATGTCCTGCACCCTGTGAAATGTGATGGTATTTGGAGAAAAGGTCTTTGCAGATATAATTATGTTAAGAATCTCGGAGTGAAATCATGTTAAATTATTCAAGTGGGCCCTGAATCCAAAGACAAGTGTTTCTATAAAAGACACAAAGAGGAGAGACACATGGAGAGGAAGAGAAGGCCGTGGCAAGATGATTTCACTACAGCCAGAGAATGCCTGGAACCTGTAGAATTTAGGAGAGGCAAGGAAGGATTTTCTCCCCTGAGACCTTCTAAGGAAGCACCCAGCTCTGCCAACACTTTGATTTTAAACTTTTGGCCTCCAGAGCTATGAGAGAATAAATTTGTGTTATTCTAAGCCACCCAAGTTTGTAGTGATTTGTTACAGCAGCCATAGAAAACTCATCTGGACCTTACTTCATTTTCGAAGACAAATTACGTTCTCATGATCCAGAAGACCAAACTCAAGGGTTTGAAATTTGAGACCTTACAGGTTTCTTTCATTTTATAGTTGGTCATATCTCGCAAATCAATCAAGTAGACAGTAAATACATTTAAAATCTACTAATTTGTTGTAGCAAGAAGAAGACAATTGAACCAGAAAATATTGCTAGACATATGTAGGTTTTAAATACACCACAATATAAGCACATATGTGATAAATCTTTGAGGTTGTCTGTCCTCAACAATTTAATCTACTTTCTCTGAAAAATCACACCCCACATCCACAGAATTGAGCTGCAAGACATGCTTGAATCATGACTCCTCCCCTCCCCTCCCCCATTAGACTGGTTAAAATTGAGTGAATAAGGGGTGGACATTGACCCATACTGGAACAATCACATTGTCTCTCCTGGGAATTTGAAATTGGGATAAGATAGCCAGGCTAATTGGGCTGGTTAGGTGTTAGAGGACAGGTAAGTTCAGCAGCTATATGGAGGTTACCTTCTTGCATTTTTGCAGATAGAGAAGGTCAGTCTGGAGAAAGAAGAGTGGGAGAGATGCCAGAGAAAAATAAAGATCAGAGACACAAAGAGGGTCCCTTCTGGATTCCTCCTGGCTCCCAAGCCCTCATTATAATCTCTTAAAGAGTCCTACAACACTTGGACCCTGTGCAACATTCCAATATCCTCCCTATACCTGCATTTTTGTTCAAACCAATTCAAGCTCATTTCTGTTGTTAGCAACAAGGAGAAACTTGATTATGACCTAAATGAGCACCAACAAATAAAATTAATGAATAAAGATTTACATTTTGCAATGGATATATGTAGCAATAACTTGATCTGTCTATAGGTAGCTACATATCTTTATCTATATATAATACATACAACATTTCTTAACCAGGGAAAAAGTACTTTTGGATCTAAAAATTTAAGGAATCCTTAAGCTTTGCATCCTTGTTTTAGAAAAAACTATTAATTTTATTCTACTCATAACTCATTAAATTAGAATTAAATAAGCGTTTATTGCATGCCCATTAGAGAATATTCTGAAGAATTTTTTTGAAAGTCTTTTCGTCCCCTTGAAGTGCTTATAATCTAATCATGAAGATAAAACATACTCTGTGACGAAGTGCCCATAACTCACCTTCTCATACTTACTAGTAATTTTCAACTTCCAAAAATTGAAAACTTCTCTATACCTTATCCATTCACACATTTCACACTGATACCTCTCAACCAGTTTTTGCATGCAAAATTCAGATCTTCATCAATCAGCTGAAAATGAACATTTTGAGCTACTGCATGGTGGTGCTGTCAGCCAAGAGATGAGTTTTGGCAGAGTTGCCATTTTTATCTACACAGCAATGTTTCTGCAATCGCTTGAAAATTTTTATTGCATTTTTCCTATGGTTTTATAGCAATAAGTGGGGAGATGGAAAAATGAAAGCACTTAAGTGTAATTCTCATGAACTTAACACAATAGAGACAAAGCTGGAACTAGGGCAGCCCAATGGGGTTAAACACTCACCGGATTTATGTTTGTGAAGGAAAAAAGCAAAACTAAGGAACTTTAATGAAATGCTGTAAATACATCTTTCAAGAGCGGATCTAAAAGCAGAAGTATGATTAGAGATTTGAACATTTTTACAGCCTTTTGGGAATGGAATTCCTCCCTCTTCTATTGTTTTGTTTTCACGCACTTCTACAAAATGCAAGTTTTCAGGAAGGCATTGCTGAAACAGTAGTAAACTGCCTGTAGAACAGCATAGGTGTCAGTGGGATCTTGAATTAGACTTCCACTCCCACTTGTTCTCTAAGCTCCATGGTAAGCTAAGTTCCACTCCCACCTGTCTGGCTAACTCGCTCTGCCTCTTCTTTTCGTGGTTCATTTCTTATGTCTTCCTTGCTATATGGAGTCTTGGTTTTGCCCAGTGATTCTCAACCACAGGTGACACTTTTGCCCCCAGGAGACATTCAGCAATGTCTCAAGATATTTTCATCGTCACAACTTGGGGGGCGGGGGGAAGTGGTGCATTACAGGCAGGTAGTCAGTAGAACTCAGGGATGCTGCTAAACACCCTATACAGGACAACCACTCACTACAATGATTATCTGGCTCCAAAATTTCAAATAATGTTTCCAAAGTTGAGAAAACCACTACCTTGTAAACTCTGCTCTTAATTTAGGAATTGTCTTTTTCATTTTAAAACTCTCTAAATACAATTAGCAAATCTCTCTCTGGACAATAGGCTTTCCTCTCTAATTTGTGTGGGATGAGTGACCGTGCAGAGAAATGGCAGTGGGATTGGAAAGAAAATAAATAATAACCATCATTTACTGAGCTATGAGCTGTGAGCACTTTGAGCCGTCCAAGCATCGTTGTAAGAATTCTACATACATGACCACATTTAATCTTCATAAAGGCCCTAGCAGGTAGGTCCACCATGATCCTCAGTTTTCAGATAAGAGAGCCGAGGCTGAAAAGGGTTAAATGAGATGTTAAATTCACAGAGGACTTATGTGCTTAGCCAGGACTGGATTGGAGGGAGTCTGACTCAAGAGCCAGAACAGACTTGATAGATGCAGAAAGGCAGATGAGGTTCCAACACAACATAGAAAGGAAAGAAGACCAGGAGAACTAGGTAGAGACACACTTGGAGAAACACATGGGTCAGGAATAGGCCCACATGTGCCCTCTGGATTCTTTACGCTGACTGAGCTGCAGAAGTGGCAGTTCTGAGCCCTCAGACTTGACCTTGGGCTCCACTATGTAATGCTCTCACACTGTGGTTCTCTCTGGGCATATAGAAAAGGGGTGTTTCCCCTCCATTAAGACTCATTACATTCTGTTAACCCAAAACTTATTTTGTGCAAAAGCTGCAGAACTGTGAAGAGGAGCAGAAAGCTTATGATACGTTTAAATATGCCAAAGCAATATGCTGACCAGCGAGGTTTGTTTATTAAAATCTTTATATGGGGTGAAGCTCAATTGAGCTTATGTCAGCTGGTTTATAGAGAGGCCCTGTTTTCAGGATCAGGCTGCTGTTTGTCTTCTTTACTCAGCTGACAGAGGACATTTGGGAGAATACATTATGCCAAAAACATCTGTATTATAGAAAATCAACAATGAAGAGCAACGGCACCAAATGGAGTTAGTGCTTTGAAAGGCTTTTATCTGTCAATAGATTAAACTGCTATTTTTATCAAAAGAGGAAACCAGAGGAAATGGAAACCAGTTTGAGAACAGCAGAAAGTGGCCTATTCTTTTCTGACGAATTATTTTTGCACACTCGGGAGGTCATAGGGTGAGATTTTGTTTTGTTTTGTTTGGTCAATATTTAAAAAAAAAAAATACTTAGAGAACTATCCAATCCCAAATCAAAGTGCTCAGGGCTGATTTTTTTTTCCTTTATTTTTTTCCCCACTGTAATGCATACCTCTGAATGAGACACGATACTACGGAGTTTGCCTCTGATGAAGAACTAGGCTCTTTATATGCCTTTCTATTTAAAAACTTTGGCACGGCACAGGCACACCCAAATGCAACAGCAACTAAATTTGTCACTGCTTTCATCAGAGTAATAAGAATAATAACAATAATAAACTACTAACATATAGCAAGCACTTAACTAGGGTTAGGTATTTTCTCCATTCATTATTTCATTTCATCCTCATATCTCTATGAACTAGGTACTGTTATGATCTGAGGTTTTATAAATTAACTTTTTTATCAAAGTATAATACAAATACAGAAAATTACTCAAATTTTAAGTATGAACCTCAGTACATTTCACAAAATGAACACACCAAAGTAACTACCACCCAGAACAAGAAACAGAACTCCTCCAGCCCTCTCCCACCCACACTCAGTCACACCCCCTCAAAGGTAACCACTATCTCAATAACATGTTAGTTTCACCAAGCTTTGAACTTTATATAAGGGGCATTATACAATGCGAACCCTTTCATATCTGGTTTCTTTCCCTCAATATTATGCTTGTGAGATTCATCCATTATTGTTGTATATAGTTGTATTGTGTAAGTGTATTGTGTATTATATGAGGTTGTAGATTTCTCATCCTCATAGCTACAGAATATTGCAATATGTGAATATGCCACAATTTGTTTTTCCATTTTACTGCTGATGGGTTCTATGTCCATTTTAAAGTTGAGGTAAAGTTTAAGGTTAAGGTTTTCAGGTTTAGATGACTGAGACTCAAGAGGTTAAAATAACTTTCCTGAGTTCACAAAGCTAGTAAATGGTGGATCTGGGATTACATCTCGGATTGGACTGGCTCCAAAGTCCATGCCGTATTGCCTTTTGGAAAAGCTAGGTCTGTAAGAATCTCTCCTTGATGGGTCAAAAGGACTTTTGTAGAAATACTTTTGGAGGTCCATGGGAAGAGGATATCTGGGTAACATGACATGAGTCCAAATCCACCCACCCCTACACGGCTACATTTAGGCATGTCTCTTTGCCTTTGGTTCTCATATAACACTTTCTCCCTTTTCTATTACTTTGATTGACTGTTCCAGTGACCTTATCAGGATCTCAAGCACTGTGGGACTCAACTGAGTAGCAGAGACTGGAAACACACCATTGCACCTGAGACCTAGAGAGGATGTTGAGTGTGAGACACATGTTTAGAGAAGCAGCCACAGAAAAGATGAAAGCTTCAATGCATACATAAGTGAGAGTGGGTGTGGGGCACATCCAATTTCAGTATGTGTGTGCACACACACATATGTGAATTCTCTGACTCATATGTTGGATCGCTCTCCTCCAACAAATAGTTTATAACACTGTTGCCAGATCATTCCTATGGTGAACATCAATTTGGCACACTCATCATACTGATCTACTATTAGGATAACTTTATCCTAATTAGCATTCATATTTTCTACATGTTTCTAGGAGGAAAGAAAGAAAGAAAAAATCCAAAGAATCATTTAACACTAAAGGAAATATGAATGTTCGCTTGCTTCTCAATAGTTTGTCCTCTTCAAATGGAGGGAAATCCAGTGAAAAGGTTCCATTCAGCCCAGTAAAGGGAGCCCATCTTAGGCAACCTTTTTGGCCCAAGCTTTGGATCCTTCTCAACTTTTATAATCACAAATGACTATGGCTAGAGACACAGGAAGTCCAGCTTTAGAAGAACTTATAGGAACCTCATGAAAGACTTTTAACACTCACTGACTCTCAGCCTAGCTCGCTGGAGTTTTTCTGCAGACAGACACAGAATTGACCATGACACGTGTCTACTAGATTATTTGGCCAGTTTACAACTGATCATGCAGCAAATGCACAATTATCATGGGCCAATGAACACTGCTTGTTAAGATGACAGAAATCACTGGGTCAGCTGAGATATGAGCCAGTTGTTTCATTTATGTAAACACCATTGGGGTTTCCAGGTATTATGCCGGAAGAAACCCACTTGCCTTGCAGAGTCTTGAGAATCCTTCTCTTCTTTCCCACCCTCCCCTGAAGGAAAGGAGAGGCTGCTAGCACTGGCCAACTATATTTGTTTACTAGGGTTATTGCAACAAAGTACCACAGACTGGATGGCTTAAACAACAGAAATGTATTACTTTACAGTTCTAGAGTCTAGAAGTTCAAAATTCAGGTGTTAGCAGGGTTGCTTCCTTATAAGGGCCATGGGAAAAGGATTTATGCCATGCTTTTCTACCTGGTTTATAGGTGGCTATTTTCTTGCTCACATTGTATTAACCCTGTGTGCATGTCTCTGTGTCCAAATTTCCCTTTCTTATAAGGACACCAATCTAATTGATTAGGGCCCACACTAATGACCTCACTTTAACTTAATTACCTCTGTAAAGACCCTATGTCCAAATAAGGGACATTCTGAAGTACTAGAGGATTGAGACTTCAACATATGAATTGTAGGAGGGAACATGACTCAACCCATAACACCAACTCCTACAAAAATTCCTTCTTCTCTCTCCAACACACAATCAGTTCAGCTCTTCCCAAAATCTCTAGGGTCCATACACTGCGTGTTCTGATCTCAACCAAAGAAGCCTATTGAAAAAGAGGAGGTGAACTTGATGTGGCCTCAGCTCCAATTTCCTTGTGGTCTTCTAGCATCTCATCACCACAGGGAATGACATTTTGGTTGTCAGTGTCTCCTGAGATCAAAGGAATCAGATGTACCCATGCGACTTCTAGTTATGTCTTTCTCTGCTCCTGATGGTCTCACTACAGGATGGACCCCTCTTATCACTATGAGCAGGTTCATCCTTCCCTCCATTTGTTGATACTACTCCAGCTCCTTTCTCCTCTTTCTCTGCCCCAAAAGCAATCTTTTAAGATCTCACTCAATTTATGTCTTCTATGACAAGTGCTTCTCACTCACATCATCTGACCAGACAGCATCTTGTTCCAGTTTGTTTTACATGATTTGATTAAGGAAGAGGGAGGGGAATTTACTCCTTCCATCTGCAATTTCTCAGTGGTTTTCAATGGCTGTCACTGACATCCTAGTTCGATGTCTCAGTTTCCTGGGGCCACACATTTATCTTCCAGGTATCTGCCTTTGAAGCTACTGCCAGGCAAGCAGAGATTAAACAGCTTGATCACACAGATCTTAGACTGTCCCTATTTTCTGAACGGTACAAAAATCCAGGAGATTTCACCCATGGTTAAATGAGAGAAGAGAGAGTCAGTGCTTGATTTTCACTTTCCTGTTTTGTCTCCAGTCCTTTTTCATGGAGTCTTTCCCTTCAAATTGACTTTTAATTTCAAAAATCTACTTCATCTCCTCAGAATCTCATCAAAATTCCTCCCATTCAATTTGAAAGTAGAATCCAATTGCTGGAAATCATCCACATAGATAGAAAGGAACACATATGCTATTGGGGATGACTTGTAAAGGTGTTTAACAATTGACTTCATTTTTTTTTATTTTTTAACTTTTTAACTTTTTTACAATTTATGTATAATTAGTATACAGTATTACACTGATTACATTAATTTCAGGTGTTCAATATAGTGATTCAACATTTTTGTAGTGACAGGTAGTCACTAGAATTAGTGGGGTGAGCATATTGTAAAGTACAAAAATGTCAAATGATCTCACTTCTTTATAAATGTAAAACTTGAGAATTTCTTCTGAGAGCTTTAAAGTCACAAATAGGTGATTATACGTGCATTGATTAGGAGACTTCAGTACCATTTGCAACACCTGGCTTATTCTTCCCAGAGAACAAATACCTTTCTAGTAGAAACTCAAGTTCTTACAGAAGCACATACATTCTTTCAAGATAGAAATCATTCTTTACATATCTATTTACTAACAGGTCTATTTCCTATCACTGGCTAACTGATTAAAAAAAAAAAATCTCTGAGAAAGACAAAGGATATGCGAGTACCTAACCCCATGCCTGAGACATAACTCTCAAAACATCATCAGAAAAGTAAAGACAATTACAGTATACTGCAAAGGAACATTGCAGGCAAGTCACCTAACCCAGTCTTGGAGAGAAGAGTTTTGAAAGGGAGGGCTATCTAGGCTGAATGCTATCTAAACTAAGGCCTGAAGTTAGCCAGAGGCACTGCAGTAATCTAGAAGTGAGATGAAAGTGGCCTGAGCAGATCATTGGCAAGGAAAAAGAAAAGTAGTCAAATTAGAGAGATTTTAGGAGGAAGAATCTACAGAACTTGGTAATGATTTGTTTCCTTTGTGTCTAAGAGGTCATGGTACTGAATAGGGAAGAGGAACAGATGCGAAGGTGATTTATTTTACAAAGCAAATAACAATACACTAGTACATCTGCTTTGTAAATCTGTTTTCACATGTAGCAGGCTTGTTTACAACTAAGCAAATTTGTGTTGCCCAGCAGCTTTGACTCAGCTGAAACTTTTTATACCAATAAATTTCTTCCACTATCTCATTCAGATAGCGGTAAATTCAGTTACCTGAATTTAGAGTGAAATCCTTTCACCTCCTGTTTGTCTTTACAAACAGGAATCAGAGACCCTTTTAGACTTCATGCAATAATATTATGAAGAGGCACTGAACGTGAGCAAACACTAATTTGTTCCATGTGGATAAGGCATCACTGATGTCACAATTTCTCTGGATTCAATATCAGAGATTTTCCAAATAAATAATGCCCCTGCACTTGAGCTTACGATGTAGAAGAAAATGCAAACAGAATGTGACAAGTGACATAATAAAGGTATAGACAACTTCCTGTGAGCACAAAGTAGAGAGCATGTTCACTGAGTCCGGACTGAAGAATAGCAACGAGGGAGTTCTCATGCAGGAGGAAGCAGTAAGGCTGGACCCGGAGGACTTGGTACGAGTTGCTCAGCTAGAGGAGTGCAGGAGTACATTCCAGAAAATCAAAACACCATAAACAAAAAGTCCAAGTGTGAAAGTCAAGGGAAGATTGAGGGACAGTAAATAAACCATGTGATAGAGCCAAACTGTGCAGGGTTGTTGAGGAGAGTTATGAGAGACAACCTGAAGAAAGGACAAGACAAAGGACCATGAATGCCGAAGAAAGGAATTTGAACTATATGCACACAATGGGGAGGCATGAGCAATTGTCAAACAATAGAGTAAGGTGACCAGATCTGCTTCTCAGCAGCAGCATGTGGGTGGTATATTGGAGGTGAGAGAGATGAGTGTCAGGAAGACCAGCTAATAAACTGAAATAACCCAACTAAGATTTGAGGAAGATCTAAACTAAGGCTGTGTCAGTGGCAATAAAGAAAAGGAACAAAGTCAACAGACATTCCTGCAATTAGGATCTAGGAAAGGTGATGACCAACAAATTATCAGCCATCAAAGAGAGAAGAGAATTTGGGGTTTCTCTCTTAGTCCATTCAGGCTGCTATAACAAAATACCATAGACTACGTAGCTTGTAAACAAAGAAAGTCATTTCTCACAGTTCTAGAGGCTAGGAAGTCCAAGGTCAAGGTGCCAGTAGATTAGGAGTCTGCTGAAAGCTCTCTTCCCAGTTCATAGATTTCTGTCTTCTTCCTATTACCTTACATGGCAGAAGGAGGAAGGAGGCTCTCTGGGGTCCCTTGTATAAAAGCACTAATCCCATTATGAGGGCTCTGCCCTCACGACCTAATCGCCTCCCAAAGGCCCCACCTCTAAAAACCAGCACACTGAGATTAGATTTCCACATATAAATTCTGGGGAGACACAAATATTCAGTCTATAGCGGTTTTTAACTTGGACATTGTGTCATTAGAGAAATTGAGACCAGCAATAGGGGGAGGAATGTGTGTGGTAGGGAAGATTATATATTCTGGAAAGCAGAGCTTGTTATCTGTTCTGACTCCTCCCTCTGTTCTTGTCCTCTCCACTTCTCAGGGTGCTGCTACTGCAAGCATGGGGAAACTTCTATTAGCAGTTCAGCTTCAGGGAGAACAGCTGAGGGTACAAGATAGTAAGGATCCTGCAATCGGGAGGAGGAAGTAATCAGAGTAAGGAATGAAGGAGAGGAGTGAGTTTTCTAGGATTTGTAGGGTAAGAGTCTGAATAATCTGGGAAGAGGTTGGGTAGAGAATCAAGTTGGAGAAAAACCAGTGGCTATAAACTCCATGTTGGACTCCCTTTCTGGTGGTCTTTGAAAATGTGAATATAGGATTTAAGTTATTTTTAAGTTCCTTTGGCAGCTCAATAGTTTCCTGAAATTCAGCTTTCCTTTCCGGACTGAGCCACGTTGAGTCTCTGGTTTCTCTGGGTTACACTGAGTCAGAGTTGCTTTTAGAATGAGCAATGCGCAAGTCTTTCAACTAGCGTAAGTACATGGAGTACCTGACAGTCATCTGTCCATAGGAGATAGGGGAAGCTTTTGGAAGCAGAGTAGGAGGCTTAATGGCAGAAGGTTAGGTTGTGCCAGTGTAAAAAGAATGCAAAGAAAGAGAAGAAAAAAAGGAAATGTTAAAAGAGGACTCATGAAGTATGAGGAAAATAAAATGAGCCCATCGTCACTGACATCGAGAGAGATGGCATTTGAGGAAAGAATACTAGAACATCAGTGCAAAGAAGAGATCACCGTATTTTATACTTTAGATGTCAATGCTAGTCTATTACTACAGAGTGATGGGGACCAACATTCACGTACTAAGGATATAGTGAGAAATGTAAATGAAAAACAACAGAAAACAAAGTTAAACAGCTCTTTCAAAAATATTCCATAGCTTAAAAAAATACAATGATGTGCAAAAGTATTTATATACAAAGGCTAGTTGTAATAAAAACATAAATCTCAATTTTGGTATAGTATATAATATGCATAAAAAGATTAAGATAGTATATGATAATTCATTAAGAATGCTAACTTTGGTTGATAAACTTACAGGTGAATTTTATTTCTTCTTTGTGTTATTCTACATTTTTCTAATTTTCTGAGTCCTTTGGAGGGCAGAGGATATATTGGGGTTTTTTTTTTGGTTTTTATTCTTTTTTGTTTTTTTTTTACCTCAGGAAAAAAAACAAAGTAATATTGTTATTATTGTTGTTGTTATTATTGTGATAATATTGGTGGGGTGGAAAAAGAGGGGTGGGACAGCAGCTTGATGGACAGGCAGGATAGAGGGGATGTACCCTGGGGATCAGGAAGACTTGGGCCAGACCCAGAAGAGAGAAAGAAGTTAGAAATCAGTGAGAAGGAGAGGAAAATTAAGAAAATACATAAAAAAGCACAGAGGCAAAGGAATCAGCCTTGGAAACGAGTAGGCACATTTTTATTATGAAGGAAAAAGAGTGATGATTATCCAAAAGAGTGAGAGAATTGGATGCAGAATTGGGGTCCAGGTGAGAGTGACAAAGATGTGAAGCAGATGCTCAGGAAATAGAAAAGAGATTCTAATGAGTAGCTGGGGTTGGGAACCACTGAGGCCTCATGGCATCACTTTCAATGGAACACATTAAAATGTAGGGTAGATGCCTATAGTTTTGCCTGACTAGTGCCATCCTCTCCCCTGGGATCAGTTCTTTCCTCCCTCCAGGGCCCCTTCTCACTCTGCCCATGTGATTTTCAAAGGAGTGATGTGTTTTCACATGATCTCACCCCTGATCCATGGTGGGCCAGTCCAGGCACAGGTACCTAATCCAAACTACACCAACAAGATCTTTTCTCTACGATTTTTCATAGAACCAAAGACATCATCATTTCAGTTTCTGTCCAATAGCCCAAGCTATAATTCAGAGGATCTCAAGATTTAGAGTAGAAAAAAGAAAAGAACTAGATTAGATGCCTTTTTTTTGAATTCAGATTCTCAGGCCATTCTCCACAGACTCTGATTCAATAGATCTAGGGTAGCTCACAGGCCTGAAGATGACTCTGCCATTATATATCAAACTCGAGTACTGCTGGGGGCCAGGATGCGTGCAGAATGAAGAAAGTAAACACCAGCAAGAGAGGGGACAACGCAGAAGAGATGAAAGACAGTGCTGGTTGCAGTTCAGATCCTGCATCTAGCTACTTTCCTGTTCTTGGGTCCACACTCCATAACCTTATAACAAAGTCTCTCTCTTTGTGTAAACCAGTTCAAACTGTGGTTCAATCACTTGCAGTCACATAGTTCTAACAAGTTTAGAATTCATAGGCAATTTTTTTCTTGAGTGCTTAAGAGACAGTAGACAAATGCATCCCTTGAAACACTTGCATGTGCACATAAAAACATAATTTGCGCCATAAGAAAAAGCATTTTTTCATTTGGTAACGAGAAAAATAAAGGGAAGGAAGGAAAGAAGGGGAAAGAAAGATGATCATGTACAACTAGCTACTGTTGCTACCTTAATCTGGGTAGCAATTTTTGCTGTGGTGGGCATGAACCTTATCCCTGAAGGCTTACTACAGCCCCCATACTGCCTGAGAGGCAGAAACTTTGTCTCAATCCATTCTTGAGACTCTTTTTCCTGGGTGAAGCAGTTATGTGGGACAATATCTTTTAAGAAGGGCTGGCAGGAGAAAAAAAAAAATGGTATAGATGATAAAAGCTCTGTTCATCTCTCTGGCGACCAAATCAAAGTTGTGATGGAACAAAGAGCAGCAGCAATGAAAAGTCTCCTGAGATCTAGGTGAATAAGCCATACAACTAGGGAGAAATCCAAGAAAGCACACCCTGCAACAGCAGAAGGTAGGACAGCAAGGACGCAGGGCTGCCCGGACCCAAGCAGCTGAGTGAGACAGAGGCTGCAGCAGCAGCAGCAGAAGCCTCTTAAAGGGGCTGCATCCATGAGCAGATTTTCATGGCAACGGACCCACTCGCTCTGAGCACGAGTGCCGATTCAGCTGCACGCAGGGTGCACCAGGGACTTACAGGGAGACATTATCGGAGTGAAGGCCAAAGAGAGACTCGCTGGGTACAGAAGTGCTGGCGGTATCCATTGTTCCTTGTTGAGCCCTCCCCCAATATCAGTGTGCCCAACACAGCACCACCATAACCAAGAGGTCATCAAACTGCATAACAGAGGATGCTCCGCCTAGAGGATTTCCTGAAACTCTGTCTCCCTCAACTCACAGCCCCACCCTAGCCACATCCAGGTATATACTCAGCGAGTCAGGTGCTTCTTGCTGAGACTCACACTGGAGGCAGCCTCGGTTTCTGGTGTGGCCTTTTAAGGCAACTCTAAGCACAGCATCTGGAGATTGTTTGCTGAATGTTAACAGATGGCCCTGGAGGGGTAGAGGCTTGGGCTAAATTTGGCCTGCAGCTGAACCCCTCTCAGGATTGTGCCACTGGACACCTACTACACAAATCCACACTAATAAGACCGGGAGACTTAGGAGCTTTGCTTAGTACATAGAAACAGACACAGAAAGGCAGCCTAAATGGGAAGACAAAGAAGCAGAAACCATATGAGAGAAGAGAACAGAGATCCAGATATAATGGAGTCAAATAATCTAACAGATTCACAGTTCAAAACACTGGTTATAAAGATGCTCAATGAACTTTTGAGAAGTGTAGATAAACTCAGTGAGAACTTCAACAAAGAGATAAAAGACATAAAAATGGAAATGGAAATGATAAACGATAACCAGTCTGAAATGAAGAACACATTATCTGAGATGAGAAGTATATTAAATGGGAAAAAACAAAAACAAAAACAAAAACAAAGAAATAAACAAAGTGAATAAAGAAGAGGATCAAATCCCCTATCTAGAGGACAGGAAAGCCAATCAGGACACTCAATCAGAATGGCAAGAAAAAAGATGCCAAGACTATAAAAATAATTTAAAGAGGTTATGGGACACTATTAAGGCTCCAAATATTCATATGATCGGTGTAACTGAAGAAAATCAAGATGCTGAACAGCTGTCTGAAGAAATAATGATGGAAAACTTCTCTAACCTGGTGAATGAAATGCACATAAAACCTCAGGAAGCTCAGAGAATTCCAAAAATCAGGGATCCAAAGAGGCCCACACCAAGACACATAATAATTAAAATGCTAAAGGTTAAATACAAAGAAAATATTAAAAGCAGCAAGCTTTTAATAATATAAGGGAAAACCCATAAGACTGGCAGCTGATTTCTCAAAAGAAACTATGCAGGACAGAAGGGCTTGGCAAAAAACATTCAACAGGATGAAGACCCCAGGATCTACAACCAAGAATAATTTATCCAGCAAAGCTATCATTTAGAGTTGAAGGAAAGATAAAGAGCTTCCCAGACAAAAATAAACTAAAGGAATTTATCACCACCAAGCCAGTATTACAGGAAATGTTGGAGAGACTTCTTTAAGAAGAAAAAACATGTATCAAACATGTATCAAACAAGGAATAAAGAATGGTAACAACTACATTCCTATCAATAAGTACCTTAGACGGAAAAGAATTAAGTGCTCCAACCAAAAGATAGAGCGGCCGAATGGATAAGAAAACAGGAAGAGGATAGAAGATATTGCTTTGATGGACCTAGAAGATATTTAAGTCGGACAAAGAAAGATAAACACTACATGATTTCACTTACATGCGGAATCTAAGGAATAAAAAGAACAAATCAAAAACAGACTCACAAATATAGTGAACCATTTGGTGTCAGATAGAAGGAAGGAAGGTTTGGGGGGCTGGGAGAATGGGGTGAAGGGCTAATGAAGTACACATTAGTAGCTGATGGCTGGTCATGGGGATGGGGAGCATGGCATAGGGAATGCAGTTAGCATTAATACATTGGCTGGGTGGAGAATCAGGGGATGGAGGGTGCGATTGGGGGGATCGTTTTATGAACTATATAGATGTCTAACCAATGTACTGTATACCTGAAACTAAATTTTCAAAAAATTATTAAAAAAAATAAAAAGAAGGGCTGGCACCCAGCCATGGATGTCATCTGTCTGTGCAGGTTATGCTAAGGCAGCCTTTGGCCCTGTCCACCAGGTACTTCCTGGTCCACTGGCTTTCCTCACTAGCCTATGCACAGATGAGTAAATGGCAGAGGGATCATCCTGGTCTGGCCCATACCACACAGGACCGCGGAAGTCTCTGCAATGTCTGCTGAGGCCACAAGCCTGGCCTCACGATGCAGCTAGCTCCTGGAAATAGGATGCAGGACGCCTCTCTCCATCACTTACACATTGTCTTTACTCCTTTGTTAACCCCAGGGAAAACCTTACCAAGATTTGGGGGTAATGATGGGTGTAGGAAGTCAGCCTCATTTCTTGACATTTCTCCCTGAGGGGGTAGTCCTTTGAAACAGTATGAGACAGCAAAAGTGCCCAGGCAATTTCCTCTCCATCCTACCACATCCTTCCCCTGAGGCAACAAGCATTAGATGGCCTGGCTGCTTTTGACAAGGGAGGGGCTGAAAAAAGGAGAATGATGGGCTGGGGAGGGAGGGGACAGGACATAGGTTAACTTTTCAAAACCATTATCCTGACAGCAGACAACAGCAATACTCACCATGCTTGCATGCATGTTGGAAGTACATATGCATTATTAATTCACCTGGACCTTTTTACCCTTTCTAGCCTGCATCCTGAAGTTTCTTCCCTCTCTCTCTCTCTCTCTGCCTTCTGAACAGGACACACCAGTTTTCTCAAACCCAAAATGTGAGCAGCTGTCATCCCTGTATAGCCAAGCTCGGCAATTTGCCCAAAAGGACATTCCAGTCCTGCAAAGGAATGACATATACCAAAAGGCACTGCATTATGCTCTTCATTAACTGGAGGGCCAATGAATTTATGAAAACCATGAATCAGTTAATTTATTACTTAGAACGATTAATAGCTAATTAACATGAGGACAGGGGCTGACCCTTCTGTTCATCTCCACTCACTCCTGAGCACCCACTTGCAGGCGCAGGCTCCAGGGCAGATAATGGACCTCAAATTGCCTGTCTACTGTGTGTTCCAGTCAGACCCTGAGGGGCAAAGCTGATGTGATGGGCTAAATGAAGTCTTCTCTTCATGTTGGGGCTTCTTCTGAGGGCCCACGGCTTTTTTTTTTTTAACCATTTTATAATGGAAATAGTCAGACATAAAAAGTAGATGACAACAGAATGAATTTCACCGTGCCCATCCATCACCTACCTTCAACAGTTATCAATACCTGGCCAATCTTGTTTCATCTATGTGTCTTCTTTCTGTATTATTTTAAATCAAATCCCAGATATCATATTGTTTGATTTATAACCATTCAAGATATATTTCTAAAAGATGAAGACTTTTAAAAAACTTATCCACAATACCATTATCACACCTCAAAAAAAAAAAAAAATAATGGTAATTCCTCAGTATCATTCAATTTCCTTATGAATCTTATAAATTTTTAAGTTTGTATAAATCAGGATCTAAATAAGGTCCAGACAGTGCAATTGGTTGACATGCCCCTTATTAATACTGTTTGAAGGTACAGGTTTCTCCTCTATCACTGCTTATTCCTTGCAATTTCTTGTTGAATTAACCATGTCATTTGTCCTTAGCATTTGACAGTCTGGATTTTGCCGATTGCAATCCTGTAATGTTGGTATGTGTGCACGTGTGTTCACAAATGTGTGTCTCATATTTCTGTGGAAGTTAGATTTTTCTTTTGAGTTTTGGCAAGAATTTCAAAGGTGCTAGGTAGTGTGTACTTCCATCAGGAGAAACATAAAGTCTAGTTATCCCTCTTTTTTGTCATGTTATCAGCTGTTGCTGCTTATTGACTAGAGCAATGGTTTTGACCAGGGCAATTTCACCCTCCCAGGGAATACTGGCAATGTCTGGAGACATTTTTGATTGTCACAGCAAGGGGTAGGGGAGGATGCCGCTGCAATGCATAAGGCAGCCTCTCACCACAAAAATTTATTTGGCCCAAAATGTCAATAGTGCAGTTGAGAAACTTTGGCCTGGATCCATTTATTCATTTGGGATTGTAAAATGATCCCAATTCAATCATTCATTTTTTTTTTAATTTTCTAGATGAACTACTTATATAGAGAAAAGTTTCCTGATCAACTTTAGAGCTTCCCTACAGTAGAATTTATCAAGTAAATCTGATTCTTTCAGTTCCCAGTTTTCAGAATGATGAGATAGTTTCCACAGTCCCTCCAAAGATGACAAATAAGATTTCTTTTTATAAGAATTACTTAGGAACTCAAGGTTATTAAGGAATTGAATGTGACCCAACCACTGCAGTGATTATCTTTACTGATGCCTGAATTTTTCCCCTTTTGGACGATAGAAACTTATTCAGGTCAGTTTCTGAGTCTTTTTGACATACCCTAGTGTCTTTAAAAGTTCGTTTGCATTTCAGGATGACAAAACACACTAAGATCATGTTGTATATTTGCTCTCCTGGTCTAGAATCAACCACTTTCTTCAAAGAGCCTTTGTTCTTTTCAGTGGTATTTAATGATCGTCATCTTGGTCCTGGGGGGACTCACACATTTTAAGACATAAATAACCCTCATAATATTATATTTCTCTCTAAGGATGGAATTTTCTGAGCTATATTTTATACATAGATACAAATAGACTCAAGAGAGTAGTTTTACTCCAACTCAAACTTAAGGCAAATGGAAAATTTTGAAAGCTAGCAACATATACCCACCCTCCTCTCCAGATTCTCTTTTAGTCAGTAGGCTTGGGAATGGAAAGCCCAATAATGATACAATGACAAAACAGGCTGGATCTTGAGAACCAATAAGGCCTGGAAATGCCAGAGTGGTCTGCACCTGCAGGCCTCTGGTGTCTACAGGCTAGGACTTCCCCCAGGCCCCTTTTCTTTCGCCACAGCAGCATGAAAGGACAAGCTGACTGTGTTGTTGCAGAATCGGGGTTCCGAGGAAAGGGTACAAGACTTGGGCAGTTGGAGGAAAATGAGGGAAGCCGTAGGCAACTGCAATGTAGCTCTTTATTCCAGCAAGTGCACAGCCTGCCTCACAGGGCAGCAGGGTTATCCAGCAAGGGCATGGTACCTCCTCGCATGGCAGCGGCACCTTTTACACACAGGTTAAACAATAGTGGCATACTGCTGGATGATGGAAGCCTGCATACACGTACCAGGCACAGGGTTATATAAGGAGAAAGAGTTTCTTCTGCTCAGAAGTTAGTTATGGGTGTCGGGAGAGAGCCTGACTATGGATATCTTTCTTTCTTCTCACACACCACCCCTTCAGGGCTCCTCCTATACACCTATGGAGGTTTGGCACATGATCACTGCAGGAGAGCAGAGCCCTGTACCCGCATGCCACCATAACAATACAAGAAACAACAATATGCCACTAGGAAGAAGGCTCCATCTCCTAGGAGAGCTAAAACCCAGCGCCAAGTAGTGTTAGACCTAGCTACCAACAGTGCAGGGCCTTTATTTTCCATGGCCAAGTCCATTGCACTGTGTCTTCCCTTTTCAGACAAGTAGGGGCAGGTAGGAATATGTTGCTATTGAGTCCATGACCAAGTTTTAACAGAGTTTCAGTGGTAGTGACCTACAATTGGATTAGGGCCACGGCCCTGTGTAAAAGCAGCTCTACCAGGGAGGACCTCCAGCTCATTTAGGCCCTTTGACACATCCCACAAGTGAGATATCAACTTCGCCGTCCCAGGGGATTGATGGTTACACGTAGGCGCTGTTTGAACAGCCTGTGGTACTGCTTAATCATGCCCGCTGCCTGGGGATTATACAGGACATGCAATTTCCATTGAATGTCCATTTGCTTGGCCCACGTTTTGAACTTCATGCCTGGTAAAATGAGTCCCTTGGTCGCCTTCAACCACTAACGGCCTACTGTAAAAGGCACATAAGCGTTTGAGAGCTGGGACAGTATGTTTTTGGTCTTCGGCCGCACAGGGCCATGTAAACAATAACTCAGTGGCTGCATCCACTGTCATAAGGGCATAAGATGCCCCTCGAGCTTTTAGAAGAGGTCCTTTGTAATCAATCTGCCACATAGTCAATGGGACCCTTCCACTAGTGATTTGTGCATGCTCCCACTTCATGCGGTGAGGATGCGGCATATCCCGACTGTATACTGGACACTTGGCGCAGGCATCTATGACATCTTCCCACTTCAGGGGAAGGTTCCATTGTTGCTTCACTGTCGCATGGTTTTAGCACCATGTGCTGCAATCGTCTGTGGAGCCAGTGTACCACATCAGTGACAGGAGCCTTTTCTAGCCATCGCACACACAAGAGGGCGTCCACCTCAGCATTTCCTGGAGCCATCTAGGGGACACAACCCATAGCATGATAAACAGTTATGTCCTTGTCTTGTCTATCTCCCACAGGTCTTGCCACATGGCTTGTCCCCATAAGGGCCTATGGCCTACCAGCCAGTTTTACCATTTCCACATATGCAACCATAATGTTAGGCCTTCGAACACTACCCAATTGTCAGTACAAATAGTCAGGGGCCATCTTCATGGGCTATAACCATCCATACAGCCCGTAGCTCAGCCCATTGGCTGTTTTGGCACATACTTATATCATACCAAATGTGGTCAGTATCTGGTTGCACCCCTATAGCTACCAACTTGGATCTCTGCCCCCTACTGGACCCATCCGTGTACCACACATCAGTGGGTATGAACAGTTTCCCTTCTTTGTAGGGGGACACATCTAAATCTGTAGGAACTACAGCATCTAGTATATTGTCAGTGGTAAACCCAACTGAGCCTAAAACCATCTATAATTCCATGGCCAGAGGGCTAGCAGCTATGGTACTCCATTGTTTCGGATAGGAACCCCATTTCGTCAGGGTAGGCATTTGGGCCATCCCTGTTTTGGGAGCCAGTCTCCATGTACACAACCAACTTTGTATAGGGCAAGTGGTGTGCACCTGCACTTTGGCCATGCCAGTCACTGTCTCAGTGGCCAGCAAGGCTGCATATACAGCCGCTAATTGCTTCTCTATGAAAGAGTACTGGCTCTCTGAATCTTTCCATAATTGAGACCAAAAACCCACCGGGGTTCTAATTCGTTCCGAACATTTCCATAGACCCCAGCCATATCCTTCTGCTGTTACGTGCATGTCCAGTTCAAAGGTTTACCTGGATCTGTTACCTGTAAGGCTTGGGCTTGCTGCACCACCTGCTTGGTGGCAGTAAACACTTTCTCTACTGTTTTGTCCCAGTCCCAAGTAGCTCCCTTTTTGATCAGACCATTCAATGGCCGTGCTAGCTGTGCCAGGTGGGGCACAAACATTCTCCACTACCCCAAAAGGCCCACATAACTCTGCAATTCCTTAACTGCAGTGGGTCATGGATCTTATTAATTGTGTCTTATCAATTTTAGCATCAGGGATAACTTTTGTCTTACCTGACCAGACAACACACAAAAATACGACAGATGAGTCAGGTCCCTGAACCTCGGTTGCATTTACCGCCCAGCCACATGTTTTCAGGTGCTGTAACAGCACCAATGCCACCTGCTATAGATCTGTAAGGGAAGCAGAGGTTAACATGATATCATCAATATAATGAAACAATTCCACCATTGCCAGTTAGGTCCAGGTTGCCAAATCCTGGGCTACCAACCCATGGCAAATTGTTGGGCTATGTAAGTAGCCTTGGGAGAGTACCACAAAAGTCCATCATCGTCCTTTCCATGTGAAGACAAATTGGTCTTGTCTTTTGGGAGCCAAATATATGGAGAAAAAAATCGTTAATGAAATCTAAGACATGGTGATACATTCCCAGCCTTGTATTCAGTTGATCCATTAGATCATGGATGGACAGTACTACTGCATGCAGTGGAGGAGTCACTTTATTCAATTCCTGATAGTCCAGTCATTCTCCACGAGCCATCAGGCTTCTTCACTGGCCACACAGGGGCATTATATGGGCTATGGGTGGGGTGCACGATCTGAGCTTTCTCTAATTCCTGAATCGTAGCCCCTATTCTATCACATCCACCAGGCAAGCAATACTGCTTAACATTAACAATGTGCCTTGGTTCTGGCACTTTCTGTGGTGAGTGATGAGTATGTCCTCACACTACACTCTTTACCACCCCGACTCACAGATGAAATTCACCAGCAGAGGTCTGCAGATTGAGACCTTACAACACATATACCTCTAGAATATATTCTAGCACCAGAGAAACATACACTTTATATGGACGTGGGGGGCAAACATTCTTTTCCAAGAGACAAAGTCACAGCTTTGGTCTTAATAGTCTTTCTTCCATAGCCGTCTATGTAAGTGCTGGTCCAGGAAATCTGTTTAGATTTCCATAGATAAGATTGCAGTTGGTCCCAGTATCCACCAGAGCTAGGACTCTTTGCACAGTGGATTGCCAATTCCACATGTGGCCTCCAATCCCCGCTATCACCTCCAAATGGGCACCTCGGCCTTCTCCCTAATCATATAGGGTTAATAGAGAGTCCTAGGGTTTCAAAGGTCCTTCAAGGCCACAGGCCTAGCTCTCTCAGTGAGAGGTTTCTGCCCACAGCTGAATTGCTGTTCAGGTTTCAACTGCCACCACAATTCTAGCAACACTGCATTAGGCTGAAGGTCTATCTTGCCTTAATGGGCTCCTGCAGCTAGCAAGTCAGTCCACATTTGCATTTGGGTCACCTGAACAGGACCTTGCCAAGGGCCTTTCTTTTTCTTCTCACCCCTCTGGGGTCTGGGCGTTACTGCATGGACACTTCTGTCCACTGCCTCATGGCGTCTCCCCTCAATATCCCCAGAGCAGCCATTGCTGTAGTCACTTCATGTATACTTTTCCCCACATAGGGAGCCAGGATAGCAACCAATGAACCAAAAGTAGTGGAGGGGGCAGTCCCTAACATTAGGTCCCTCATGCCAGTCATAAACCGTTCATCATCATCCCTGCGTATTTAAATTAAAAATAGCTTGTCGCATGCCCAGTTTACAAATAATCTGCACTAATTCAGCATACATTTGCCATTTACTCACATGCTCTGGGAGTTCTCTGGCTTCATTCCAAACTGTTCACACAGTGGCAGTAAGCCATTCCATCAGGGTATTGTTCCCCTGCCCTTGAGCCAAGCAGCGTCTGTTCTGCAGACACTGTTGTAATGTAGGATATACAGTTACAGATGCCAATTTCTCCATCTCATCAGGAGAGCATGAGATACTGTCTGCCCCCTCATCCCAAAGGTGGAGAAACCAAGCCAGCAATGGTTCGCCAGGGCACTGCCAATATTGCTTCCCCAAATCCTGCAATTTTGCAGATGTATACAGGGTACATGCGGTGAACTCAGACACCATGTGGCAAGCTTGCACCCCACCCTACCCAGGGGTTGTTCATAATTTACCTTTTGGTGTATGATGGGCCGTACTTGCAGGTGGACTTCCAGGACGTCTTCCCCCACCTCTAAGGGCGACTGAGAGGTTGGACTTCTTCAGAGCTTAGCTTCCAGTTGTTGCGCCCTTGTGTCCAAGGCACATGCCTGCTGCCGAAGCTTCTGTACCTGTGCGGCCTCTGCTAGAGCTTCATCCATATTCTGCTTCAAAGCCATTAAAAACACCCAGCCCACTTAGATGGCTGAGGCTCGAGCTTTTTCCTGCAGCTGCTCCTCCAAGGAGCTGAGTGCCTTCTCAGTACTTATCAGGACCCATCAACTGCCTCCCACAGCTCAGGTGGAGTTCACATAATCAATACCACCACCACAGGATACCACATACTCTGTGGAGGCCACATGTCCCTCCTTTCCTCCAGCAGGGCAGACGGCTCCCTTACCTAGGAATCCTGCCGGCTACGCAAAGTGCATTGCTGCAGATCCGCAGTTCCGAAGTAAGGGGTACAAGACTCAGGCAGTTGGAAGAAACTGTAGGGAGCCATAGGCAACTGTGACTTAGCTCTATATTCCAACAAGGGCACAGCCAGACTCACAGGGCAGCAGGGTTATCCAGCAAGGAGGTGGCACCCCTTCCCCTGGTGGCGGCACCTTTTAATACAGAGGTTAAACAATAGTGGTACACTGCCAGATAATGGAAGTCTGCGCCTGCCTACCGGCACAGGGTTACATAAGAGGAGAACTCCTGAGTTTTTTCTGCTCGGAAGTTAGCTATGGGTGTCGGGAGGGAGCCTGACTACAGCTATCTTTCTTTCTCCACACACTGATGTTTTCTGTAGGCAAAGGCTACGGGAGGGCACCAGAGTGTGCCACGAGGAATGTGACTCTACCAAAAGTTTAGGGAGATGAGATCGTCTTCTTTTATATTACAAATCAGATACATAATTTTATATTAAAACACATATTATGGAGCAGTATGCAAGATTTACCACTTAAACTTAGAATATGTGACTTCTAAGAAATTTCAGCTTGCTACAAGCCTCTCTGAACTGATCTTCAGAGTCTTGGTCTGCAGGTCTTGGTCTGGCATCGGGGTATATTGGGAAAAAGTGTGTGAAGCATTGTGAGGCAATTCTGAACCCACTCTGCTTCAATAAAGGGATTGCTTTCCTTATTATAAATTTAGGTAGCTTAAATTATATTAAAAAGTCAGAAGATAAGTCATTTATTTAAAGTCTTATAGGAAATCAATATTCCATAATTTCTCCCTTCTTAGAGGATTTAATATACTGGAGCTACCTATGTTAGATTTAAGCTGAAGCATGTCAGATTGAGAAATGCCTCAAATCCTTTCTGGAACAAGGTAGTGTGTGTGTGTGTGTGTGTGTGTGTGTGTTTGCAGAAACACACTTGCTATCTGTACTCCTCCTGCCCAAAAAAAGTGCCTAATTTTTTTTTTAGCCCTGCAGCTTCCTCTGAGTGAGCTCAATAAAAACTCCACTGCCCAACTGATGAAATCAGATTAGCATGCTCCAGCTCTGATGTTCTGTGCTGAGGGAATTGGAAGGAGCTGATAGTGCTAGAGCTGGGCTATTTTGCATTTCTCAGTGACATCCTCTAATGAGCTGACAATGTAAAACACTAGGCTGCTGTCTTGGAGAAATGAAAACAATACAGTGGTCATTTCACATCCTATCGTCCAAATGACAACCCATGAGCTGCCTTTTCCTCGCCTTTGATTAAAATATATGGGACCGGAATGAGGAATTGAGAGTAAGAGCCAAACAGGGAAAGAGACCGAAGTGGCTGAGTGGAGGTAAGGAGGTGGCATCCTAAGGAAAAGCACATTGAAGAAAGTCAGATAGGATGAGGGTAACTAGCCTTGGTGGTCCTTGAATCTTATATTCTTGAGAACTGTCGCCTACAATGCCGGATTAACGTTCTCCAAGAGAGCCAGTGAATGGTTCGCCCAAAGAGCTCCTATTCTGTATCATCACACCACCTCAGCAGCGCTAATTACAGGGGCGATGTTCCCAAGGCAGAAATTCAGTTGGTGCAAATTCAACTATATTTTAATAGTTGTTAAAATAATGAAATACTGCATACTGGTTGATAAAAACACCACTCTCCAAGTCCTTTTCCCATTCACTGCCTCGGCTGCCTCCACCCCTCACCTAAAACCCGTAGTTCACCCCCACAACTCAGCAACTTTACTGAATGGGCAAGGCTTGGCACAGGAGGAGCCTGCCTGCACCTAGCGTAGTTCCACTCTCATTGATCAATGTCCAGGCCAGACCCACTATGAAATAGTTTTCATATTTGATTAGACATGCCCATTAGACTACCCAGCACTGCTGAGCCCTCTCAATCCCTGCTGACAACCCACAGGAGAGGCCATCCGCTGTAGGCCTGCTCTCCACTGTCTGCCTCTCAGGGTCTGTTGCCTACACAATACACTCTCACTGGCCCCAGTGGAAAAACAAAGGAAATGAAAGGCCTGTAATCATTCTGGCTCTCAGAGGATTGGGCAACCTTCACACGCTTGGCAGGCTCATCAGTAGAATTTTTTTTACTGCCCTTTTCTTATCGCCAACCCTCTCTAAACTCCCTAAATTAATAATGATGAAGCTCTTTAAGCCATATCTCAAGTCTTTGTTTTTGATGATTTCTGTTCTCTGGGGCCCCTTTCTCCTCTCTGAGAGTCCTTTACCATCTTTCTTTTATTTGTATCCATTCTCAGATATCCACAGTGATAATCACTGATTAGGTCATTGGAGAAAAAAAAGAAAGAAAAAGAAAGAAAACACATTTAAGAAAAAGAAAGAAATAGCCATTTAGGTCTTGTTGAGTCAAGGGTTTGGGTGAGGAAGAACAGGAAATTTCGTGAGTTCTTTTCCCCAGGAAAAAGACCCAGGAAGAAAAAGAAGAGAATATCCCTAAAGGATATACATAATATCTAGTGTATGGCAAAGGAGGAATAAGAAGGTGATGGTGGAACACCCTCCACTTAACTCAGGCTTGAGTTTGCCTGGTGTAAGGAAGCAGGGAAAATCAGCCATCTAAAGCAATCGGTTCTTTACATGTAGACAATCTTCTGCTTTGGGATAATCATCTATCTTTCTCCTTAAAGAGAAAGAACTATCAAGTTCAAAAGAGCCATTCCCACTTCTCCTCCTCCATGACGCTTGTGTTCTTTTCAGTATCCTTAGACTTTTCTTATCCCACCGAAGAAACTACAGAAAAGGAGTATTCCCCAGGATGTAAGGCTGCCATCCTAGCAAGGAAGAGCCTCACTGTGTGACTTCAGCACAGGGTGGGAGCAGGGATTCCAGCTGTCGACTTCCAACCTGAGGGGAAGGCCTGCCAGCTAAGGCAGGAAGAAACCCGAAAGTGTCAGAGAAGTGACCATGTATTTAGAAATTGTTCACCAATCCGCCGCAAGGTTTAGCTTCTCCAGTTCAATCCAACACAACAGGGATATGTTGAGTACTTCCTACATGTCAGAACCTGTGCAAGGTTCAGGGGGCTTTAAAACAGCAGAAGACAATGTTTCTCTCAGGGAAAAGCTCATCGTTCGGCTATAAGATGGCTAATAGTAGCCAATTCATGAAATAGTGACAATAATACCTGTCCCTCAAGTCTAGTTCATTCTCTCTCTGGGCACAAAGCTAAACAACATTTCCCAGCATTGCCTGCGGTATCCATATGAATGAGCTCTGGTTCATGAGACATGGATAGAAGGGTTGAACGCCACCCCCAGGCCTAGCCTCTGAGCTCTTTCCCACAATCTTTCAGGCATTGTCTCTTCCTCCTTAGCCAACTGGATGCAAAAATCTAGCAGAGAACTCAGAGGTCTTACAGAAAGTGGAGCCACTAGATGAAGGATTCTGGGTCCCTAAGAGACCACAAAGAGCAGAGTTCCCCAGCCCAACATTCATACATGTACACACACACACACACACACACACACACACACACACACAATCACACACAGAGACACAAACACCTGCATATACACATATACACACAGACACACAGACACAAGCCACATTGGATTGTGATATGAACAAAAAATAACCTTGTGTTAACCCACAGAGATTTTAGTGTTGTTTGTTACAATAGCTAATGTTACCCTATTTAACATACTCATTGATTTCATTAACAAATGGCATGAGGTAATACATTTACAGTGCATAGTTCTGTGCCTGATCTACAATAAGTGACTAGTTCTGTGCCAGAAATGTAGTTGGTGTTCAATATTTGAGAATTATGATATGTGAAGGTAGTTGATTTTCTTAGAGGCCCAGAGAGAATATTTGCCAACATGAATCTTTTTAGCTGATGAGAGGGAAGAAGCACCCGGAAGGGAGAACCAATGAAAATACTGGGACAGACCTACAGGAAAAGTTGCTGAAGAAAAGTCATGTGGGGAAAATTTAATATAGCAATAGTCACCATACATCCTTCTATCTGTCTCTTGTTCCTGGATTTGTTAAATACTGCATCAAATCTTCCAGCTTCCTTGGGTCCCTGGATCCCCTCCAGGTCCTAAGCCTCTCCCGCTGGTGTGGTCTGTCAAGCATCCCTTTGTTCTGGTGATTTTCTAGAGCAATCCTTCCTTCCCAGCCTTTGTCTGGTGTCTGCATCCAGCCACCTTGACTCATTTATAAAGTATCTACTATGTACAAGGCACTGCATTAAATACTTACCAATATAAGAAGGGTGGGAGTGGTCAGCCCCGGTGCAAAGTAACAAGGCGCACATTATCTATAGAAAACATAAAACCTGGTAAGACTATCAGTCTGCTTTTTCTCATCACCATGTGAGAGCAACCCTAAACAAAGCCAAGATGAAAACTCCTCCCTGCCCAAACGGTCCTCCCACACACACTCCTCACACCTCCTGGAATGCTGTTGACTGGAGAGATGATGTCAAACACAACATGGTCCCTGCCTTCAAGTTGCCTGTAGTTTAGCAGGGGAGACAACAGTTAAGTGAATAAATGGCATGGGGAGCAATCAATATCAGGAAAGTCTCTCCCGAAGAAACGTTAGTGGAGCTTCATTTTGCAGAACCAGAGCTAGTATTCCAACAAGCACCTTGACCCAGAGGCATGAAGCTATATGACGCAGCCAGGAGAATACAGATATTCCCTGTGGCTGGAGAGAAAGATGTGCCTGGGTAAACAGATGCTGGTCAGAAAGTCAGACCAGAGCAGCCAACAGAAGACAATTATGGAAGAACCTTAATCCTGTTGGCAATAAGAAACTAACAAAGCATTATATTTTTTACAACTTTATCGAGACATAATTCAAGTACTATATGTTTCATCCATTTACAGTACTCAATTCAATGGCTTGTGTATTCATGGAGTTTTGCACCCATCACCACAAACAATTTTGGAACTTTTTCATTACCCCAAAAAAGACCCCTTAGCTGTCAATCCCCAATTCACCTCTTGGGTATATATATAAGAGCAGTGAAGAGTTTTCAAAACAGGAAAATAACAAGTTAGATTTTCATTTTTAAAAGATCACTTTCAGACCTGCAACTGCCCAAGGCCTGGCATGGCACATGTGTACACACACACACACACACAATTCTTTCATCATCCTCATATGCATAAGGACCTACAGCCATAGGGCCCTTACTCCTCACCCGCTGCAGCCACTCAGACGTTCAGATCTGCACACTGCCACCCCCCCCCAATCAGGCCCCGGTTTCCTGCCTCAGCAAGAGACACCTACCTAAGAGAACTTAGTTTCAAATGAGATGGTGATGGGCAAGTTCACACCTTGGGTTCTGCTTCCTGGTGGCTGAACTGGGTGGACCTGTCCTTGGAGATATTTTCACCTCTCAGCCTGTTGATCGATTACGCCTGAGACATAACTCCCTCCACCTCCACTGCTCCTTCCTTCCTTACCTACCATGTCAAACCACACTACTCCCCCTCCCCCAAGAGGGGCAGAGCCCAGTGCCTACCAACCACAACAGCAGTGAGCCCACACATGTGCAACACTTTCAAAGTCCCTGGGATTCTCTCAGGACCCACGCCTGCAGGGAAGATGTTATTGTCCCTGTTTTAGAAATGGGGAAACTAAAGCTCAGAGAGTCGAAGTGCAATTCCTAAGGCTCCGTGACAGGTAAGTGACAGAGCCATGCTTCTGCCTGAAGGGGTGAAGTGCAGTCTGCAGTGAGGCCTACTTTCAGCTGCATGTACCAAAACCCTGATACACCAGCTTAGTCAAATGGAGATGATTTTTTTTTCTAACGATACATCCGAGCAAAGAACTGGTACAGCACATTTGCAGTGTCAGCAGTCCCAAGCTCCTGTGTCTTTCTGCTTTAGTACCTTTAGAATGAGACTTTCACACTTACATGATCGAAATTCCTATTCCAGACCTAAAGCCTTTTTATCACAAAAACAATAGCTTTCCCCCAAGCCGATTTTATTCTAAAGGCTTCTCTTCCATCTCATTGGCTCATTAGGAATTTGTGACATTTCTGCTACAAACAAAATTATCATTCGTTACCAACGGAGCGGGGTAGAGTGGATACTGGGCAGGGGACCTGCCGCAGGCTCTGAACAGAATCAAGCCCCTCTGCTCGCTCCCACCCAACCTGCACTACCTAAGGCTTGCTGCCCAGCCGCCTCCCCTGCGCCTCAAGATGCTCTGGGCTAAACCACAAAGCAGAGCGTCAGGTGGGAGAACCTCTTGATCATCAGTGTTATTGGCTGAGGGCATATTCTCATGGGCCAGGGGAAAGGTTGGTCATTTCTTTTGGTTCAGCTGCTAGTGGAAAGTGCCCATACTAGGAAGAGTGAGAGGCCCTGAGAACGCCAAAGCCCTCCACTCGCCAGCACTCAGCTGCTGTGAGCCTTAATGGGAAAGGATCCAGGTCTTTCCGCAGAAACTTCAGACTCTCAAAAGGGCTCAGGAATAAATTATATATTAATCAGCATCTCAAGATGAATGGAAAAGATCAGACGTGTATAATATCTGAGAGCAGTATTAACCTGGAAGTTGGGGTGGGAGCGGGCGAGGTAGAGGGCAAGGGGAGATGTGGTGAGACGGGGAGAAAAGGAACCTCTCAGATAACAATGAAATGCAGAGTCCCAGAAACATCTACATTTCCAGAGGCATCAGCTTTACAGTAGATAAATCTATCTTGTCCTCCATTCCCCCTAGCAGAACAGGGCCACGTGACTCAGGAAGCTTGATCCTGTGATATTTTCACAAAAGAAAAGAGCCCCTTCGATTGAATCACCCTCACCAGACAAGCCAGGCTCATGTTCCTGAGGCCTTGTCACCTGAAGGTTGTGACCTCCCACATCTTACTCTTCTAAACATGATGAGACCCTCGCCCAAGATGCCTTCTCTTTAGATCCAATCGCCCTCCCTGCTCTCTAAAGATTAAAACTGTGAGAAGAAGCCTTGCTGAACATTAAATCATCTTGAATTTTTAGCAAACAGCCTTCATCGAGACCCCGGGGGAAAAAAAGTCACGTCCCATGGAAGCAGTATGTAATAGAAAGATTACAGGCTTCAGGGGCAGCAGCCCTGGGTTCCAGACCTGGGTTCTGGATTTGCCACAAAGCTCCCTGGCGTCCATCAGTCTTCTTATCTGTAGACTGAAGGTTTGAATTAGCGATGATTGAAGATCACTTCGGCTCTAATTCTATGACTCTAGGGATGGACTTAATTGCACTCAAGGCTGTGGTACTTCCTTTGTGTACGAATTTTCTCAGAAAACATGAATTCATCAAAGATATTCATGACAATAACATTTGAGCAGCTACTACGAGCTCTGGCAAAGTACTTTAACTCTTTCAGTCCTCACAGTGATCTTGTTGTGGGGTAGGTAAGTATTACTAACAGCTTCTATCTCCTGGTGAAGTAACCGGGCTCAAAGAGAGAAATAATCGACCTAGCTGTCTTAGAGCCATTTCCAATTTAACAATTTGAACACAACTTCTGACTCCCTCACTCCACCCTATTCAAACCTGCTTCTCTCCCATTTTCCCCCAGCTCAGTGAATGGGAACTCTTTTCTTCCTAATATCTGAGCTAGAATGTTTCAAGTTTCTCCCACCTCCAATTCAGCACAAATCATATCAGCTTTGCCCTCAAACTATTTCTAGAACTTACTGTTTCTTACCACCCCAGTGCTACTACCCCGGTCTAAGTATTGATTGTGTGTTGTCTGGGCCATTGCAAGAGCCTTCTTACTGGTCTCCTTGTTTCTATATCTCTGTTCTCTGTTACACACACACACACACACACACACACACACAAGGGTTTTTTTTCTATGCCATAGCCCAGAATGATCTTTTTTTGCAAACAAACATAAGCCTCCGTATGGCATTCCTCTCCCTAAAACTTTCAGTAACTTCCGCTCTCACTGAAGATAAAATCTAAAGTCCTTACTCAAGACTTCAAAGTCCTCCAAGCTCTCCTCTCCCCCTAGCCTCTCCGTTCTCTCTCCATCTCTCCCCATGGCTCCCTCCTCCCCAGACACTCTCGCTGGCCCCTCTACTTTTCCTCAAACTCAACAGGCATCTCCCTAGCCTCATCTGGCCTTCTTGCCCCCAGATATCCAAATGGCTTGCTTCAACCATTTATTCTAGCCTCTGCACTGCACCAAAAAGACTTACTCTTACTCAATAAGATAGCACCTTCCTCATCTGTCTGTGTTCCCTTAGCATGCATTTCCACCTGACACATTTTGTATTATTTATTTTAGTGTCCTTCTCCCCATACCAAAGGTAAGCTCTATAAGGACAGACTTTGTCTAGTGTGTTCGCTGTTAAACCCACAGGGCGTAAAAGAGTGCCTGGCATTTTAAAAACTCATGCATTGTGACGAGGATGTTAGCTAAGGCTGTGGTGGTGATCATTATGCAATATAGAACTGTATCGTATCAACACATTATTATACACCTTAGACTTGTGCAATGTTATATGTCAATTATATCTCAAGAAAGCTGGAAAAAATAACAAATAGAAAAAGTCACTCATTAAATATAGGTGGCCCTTGTTATCTGAAAGTTTTATTCTTTTCTGAAATTCCAGTGGATAGGGAATTTTTGGATAGCAGGAGCCCATATTCTATTACACTACAGGGAAAAAAGTAATGTGTTCCCTTTATTACCTATATCCCTTAATCACCTATAAAACAACTCACTGTGGATTTCTGCATGATATATGGCACTTAAAACACCAATTACCTAGTTATTTGACTCTTAATGAACTCATTAGTGAGTATGTTTGTGTATAGTATAATACTGAAAGAATTAACATTTTCCTTCGACATATATAGGAACTATATACTGTAATGTAAATAAACAGTAAAATGATTTGTTAAAGATATATAATAAATGGAACATAATTGTCAAAATAAAATAAACAATTTTTAAATGCTTACTAAGTGACTGCAGTGACCTGAGTAAGAGATGGAAGTCGCTGTTACTGTACGGTTGTGGGGAAAGATAAGTCAAAGTGAGCTAAGGAAGGAGTGAGACAAGCCATCGAGTTCTCAGGGTATATCCTTTTCTAATCAAGGAATTAATAGGCAGTCTTTTCTTGGCATTCAGGAGTCTGGAAGTAGATAAATGACTGTGGAACATCATCCAAAGTCATAAATGAGGCAATAGGATTAAAAAAAAAAAACCACTCAAAATAGACATCTGTTTTAACTACATGACTATATAACTTATTATCCACACTGGGACAATTTTGAAAGTTAAAGAGAGAAAAATGAATTAAAATATATAATTATTTAAGTATGCATTTATAGATTGAAAAGTTGGTTTTATTATAATGGTAGGTCTATAAACTACCTCTTATCAAAAATTATTTTTGACAATAAAATCATTTCTAAAAATAAAAAACAATGTACATTAAAGCAGAAATTGTTGTTATTTAGATTCATTTATCTGAACAGTTAAAAATAATGTAGGCTAAATATTCTTCTTGGTTCATAAATATTTATTGCAACCAGTTCTGGAGTCATATTTATATATAATTCTACATATTTTTAATGCATATATTTTATTTTTTCACAAAATTGCCTGCAATCTTCTTCAAAGCTGCCTTCTATAGTTTTTAAATTTGAAATTGTTAACACTTTCAATTGACTCTTCTCAGTTCACCATAGTATTTTTAATTAAGAAAATATTCTTCCTACAGGTGCTAAGATACCTGGTAAGGGAAGAACTAATTCTGATAAATAGAAGATATCCTCAATTCTAAGGTTTTTTTCATAGAAATGTATTAGTATTTCAGAACAAATATTATCACAGGTACCATCCTTTTGTCTCCACTCAGAGAAACTTTTTTGACAAATATTTTACGAGGTAAAACTCATCAAATAAGCTGTCTCTATAATTTTTTAATGTTTTGCCAAATTTAAATGCTCCAAAAATCTTAGACCTTCTCAATTTCATTTTAGTACAGAATACAAAGTCACCCAAATGAATGTAAAAGCCCCATGAAATATTCTTTTTATAAGTAAGATACCTCAAAGCATAATTATTTACTCTCAAATTTACATTATTTAATATGTTCAGTTCTTTCTCTGGTTTTGTAAATACAAGTTTTGTTTTCAATAACTACATTTTCCTAAAAGCTTTCAGAGCTGCAGTCTTTTACCTCACCAGTCTTTAAATATCCGAGATTAAAGATTACCAATAGATTTTGAACAAAATGTAAACAAAATTTAGAGGACTCATTTGTTAAAAACAAAAAAAGTAAAAGGCCAATATATGTTGTAAAACACTTGAGTTGATTTCTAAAGTAGCCCATTAAGGCTCAAACATTTCTAAAATCTAAGGACACACAGGAAAAAAAGTGCATATGCCAGGCTGAAGCACTTTTTTTTTACTCGACATAATCTTTACCTCAAATATTTTGTAGTTGAATTTCTCTATGGATAAATAAAAATATTTATTTCTGTCGATTATAGCTTCGATTTTGTTGGTAGATTATCACAGCTCATTTGGATGCTTATAAACTTAAACATACTACATCTAATTTCTAATACATTTCTGCTCCACAAAGTTCTGAATTTAGTAATAATGCCATTTTGCCATGATCCTGTGCTCCACTAAAATCTGTATGTGTAGTTCTACCACCATCTCCATTGTTGAATAGTTCTTAAGTGAAGTGATAAACTACAAGAATGTCAGATGCTATATCTTTGACAAAATGAACTTCCAGAAGCTTTACTCTGAGTTCATAAATTGGATGGAGGAAAAAAAAAAACCTATTATTTAAATTAGCTGGTTTCTCTTGAAGAAACTGATATAAAGCTGCATCATCTAACTATTTGTGATATTCTTCAGCTAATGGAGACATCCCACTGATAATTATCACTTTACTTTTCCTATGTGCATAAGAAAAAATGAGATCAAAATTAAGCAAAATTAACTTGGAAGAATAATCATCTTACCTCACTGATGAATCATACTTACCAATGTGATAAAGACCATATATGCCGCATATGTGAAATCATCATCACGAGGCATAATTGTCTTAAAATAGCTAATTTTAAAAATAGTCAGCAATGCATTTTTTATAAAACTTTGTTTTCTGGCTTTATCTGTGGTCAGTGATATCACCACAGCCCTCAGTGTACATGGCAAATGTTAACAAGCATTTGGGCTCATTTCACATTTATCACCAACATTCTCCATCAAAAGATATTTAGGACTGAATTTTTTACTAAACATCCATTTTTTTTTAGATCAATACAAAAAGAAAAAAAAAGAAAAGAAAACAGTATTATTATGTAAGGCTAAAAAAATAATACTTTTTCTCCAACCTTCTGAGTTCTTTTAGCTGGGCTAATAATCATATTAACAAAGACAGATTAACAAGAGAAAATCACATTTTAATACATGTGCATAGGGAATTTACATAGCATGAAAATTCTCCAAAACAGTGAGGTAAAGTTTGGTATATATGTCATTTTAGACAAAGGAGAAAAGGAGAAATAGGAGCCTGAGATTTCGAAAATGAGAATGGGTGATCTGCAGTTAATTGAGGAAGATGGGAACACACAAGGCAGGTAAATTTTTGCTAGGCAACCTGGAAGCAATGAGACATGGGGTGGATCTAGTCAAGAGGCTTGGAGTCTTCCTGTCTAATGCTAAGGTGATTATGCTAAGTTTTCCTTCTAGAAGCCGGTTTTTTTTGTTGTTGTTTTTTTTTTTAATCTGAATCTCTTTGGGGTCTTAATAACCAGCTTAAAATCAACATCCCAAAAGGCAGCTTTAGGGTGGCAAAACTTTGGTCCCCTTCAATCACATAACAAGGTAAAAACATAGATTATAGATTTGTATTATACAGTAGACAACAATCCACTGAGGTAGCAACTGCAAGAGCATTTAGACCATTCTCCGCACTCCATGGAGGACTGACTGTTCCAGCAAACATTTCACCATCACCAAACCCAACACATCTCATGTTTCCTCTGACTGTGAAGACTCTATGTTCTAGTGGCCCCAGGATTTCACACAGGCTGAGGCTTGTAACCCAAGTTGCCAGCAGGGACAGCAGAATTTGAATACTTCTCCCATCATTGAATACTTAGACCGAGAGTTAATTATCCCTGGCCGCTCATGTCCAGGCATAACAGGCTCTCCTTCAGAGCCCTCCAAAAGAAATCAATCTTGCTGACAACTAATCTAGCCTCCAGAATTGTGCAAGAATAAGTTTCTGCTGTTCGAAGCAGCCCTAAGGAAACAAATATACGGCCTTAATTCCCAAAAGGAGCACATGCAAGTTGTCAAAATCCAGTCTTGATTTGCTTGTGGAGAACCACATCTCTCTGGATTGGCAAGTTGGCTCTTATAATTTTTCAAGTTTCTGGAACTGATCTAGTGAAGGAACAATTCTTACATCTCTTGTGGTACACACCACTTTGGCATTCACTCATCCAAGGTGGTGTTAAGAGGATGTGGTGGTTTTGGGTGAGGGCAACAAGATGATTTTTGATACATCGGAGCTTCCGCATAACATCGAGCTGATCACATAAAGTTATGTGAGCCTGTCTCCAAACCTACAGCCCCCTGGGATACTTATTTCCCTTAATTCTTCAATAAAATAGCTTAGCTGGATAATCTGTGAATTTACAAAATGCCCAGGACTTACGTTTTCCAGGTTATCTTTTACTCCGAATTCCTACCTCCACTCTGGATGCTGCCTTTTGTGTTTCCTCAAAACATAATACAAAACAGTCAAGTGAGGAGAGTTTACCGAAAGTTTGGGCAAAAGGGAGAAGGGAGCTGCAAACAGAATAAGAAGCAACTTAAAACTGAATATTAAGCACCAATTTTAAAAGGCCCTTGGACATGTTGCACCCACCATTTCCTCTCCTTGTTGCTGGCCCGAACTCTTTTCTAAGGCTCATTTTCCTCTGTGCTCAGCAGGGGCATATTCCTTGAGGACATACAGGCTTTTCAAGCAGTCTTCTAGGTTCAATTCCCACCTCCAATATCTCCTGCTTGTGTGATCTTGGATGTATTATTTAACCTTTATGTGCCTTATTTCTTCATTTGAAAAACATGTATAATATTATTCATCTACAAAAAGAAATGTCAGAAGTACTGACACATGCTACAACAATGATGAATCTCAAAAGCATTATACTACGTGAAAGAAGCCGCACATGAAAGGTCATATATTGTATGATTTCATTTATATGAAATGTCCAGAGTGAGTTAATCCATAGAAACAGAAAGTAGATTGGTGGTTGCCAGGGGCTGCGGGAGAAAGGAATGAGGAATAACTGCTTAATGGGTATTATAGAGTGAAGTAAGTTCCCCCAGAAAGATATATTGAAGTCTTAATCCCAAGTACCTCAAATTGGGAACTTATTGGAGATAAGGTTTTTTTACAGAGGTAATCAAATCAAAATGAAGTGATTGGGGTACATCTAATCCAATATCTGACATATCCTTATAAAGAGGGGAAATTTGGGGCACAGAGGCAGATAGAGGAAAGACAATGTGAAGACACACATAAGGAACACTATTTGAAGAAAGAGGCAAAGATTGAGATGATACAGCTGGAAGCCAAGGAAAACCGAGGATTACTGGAGGTACCAGAAGATGGAAGAGGCAAGAAAGGATTCTACTCAGAGTCTCAGAAGAAGCAGACATTGCAGACACCGATTTCAAAGTTCTAGCCTGCAGAACCCAAAGACAATACATTTCTATTGTTGTGTTTTGTTTTGTTTTGTTTTGTTTTTGGTGAGGCAACCCTTTGTTGACCTCTCAGATTGCAAGGACCTTGTCGGCTTACAATCTCTTATTTTTTTATTTTTGTTTTTTTACACCTACAGCACCTGGTCTTCCTAGGTGGTCTCCCATCCAAGTACTAACCAGGCCCAACCCTGCTTAGCTTCATTTCTATTGTTTTAAGCCACCTAGTTTGTGGCACTTTGTTACAGCAGCCCTAAAAAACTTAATACAATAGGTACAGGGTTTCCTCTCAAGGTGATGAAAATATTCTGGAACTAGATAGAGGCAGTGGCTGCACAACATTGTGAATGCACAGATGGTCCCAACTTACAACTTACAATGGTGCCACTCACAACTTTTCAACTTTACGATGGTGTGAAAGTGATACGTGTTTAATAGAAACCGTATTTTGAATTGTGAATTTTGATCTGTTTCTGGGTTCATGATATGCAGTATGATATACTCTCACGATGCTCCCAGTCAGGCACACAGCAACAAGGGTTAACAACTGATACTCTATGGTATACCTATTGTGTTGGATGATTGATTCTGCCCAACGGTATGCTGATGTAAATGTTCTATTTACATTTAAGTTGGGCTAAGCTATAATGTTCAGTACATTAGGTGAATTAAAGGCATTTTTGACTTACGATATTTTCAACTTATGATAGGCTTATTGGGACATAACCCCATCATAAGTAGAGGAGCATCTGATTGGATGTCACTGAATTGTTCACTTTAAAATGGTTAATTTTATGTTTTGTGAATTTTACCTCCATAAATATATAATAGGAAGCTCTTAGAATAGTCCTTGAGACATAGTAATTGCTCAATAAGGTTAGACTGTATTTCTGTTTTCAAGTCTGTCTTCAAAATTTCCCATCTTTAACCATCAAATAGGAGCAGCATTATTTCCTCCAAACCTGTTTTCTCTTCATGTAGAGCATTTTAGCCTGTCCTACCAGATGACAAGAGTTTGAAACATCTTCTCTTTTCACGTAAACATCTTACCCACCCACCACCCCCACCACCAAGTATTCAAAAGTTAGCAGCAGACAAATTTATAAAAATTACAATTATTTTCATCTCATCCCACTAAAAGCCTGCATAGTGAACTCATTTCACTATTACCTAAGGATAAGCACTTTCAGTTGTCCCTCTTGGAGGCTTGGGTGGGAGATGACTTTATGGGACCCACTCATACTCTCTCCTTCTGCCTCTGACCAGCGTTTCCCTCGGCTGTGACGACAGAAGCTAGCAAGGCCAGTTGCCCACATGGAAAACAGATACCTTAACAAATTAGGTTTATTGTCCTCTACTTGATTCATTACATGAGGAGAAAGCCCATGGGAGTGGGTTGTCAATCTTTTAAAATGGTGTAAGACCCAGAAGAACTAAGAATTAAGATCTTGATTCCAGATAATTAAAAAACAAAACAAAACAAAAAAACTTGCTGAATTGTTTTTTACCCCACCCCCTAAAATTACAGAATAGAAAGATGGAAAGCTTTGGTAAGTATTAAGAAACCAGCCTTTGAGAGATTTGATGCTTTGTGCAAACGGGAAATCGATCATGGGAGGAAAGGAAAAGAAAAAATTGTGCAAGGGAACTCGAGCAATGAAAGAAAAAATCCAAGGAGACATGTTAGACCACAGCAGCCGATTTGAATCAAGCATGCCATAGATTTGGTGCAGGATTTTTTGAAAATATATGCCTCAAATTACATTTCACTGAATTGCTGTTAATGCCCTACAACTTGTCATAACATGCTGTATCTTCAAGAAGGCTTTTTTTATTATTAATATTTTACTGTTTTTATAGTAGCACCATAGGAAAGAGTATGTGGGAGGGAAAATGTATCAGCAAGCTCTCAGCCATGTATCCAGGTGGCAATGTAAAGCACTGGTTTGAACCATTCTATTACAAGCTAGATACATATTTATGCCTGAGATGCTTTCTTCTTCATAAATATTTTCTCTGGTGTCTTCATGTTCTTTCTTATCCATTTATGGATCAGTTAACCCCATAATCAAACACAACTAGGTGATCTATGGAAACAGACAGCAGTTTCCCAAACAATTGCAAAAGGAGGATAAATACAGCAAACGTGCAATTCTTATCACCATACTAACTGGCTGCTGGGAAAGAATATTCCTTCTCTTTCATCTGTTAAGATTATCAGAAAAATAGAGGTAACATTTAGAAAGGAAAAATAAAAGGAGTCCTCTCTATAGGATAGAGCAAGTGAGAAATTTTGAGTCAAACAAATAATGATGATAAGAATAATGATTAAAATAATCACAGTCAACATTTATGGAGCACATAGGCCAGGCCTTGTGCTGAGTGGTCTACATGCTTTATCTCATTTAATCCTTCCAGCCACCCTAAGAGGTAAATGTTATTATATCCATTTCATAGATGAAGCAATGAGACTCAGACAACATTGCCAAGTTCATAAGCTATTAAGTGGAGCCAACCCTCCGATTAGGTTTATCTGCTTCTGAAGTGTTAATTACAATGCTCCTTGCCAAAAGGAAAGTTTTCACTTGCCCAAGAAAAATGCTACCAATTCTCTCCAGGGGATTCCTATTCCTTTGTCAAAGGATACAATTTTTTTTTTTACTGCAAATAATCTGTAGCTTCTATGGCTGGCATTCCCACTGTGGCCAAGTCTGCTACTTTGAAACCAATAGAGGTCATTTTCTTCTTGCTAACCAAGGTAAGCAAAGCACACTTGGTCTTTGGGATTTAAAAAAAAAAAAAAAAAAAGGCCAAGAAATATAAACAGGTGAACATGGTAATTGTGAAGACAGACAATAAAAATGGAGCCCCTGAATGGAAATATGAGTGCCCTGCAGTCAAGACATAATTGCTAGAGAGTTAGAGAAAAAAAAGGAAGGGGGGAAAAAGATGGAGAAAGCCAAGAAACACACTCAAAGCACAAGATAAAGGCAGAGAAAAGTAAATGCTTTTTCTGGAAAATTAAAACTGGGATTTTACAAGACATGAAGTTAGACACTTGGTGAATTATGTATTTCTAATTCTTCTACTGAAGTGCCATAGGCTACAGACAGCCTCCCAGGTATTAATGAAAAGACCTCAGTATGGTACTCTAAATTCACTGCAGTGCGCCCAACCTAACAAAATAAGCTCAGGAAACCCGCAAAAAGGGCGAAGTCGACCCCTTGATTAGTTGATTTCCCCTACTAGCAACTGTTCTCAAATTGACACCCCCTACCACCGTCCCACTTACACGCAAGTACATGTACATACATGTGCATGCATACATACACAGAGACAATTCTAAGACTATTTTCTGGATGAGTTGCTTTGCCTTTGAAATGTGTTTCATTATTCTTTAGTCATATTTAAGACGATATCACCATCCTACTGATAAACTAAGGCCTAATATCTTGCCACACATAGGAAGAACAGACACATTCAGATTCTTAGACAATGGAGGTAAAGCCTAAAACCATAGAATTCCATTTTCTTTTTGGGCAACTCCTGTTTCATTCCATTTCTTCTAAGTGGGTGAAGAGCAAACCCGTTAAAGGCCAGAACTGCTTAACACTCTGAAGGAGGCAACTCATTGATTCCTGGTCCTGTCTCCTCCTAACTCAGAACCCTCCAATCTCTGCACTCCCCTCCTTCAAAACCTCTCAAACGTCTAAGGTCTGGCTCAGATCCTACTGGTGAGGGTGTAAATTGGTACCATCTTTGTAGCAAGCAATTTGGCATTGTGTATCAAAAATCTCAATAATATCCTTTTCTGTGAATCACACAAAAATATGATCCATACAAAAGATTTTTGCACAGAGCTATTAATTAAAGAATTACCTAAAACAAGAAAGAAAAATACAATGCCTAATTATGGGAGAATGTTTGGCTAAATAATGATCCACCCATTTATGCAAGGCTATTTTTATCATTAAAAATGATTACAATATGATGAAAGTAAAAAAAAAAAAGCTATAAATTCATTTATAGTATAAACTCAACTATATAAAATATCACTTGCAGAATGAAGAAAAATACTAAGTATAGTTACCTCTAGGTGGTGGAATTATGTTTATATGTAAAATAATAAAGGAAATAATATTTTTGCTCTTAGCTATCTTTTCCTTTATTGTTCAGCTTTTGATGAGTGTTAGTGTCTTAAAGGCACGAGAGTATAGTGGTTAAGAACAGTCTCAACTCAGAAGACCTGTTTCGTATCCCAGACAGCCCCAGATCCACCATTTATGAGTTACATGACTTTAGGCAGATTACTTAACATTTCTGAATCTCATCCCAATTCCATCATTGATAAAATGAGAATAATTTTATTGTTATGAGGATTAAATAAATTAATATATCTAAGGTGCTTAAAACCGTGGTATAGAGTAAATGCTCAGTAAATATTACTCATATTAAATATTTATTGAGTGCGTGCTGTATGCCACGTTAAATGTTAAGCACTGTGAAAACAAACATGCACAATTCAGTGAGGTAAGTACTATAAGGAAGGGAGATGCAAGTTATTGTGGGGCAAAAAAAAAGAGAGAGCCCTTACTCTGCCAAGGCAAGAATTTTTACTATCTTAATGTTATTTCATCTTTATTTATTTTAGACAACTCTGTGGGGAGTATTTGCAGGGCAACTGGCCCCATAAGAAGGAGAAGGCAGACACCTAATATCTAAAGACTATAGAGCATTTTATAGTTTCCAGACTGTTCTCATCTATACCATCCCAGTTCTTCTCACATGACACCTTTAAGGCTGGCTATTTTTCAGCAAAGCTTAGAGAGAAAAAGTGGGCAGGCCAAGCTACTCAGCTGTTAAGGGACAGAGATGAGACACAAACTCAGGTGCTGGGGTAGAGAATTTGATGTCGTACCAGAGATGTTACAGAAAGGACTTCTCTGTCAGGAGAGACTCATGTTTCCATTTATTACTTCCACAAGTTCTAGTATTACATGAGAATAGTCATAGGAGGAAGAAGAAGGAGGAACTAAATAAGATCTAAAACGGAGACTCTGAGACAGCACAGCCTTATGGTTGTCTACACAATAAGGTTAAAATCTGAAATATGTACTTGTAAACATCTCTGTTTGAAAAATGAGTCTCCTACACTACAATGGGGGTTTAGTGTGCCAGTGAGCTGATAGACAGTTGGAGAAGACAAAAAATAAACACCTAAAAGAGAAGATTTGGACAAGCTACCACCAAGAGCTCACACTTTTAATGGGAATTCTGAAATGACACAATTTGTTTATCCCTACTTCTTCATGCCTGCTAATTAAAGTTTATATCTCTTGACTGCTTTTGAGCCAACCATCCATCCACAAGAACTTTTTTTTGTATTCTCAGCTACTAAGTAGTGTAATCTAAAGAAGACAACAATGAACTTTGAGACCAATGACCTGAAATCGAACTTAGTTCAGCTATTTATTAGTTGTATGACTTTAGCAGGTGATTTTTTAACCTGAGTCTCAGCTTCCTTTTAACATTAAAATAATAATACCTCTTAAAGTTGTTGGGAGATTAAATGAAATAAATTATGTGTTTTTGAAACATTCAGCAAAATGGTTTTGCTCATAAATAGTACTTTTTCCTCTGAATAAGTAAATGGATTCTTGGCAATACTCGACTACAGAATCAACATGATAGAACAGTCATGTATAAAGAATCATGTGGTCCAGACTGCTCAGTAACTATGCCAATCAGCTGAACCATTGCTAAGTCACCAACAGAGACATTTTCCACTGGAATTGGAGCCACCATACTGACTCAGATAAAAAGAAGAGTTTCATTTTTATCCAACTCCACGCCATTCACCCAAATGAATGAATTAATTCACTGTTTTGAACATGTAAGTCAATAGTGGTCGTTATTGTCATAGAAAATTGAGAGCTGCTATAGGATAAAAATAAATCTCTGCCAGGACCTACATTTCTGTATGAAATCTGTGATGCTATGAATCGCTCTTGATCAACACATTTTTCCATTGCCAAATGGGCCTTCATACAATAACAGCCACGCAGACGCTTAGTGATTTCACTAACCATAACTCTATGTGGTGATTGTCGTGAATGATGAAATATGATTAGCAAATTACAGCTCTGGTGTTTTATTTTAAGGGAACTTAAGGAAAATGAATGGATTAAGCTATTTTGCATTTTTCAATAGAATCATTTAAAAGGAGTGGGTAATGGAGAACTCAAGACTGATGGCTAAAAGAAAAGGCACAAATAATGTTGCCACTTCACAGCCTATCAGCATAATTCATCTGTGCCTCCTGTCCTGAACAGTTGTGCAATGTTGTTGTACATAGTTAAACAGCTGTTATTTATTTCTGGCATCTTTACTTTGTACTGGATAAATTGACCTGGAATTTTATAAAATTATTTTATATCTAAATGTGTAAAAAAGACATGAGATTTTTATCCTTAAATCTCATACTGTGCTTTCTTTATAAGTTAGGTCACTTAGAACAATAGCTCTGGGACTTGAGCAATAAATGAAACTCTGGTAGGTTTAGGATGTTTCTTCTTACATCTCAGCTACTCTACAATGAATGACCGGCATTGTGGCACAGTTCAGGGTTCTCAGAAATCTTGTGAGATACACAGGTGCTTTTCTACATTCAAATATCTTATATTGATAAAAATAGTGCTTTAGAACTGCTGACATTTTTTTTTTTTTTGGTCTTCAAATCCTAGGCTTATAATTTTAACATTTCTCCCATGGAGCCAGCAGTAAAGCAAAATCTCATACACCCTCTTTTATTTTCCCACTGATACCATCATAAAATTAGAGATGTATTCCTATGGAAATAATTTGGTCCTGAAATGTAATCAAAAACACACTTGAGAGTGTAGCATACAGTTAAGAGTGTAAAGATAACCTGTGCTAATATTCAAAATAGTTATATAACGAGGGGGAAAGCACTGGACTTGGCATTTGAATCTAAGCTCTACTACTTGCCAGCCATGTGATTTTGGGCAAGTCACTTACCCTCGCAGAGGTAAATTTTTTTTTTTTAATTGACTAATACTTACTTCATAGAGCCATTATAAGGATTAAGGGACACAGTAATATAGTATCTGATCAATAACCTGAGTTTAATAAATATTACTCAAATTAAATGCATGACTAAAAATAAGCTACGAAAGTAAAATGCTGAAACTGCCATCAACTGGCAGTTTGCTTCATGAAATCATAGCACTGATTTAAAAAATGGTTTTTAGTTTCTGAATACTTTTAAAGTACAAATCTTACATTGTCCATATTTTTAAAATCTTTATTGACTTTTTTCAAACTACACATATAATACAAAACCGGACAAAATCAAACATTTCTGAAAGACATGATACACATGATAAAAGTTTCTCATGATTAATGAATCCATAATTTTTGAGCCTAGATTCAAACCTAAATTCAATTAAAGTGAGTATCTATCCTGCTTTGCCTGAAACTGTGCCAATTTCTGCCTCTCATCCTGGCATAATTATTAATTGTGTCCTTTTCACTTTCAAACTGTCTCAGCATGGATGATAAATATGTGGCCCCTTGACCCATAACCTGCCTCCAAAAGAGAATCTACTTTCAACAGTTGGAGGCTGTGTTCTCCATTTCTCTCTTCCTCTTCATTATTAATTATCCTTAAAAAGTATTATTTGCTTGTTTTCCACAACTTATTTTAACTTTTCCTCTTATTTTACAGACTAAATTTTTGTAGAAACATAACTTCCCTAACATGTTAATTTTCATATTGAAAATTAAGCTGCATTTGTCTTAAATGCATTTTATGTTTCAAGAATGCATACTAGTAAGAAAAAATGAAATATAATAATAGTTAATGCTAAGTTTTAAAAAGTTCCATGAAAACAGTAATTTTATTTGAGTTCTGCTCTGAAAATCTCATCCAAGTGAACATAGATGCAGAAGTAAACATTGTTCAAATGGTGGGGTAAAATCCTACTAGTTTGAAATCCAACATTTTGGAATTTGTTAGGGGTGGGGGGGAGGGTGTGCAAGCACGGATGAGAGAGGGGGGAGGTGGAAACAAACAACAAAACTCTACATTTATTTTAAAGTTCGTTGAAAAAATATTGTCTTATTCTATAAAACATTTCAAACCTAGTTAGGTATTTGTAATCAAAAACATTTGCGCAGAAAGCAGCACTTAAGGCTGCCTGTCCTATACCCTACTGCTGGACAGGAAGAAAACTGAAAATGTCACCTTTCTAACATTCTAAGGCAGCTGGACTGGCAGCCAAGTAAGGGAGAGTGATGAGGCGCAAAGAGAGTAGGGAAGCGTGCAAGGGCACTCTCCATGGCAGGCAGGAGTGGGGACAGAGGGAGAGCTTGTGACTGGGGTAGTGAAAATAAATGATGGGCTCTTATCAATCACTTGCAAAAAAAAAAAAAAAAAACTGAAAGTTTACCCTTGCTTAAGAAGTTATTTCTTCGTGACAATGAAAATGAATATTTTAAATAAAATTTTAGGGTCAAATGTTTAAGAGATCAAACTACATGTTATAAAAGGGTTATAAAAGAAAAAATATATGATTTAGCCCCATTTGTTTGAATGAGTTTGAAAGTTATTTGATTATCTATTACACAAATCTGTAATTCAGGCTATTCCTTAAATTAGAAGGTCTGTTGAGATGCTAGGGCGCCTCCATAGATTAGTCACTCAACATTCATATCCAATTTTCTTCTCCCTTGCAGCCCAAACACATTCTCAGCTTGCTTTACAGCCAGTAGTGATCCAGTCCCAGCTAAGTCCTTGGAGGACAGAGGGAAAAGGGAAGAGAACAAGGTCTTCTAAGATTTGCTGTACTGATAAATAAACATACATGGCTGGTGCTGCCTATTCCCCATGTTGCCTGCCTGGAAAGTTTGCAGCTGCAACTGCCATATCGCAAACATGAAGGAAAGGCCAAGAGTAGTGCAGACTCCAACTCTGATAAAGTTGAGCAGCTAAACCAACACAGGCAGCTGCTTCACTCCAGACTTCTCACTACACGAGAAAAATAAACCCTTATTTGTTTAAGCTACTGTGAGCTGGATTTTTTGTTACTTGGGGCCAAATGCATTCCTAACTAATACAATGGCTTAGGGGGTCCACGTTTCTACAAGATGTCAGTGCCTACATGGGAGAAGCAAAAGCAGAACTGTACAGATCAAAGTCACAAGGTGCCTTCAAATTGTCAATGCATAGATGAAAGTAATGAAGCTGAACACCATAGACAGCGCACACAGTGCTAGGGCTTGGGCATCAGCTAAGGTCAAGAATTAAACAGAAATCTTGCTGAGATAGCCTATTTTACTTTAAACTGATGTTTTGCATCCTTCTAAGATGTGACATAGTTTCTCTCCAGCCATTAAAAAAAAGAAATAGTTCCTCCTGAATGAATAGTTCTGCCTTTTAATTTTATTTCAATTTGGGCTCCACTATTGTATTTTGAAGTAAATTGTCTCAGAACAGCAGGCAAAGCTATATTCAAATATAAATGTTAAACCTATTCCCGGTATAATTTTTTTTAATTAACTGACATTTCATGGAGTCGTGGTGACAAACATGACTACCTCTACCACTAACCAACCCTAGGAATTTGGACTTGAACTTTCGTGCCTTAGTTTTCTCATCTGTAAAGTGGGGTGTTGGGGTTGAGTACTCCCCTAATAGTGTAATTGTAATGAATAACAGATGTACAATGTTCAAAACAGTCTACGGAATAGTAAGTACTCAATAAATATTAGGCATTATTATGGGTATTTAAAAGTTGATTCTACTTCTTATATACAAATACATGTAGACTATTAGCATATGCTTGTGTTATAGATATATATGTATAATCGTTTGTGTTTTACTTTGTATTCCCAAATAAAACACATAATAATTTAAAATTTTGATCATCCAGTCCTTTATATACCTTGAATATAAACCCAGACAAACCTCTACTGAATAAATTCTCCCTAATCTCTTTGCCTCTATTTTTTTTTTTTAAAGTTCTATGTCTAAGCTCATTTGGTTAAGATTTGTGTGATGGAACTCTAAAAACCATTTTCTCTTATTTCTATGAAAACTTGAAAGATTATGGGTCCTTCTTTAAAAGTCTTCTTGAGTTAGCCTTCATAAGCATCAACTTTTACTATTTCTCCACATCAGCAATTAGCAAATATATGTTTTGATTGTTTGGTTGGTTTTCATCTTTTTATCTTTTCCTTTCTTGCAAAATTGTTGTTGTAGTTTCTCATTGTCTTCATCTGTGCCCTGAGAATCCTTTTCATTTCTATGTTTAAAATGAACTATTCTTTTGTACTTCTTAGCTACTTGTTATTCATTGCTTGAAATTTATATCATCTAAGAATACATGTATTAACCAAATGGGCTACCTCTAAGATTTCTATTTTTTTTTTTTATTTTCTTTAGTGAAAGAGGTTTGCCTTTCCTCTTTGATACCAGCTTGTTCCAAATGACCAGCACCCCTTCATCTCCTTTCCCTACCAATGTGCCATTCGTGTACCTCCCCTCCCAGTGTTTCAGGCTTCCTGAAGACTGTTCTCTCTGCCCAGCTCTTCCTCACATCCCAGCATTTAGAATGGTGAATGCTTCCACTGCGTGATCACTATCTTCCAAATTGCCTTCCCAAGCTGCAGCTGCCACCACTCCTCTGCTGTGGTCAGTGTCAGGTCTAAAACACCTGTCCCCTTGCTGGCTTTCCTATCTTCCACATTAAAAAGTTGTCATCGTCACATTTTACTTGTCAATAACATGATGCATGAATCAGATATTTCCTTTTACTCTTTCGTCTTTGCCACACATAAGAATTAGCTTCTAATGACACAAAGGCAAAAGTTAATGGAAATTTAATTGAAAAAACTACCATTCCAGTAGGAGTTGAACCTGATGGCCTTAACACAGGAGGCAGATATTTCATCCACTAGGCTTTGGAGTTTGGTTTAGCATGCTTGGATATAGATGGTATCACTTTGGTAAACAGATAATTCCCATATTTTCCCAGTATTACTTTAGTCAACAAAATGAAGAAAAGAGTGAATTCCAATTTAAATGTCAGGGCTATCCACTTTAAGGATTCTGAACAGGGAAGTTTAAATGAAAATAGGATTTAATTTCCTGTAAATGTTTGAGTTCTTCAACCCTAATATGTAGAAATAATGAATATTTATATATGTAAAACACACCTTCCTCTAAGAGAAGCATTTAGTCACTCATTCCTCTAAGAGAAGCATTTAGTCACTCATACCCAAAAATAATTCCAGGAGAATTTTTTCAGGGGTTATGAGTCATACCTCAGACTTTTCTAAAGGAAATTACATTATCTAAATACTTTCGTTCCCTCCTTTCATATTTTTCACCAGAAACCTAAGTTGTATGAAGAAATTGGCAAGGTGTACAGTTTTGATGATTCAACAATAATGGAATGTAGGAATTTTAACTATCAGTCTACCATTATGTTTTTATTTTTTTAATTAATTAAGCTTAACAAATATGTTATATACAGATGAACTGAGCATTTTCACCTAATCTGCAATACTCAAGATAAGGGAGTTTTCCCAGGGGGATTGATATCCTCAGCCTGTTAGAGCTTTCAGCATTTTAGAGCATTTGTTGTTTCCTTGTACCTGGTTAAGTGACTGTATGCATTGCAATATGTAATTCAAAGTAAATTAACCCTTGGATTATTGAAAGAAAAAAAAAAAACTGTCAAAGATTCACAGAAAGAAACCACAGATTGAAAGTACTACAAATAACACAGCCCAAGCAAGCAATGAGAAAATGGCAGAGCCGACAGACAGTTCTCTCATATATAGACAAGCTCATCATTGGTCACTTTACAGAGTAAAAACACTGAAGAGTTCACTTTCAGAAAGTCAATAAATTAAAAAACAAAAAAGAACCTCAACATTATTTTTTTAAACTTATTTAAAATAAAGATGTACCCCACAATCATTAATGATGAACCCTGTATTTGCTGTTATGATATTAGCTAGTGACAGTATAAAATCTTCATGATTAGCAAGACATTAAAAGAAAAGCATAGGGAACTAGAAAGCAAACATCTACAATTTTTATGACTATGTTTAAAGTTATGCGAAACCCAATTAGGATTTATAAAACTTTACTAAGCTTAAGCTTAATGATAAATACACGAAAGCCTCTTTTTTATGGAGACAAAAATGGTTTTTTGAATTGTTAATAAATAAAAATTATTTCTCTGAAATATTTTTATTATTACTTCTTTTTTAATGTACTTTTTAGACTATATAACATATTGGGACCATAGGACATGCTTGTATGTACAAACATATACACACATATAAGAATAAATAAATAAAAAAGTTTATAGATCTCTGCTCTAGTGAGGATGTGGTAGCGATAATTTTTTTCAGGAATCTAGGTCTTTTCATTTTCCTAATGCCTTCTCTAAGAACTCAGTACTATTCATGCCTTTAGATCTAAATGTAAATCCCTTATTTTTCTTTATGGCCTACTCACTCAGCTTAGGGCTTAACAGCATATCTAGAATCAGGCAGACCTGTGTGGAATCCCAGCTTCACCATTTGTAGCCGGATGACTTTTTATAATTCTTTCAAAACCTCAGTTTTCCCATCTATAAGACAGGAATAACGATATTCATCTCATATGTTAATGCAAAGCATGAAAAGCACTTAGCACAATGTTTGAGTATGTGGTACAAGTCCATTAAATGTTAGCTATGGTTGTCGTTGTTGCTGTTGTTGTTGTTGTTGTTGTTGTTGTTATCCCTCTCAAAGGCAATCTGCTTTCCAGCTACATTGAACCATTCGCTGTCTCATTATCTGCTTTTGATCACTTCTCCTGAATGGCTTTCTCATCAGCTTTACGTGGTCAGGTATTACCTGTGCTTTTCAGTCCATTTTAATGACTACTTACTCTATTAAGTTTTCACTAACACTGCCCAGTCAGAAGCAACTTTCTTTCTCCTCCACATCAAACAATACTGCATTTGCATCATTCTTGTGGAGCTTACAATGTTCTGCCTTGTATACAGCATATACGACATGCATATGCCATTTGTATTTATGTAATACCCCTTCATAGAATGAGAATTTCTTGAGGATGGAGTCACTTTCTATTCATATGTGTCCTTTCCAAATCATTCAGCATTGAGACTTGCCCTTAGTGACAATCAATCAATACGAGTTGAATTAATTAATTAATATTTCTGTCCACTCGGTACAAAATGTCTGCTTGAAGGCAAAGGCCAGGCAACGAGGAGGGTCATCAGGTAGTAAATACTGCAATCTTTATGTCTCCAATCCCTTTCACATGCTACAGTTAATTAGGTGATGCGAAGTTTATCTAGACATGAATGTGAACCTTCCCTTCTCTGCTCACTCCCCACCATTAACTTGGTGACTTCGTGGAAGACATTAACTATTCTAGGCATCAGTGTCCTCATGGGTGAAAATAAAAAGTTGGATTAAATATCTAAGGAACTTTCTGGTTGTTAAGCCCCGTGTCTCATATTTCAGACAATGTTTTGCACCAGCAAAGACAGAGATATGGGGTGAGAGGGGAACTAAAGCCACTGAGTATTACCCAAGCATCAAGACTGAGGTCAGAAAAATAATGGAAAGATGTATGTGACAAGCAACAGGTTGGTTGAACTTAAGGTCAGACCTAAAGGCAAATCCATTAGGCCAAGAACAAGATTCAAAATAGAAGCTAGAGCATGAATAGGCATTAGTCGAGGTCTGTGAAAACAAGCAAGCAAACAACAAAACATAATCCACACCAAGTAGCTCAATATAGAAATTTTAACATGAGGATCTTGCCAAAAAGGTATCTGAGGAGCTAAAAAACAAAAAAGGAGGGTTAAGCAACCTGGAGATTAGCAACGAGGGAACCAGTGCTTCTTGTAGGGCTGAGGAAATAAAAGGGGGAGGTAATGTGACCAGTGCCCAGGATTGTGGAGGTCCAACAGAAGGGAATGCCCATCAAGAGCTGCAACCACAGATGAGACCCAGCTATCACACACACCATTTCAAACAGAAAACAAGAGGAATAAATGCCTTAGATTCCCCATTTCTCTTGATGACTCTCATTGGACAAACCTAGCTGTGAGACACTTGGCAAGAGAGTCTGGAAATGTAGTCTATGGGGGTTAGCCCCATGCAAGGCAAAACAGAGCAGGAGACTATGAGATGGTGGTCTGGGAGCAAATTGGCAACTAACCAATCCAGATGATCTTAGAGCTGGTTTCAGAGATGACTTTTCCAGAATGAGCTTTCTCTTATTGCATAATTTCTTTAAAGTTCCCAACCCCAGCTGTTGCCATAACACCTTGCCGTAAAGTACTTTAAGAGGAAAGCTGCTGACAAATGGCCTGATAAAATTGTGTTTAGATGTAAAGACCCTGTCATATAACATTCAGTTATATAGGTTCTAGAATTCTTCCCTAGATGCCTTCTAACATGTATTATGTGCTTATAACTAGGGCTTTCTTGATACAGTGCATCTCAGAATAGAACACCAGCCTTGTTTTTCCAAAAGGACATTGATCTCTTTGGCTTAAATGATGTAACTTCTTGCATGTAAACTACTAATTTTCAGATGGGCACTAGACTTATCGGGGTGATAACTTCATAACGGTATATAAAGTCTAACCACTATATATGTCTGAAACTAATATAATATCATATGTCATCTGTAATGGGAAAAAATTAATTTTTTTAAAGACTATGAATTTAACATTAGCAATAAACCCATATTCCAATGAGAATATGGAATGGGAGGCTGATCCTTCCAACAAAAACATAAAATCCATCAGTGTATTTTTTTGCTAATGAGCACTAAGAAGCACCAATTTTTCCTTTTACTTTTTCTTCTATTTCACAATGACATTGACTGACTTAAGGCGGCATTTGTAAAACCTACAGTAAAATGATATCACATGTATATTTAACTTGTACAAATTCAATTCTATCCATTTAGGGGAGAAAAGTAGAGAGAGGAAAAGGGAGGGGGTAGACAGAATGGAGGTAAGGAAAGGGAAGAGGAGAGGGGGAATTTTCCAATAACGTGGGCAAGTCTACCTACGATTTTTCTCAGTGAATGAATGCCCTAGAGTGAGCAGGAGGTGAGAGATGTGATCTATTCTGCCCTAAGTCAATCTTTGTTCCAGCTTATCTCTCAGAGTCTCTTGCCAAGATGCTAATGTTTAAAGATTTGGCACTGAAAAATTAAATGTTGCTTACATAGTCTTATCTATATACGTGCTTTCGTATATACTATACATACCAATGCTGTAAGCTATGTATGTATATTTGCACAAAATGGGCAAACCAAGATATTTTAAAGGTGAATTTTAAAAAATATAATAGATTCTCACCTTCCATGTTGACTTTAACCCTCCCATATGGTGTGATCCTGCTGCATATACACTGGGATTGAAAATTTGTTGAGAGACTGGTAATGGTACAGGAATAGGAGAAAAGGAGTTTCACGGTCTACCAGAATAAGAGCATTAGCGTTAACTTCAGAGAGAGAGAGAGAAGGCACTGCTGAAAATTACTATAGCTGCAGAAATTATCCTCATAGGCTGTCCCCAGGATGCCTAAGTATTGCTTTAAGATTCATCATATGACTAAACCAGTTACTTCCTTTTCTCTACCTCAGCTATTCCTCTCATAAAATGGGGGCATAATATCTGCTTCTTGCTTTTTGTCCCAAAAGAACATAAAGGGATTAGTTCTAATCACTAGGTAATCCATTCCCCAGTGATGAAGTTTAACATTCTATAAAATCCAAGAAGACAGCCAAACTTTGGTTGGAATAACCCATCCTGGTTCTGTTCACCTCAAAGATGAACCAAACTTTAAGGTGTTGGGATAATTATGGTAGTGTGAATGTTACTTTACATGACAAACATCCCATTAATGCTCTTACTTAATGCAATGTATCAGGAGAAAGTTTTTCCCAATGTTAATTCAAATCTTTACTTCATTTCCAAACCTGAAATGCTTCAGCTTCCTAGTCTCAACTGTATAATGTCCAAAATACATAAACAAATAACTAACCAAACCAGGAAAATCTTATATAAGCTCCTGCAGTCTGAAAAGCTGCCATTAGTAATAAGCCTTCCTGTACTCACCCTGCCCTGAACTCCGGGCCCCCTGCTGTGTTCCACAGTACAGCTCTCTCTAACATTCCAGGTTAATGCTGAGAGGGAACTTAAACCACAAAGGACCAAAAAGCAAATATTTTTGCCCAAATCTAATGTAGCGAATTACATGCAAAATCTAAACTCCAAGAACCTTTTAAATGGTGCAAGTCTACACAAACACACAGCATCCAGTTTGCCAAGACTTAAAAACTAAATTAAATCTAACTCAAGTTCCACTGGGGATTTGTAGAACCAGTTAAAAGACCAAGTTCTGGTCTTGGCAGGTCTGCTGGCTTACATTGTCCCCCCAGGTAAGTAATTTCTGTTACTGTACTTCTGTTTGTCTGTCTATGAAGCTAACATTCTGCCTTCAGTGGATAGGCATGGTGAAATGAGAGTATAGGCAGGATGCTCAGAGCTCTATGCAAGAAAGGTATCTATGCATAATCAGAAATTCATCCAAAAGTCTTCTGCCAAGTACTCTGTTGCTCTAACTAGGCTGCCATGGATGACTGTGCAGTCTATGAACTGCAAAAGGGCACAGCAGAAGCAGAAGTCAAGCCCTCTTCCCACCTTGAGTTTCATCCAGCTGGCGGAAACTGCCTTGTCTTCACACATGGTACTATCTGCGGCTAGGCCCAGAAGACTCATTAGCTTTCAGGGGGTGCTCTTCTAATTCCTTTAAAGATAGCCAGTAGATAGTGGCCCAAGCCCTAACCAAGAATAGAGCAACTATCAGAGTTGATGTCATTTTGCAAAAAGCCAGATGAAGGGAACGTTTATTTTGGCGAGAGTCATATTTGCAATGAATATTTGTGGTCGGGAAACAAGCAGACACATTGAACTGAGAGGCATCTTTGCACCATGGTCACATTACTTAGCAGTCAGCCAGATTCTCCATGTTCTGCACCTTCACTTGAAGCTGCAGCCCCAGGAAGCAATGCAGATGACACGGAGGAAGCTCACTTAGAGAAAATAAGTGCAGTAGGGGAACTGGCCATGGCAGTGTTGTATAAGAAAGCCTGGAAGTTAATCAACTGCATCTGGCTTTTGTTTTGCTCACACACTCAATTGGACACTAGACAGCAGTCGTAGTTAGTTTTTGAGCACATGGGAGAAAGTGTATTTTTTTTAAGTCAGTGTGTGCTATCAGTTCTATATCATTTTCGTTCCTGACTTTCTTTATGCTTTGATTTCAACTCGTATTTTAACTGGGCATTCTCATTCTTGTTTATCAGTAGGTAAATGACTTACTTTCAATAATTGATCACACACCTTTATGGATCCTGTGGCTACAAGTGTCACCCTGAAAAAAATAGGCTAGCAGACTGTCCTCAAGTGCCTGGGAAGAACAAGAAGAAGCTGGCCACCAAGAGAAGGCCCAGTGACCTAAACTTGAGTCAAGTGCAGTAGTCTGGCAATGGGAAAAATCTCACATACAGTACACACTGGGCAGATACACTTACCTAAGCTGACATGCAGATCTATCAACAAACAGTTTTTTAAAAATTCCTATGAATTCTGAATGTCTCTGAGCTAGGGAAAATGAGGAGGAAAAAGAAGTGACAAAGGAAGAGTATTGCTCATTCTCTGATATAAACCATTACCAGGAAATTAGCATTCAAGATTATACCTCTGACAATGAGTCATTTTTATTATCTCTATTCTTTCCTAATTTTCTACAATAAATGAGTGGTTGCTAATATTCAAGAAGAGAGGGAAAAAACCCTTGTTATCTAAATTTATTTGATTACTAAATTCTGATAATGAGTGTTTAGGCAATGAGTTTGGAGAGGAAAAACCTATTTCATATCCGAGTTTCAACAAACAAGAATTGAGATTTCAGAGAGTGATGAATTTTCTGAATCAATTTGCTTCTTGAGTTGTGAGAGAGAGAATTTGGATTGCCAGAGGTCAAACAGCAAGAAATATCTATATTGAACTTGCAATAGACAACCCTTCCCTTCCCTTTTCTACATGTAAGCACCAAAATTATACCTCAATTGGGCAATTTTGCGATTTTTGTCTTTGGAAAAGTTTTATACCGCAGTACTTTTATATGACAAATTTCATCCTCATTTTGGTTCCTTAACAAAATAAGGGAGTTTCCATACATATCATAGAAGGAAACAAATTGGAGACAACACGGGTAGGTTCCTTTGTCAAACTCACACAATAGAAATACTTGAGTAAGGATTTTTTTAAAATGTAAATCTGTGTTCTCTCAACTATGTCAGTACGCTAAGGAACTGAGATCTACAGGCAAAAAGTGTTGTAAGGCAAGTATGAAGTATGATTTCTTGGCTTCAGCCCACAAAGCCTTCACTTGTACTTTAGACAAATTAAACTAGAGAAAACAAAATCCTGGCCAAACCCATGACACTTGCAGACCCTCTTTGCCAAAGAAATAGAACTCATCAAGGAACTAGGAACTAGAACTTCACCCTACATATAATACTAAAAAGGAAATACCATGCTTGTCAAATGAACACAGTATTGCTAATATACCTCAAGAAAAGACATAACCAGAAAACCAAAATGTTTTATAGAAAAAGTGAAAGGTGAGATCCGACCTCTTGGAGAATTTTTTCCCTTTCTTTAATATCTTCCAAATATTTTTGAATTTATTTCCTGCCTGGACTCTTAATTTTCCCTGATATATTTTACAGATGTGAGTTATGTTTGGAAACATGACTCAGGCACTGCATGGTTTTGACCTGTACCTTGGGCTCTTGGAGTTCCTCCACAGTTTCCCACAGCATCTCTGTGTCCTTTACTAATGCTGCCCACTTCCTTCCCAGCAAAGAGCCACTTTACTCAGCACACAGTGACATCTAATTTAGTCAACATGGGAGGAGATTGTTATCAGTGACGATGTGAGTGTAGGAGAGAAAGATCCCAACCGACCTGTGAAGACTGTTAGATGTGCCAAATAGCCACAATTCACAGGGTTAATTTCCTCTTCTTCCCTTATTGTGCTTAAAAGTGACATAATTTGCAACTTGTTAAAAAATACTGGTTTAACGGGGAATATAGTCAATAATATTGTAATTTTGCACAATGAAAGTCTAGGTGATGGTGGTGATCATATCATAAGGTATATAAATGTCAAATCACTATGTTTATGCCTGAAACAAATATAATAGTCTATGCCAGCGATACTTTTAATTTAAAAAAATTTTAAATACTTGCTTACTTCTGATTACCTGAACTCAGCCTCCATAGTTCCAGTCACAAACCTAAGTAAATGTGTTTACTAAATGTGTGAGGAGTGAGAAAGAGAAAGAAAATATGTGGGGAAAATGGGCAGGAGTGAAAAACAACTCACACTGAAACACACAAACCTCTCTGAAAGACTAAGTTTAAAATAGCAATAGTCTTCATTTGTCGGAACCTAATATTGATACTCATAACAACCCTGTAAGAAAGATATTGTTATTGCCATTTTATAGATGAGAAAATCAAGAGTAGAAGGTTGGGCAAGTTGCCGGAGATCTCACAATTAAGAAATGATAGAGCTGAGTTTCCAAATTAAGTCTAATCCCTGCTCTTTCAACCTCTAAAATCTATCAGAAATATTAACCAAAGAGTGTTTAATAAAATAAGTTTGGACAGAAAACAAAGAAAATCTAAAGGAATTTAGAGAACGTTTTGTTCCAAGATCTTCTAAGTTACCTTATCATTGTAATGTTATTCATACTACTGTTGACAACCTAACTCAACCTAACTTTCTTTATGTAGAGAAACAGTTAAAAAAAACCATAACACTTAATGCTCCAATTTCTTCTTAAATAATCTCCTTCCAGTTTCCCTTATTCTTCCTTCTCTCAGCTCTTTGCCATGTTGGCCAACATGCCTCCCCAGGACCTCATCAGCACAAGACTGCTTCCACCTCCATCAGTCTCTTAACTCAGTAGGCTCTCTTCCCATTCCCCCAGTAGTCTTCCCATGAGCCCATCAAACCTTGTACTCAGCTGTATAAATCTGCCTTCATCAGCAGCTGAGACTTCATCCTCTCAGGCCTTCCCTTCAAGTCAGCCTCACCTACTCTTAGTCTCGACATCTGGAATTACAAAACACTACTGAAGAAGGAACCATAACCTTTAGACCTGGCCCACCACAGGCTCATGCCATTCCAACACAGCTTGGCCTAACAGGTGCTGAGTAATCCTGGTATTTGTCTCTCATCCAGTTCCTGGCTCTGTTCCCCAGTATAACTGATACAAACCTTTTCGTCTTGTCCTAAGACTTCAGTCTCGGCCAAATATTCATCTTCTTTTTTACCACGTAGCCAAAGACTCTCTAAATGTAGTTTTGCCTTTGAGCCCCGCTTTACCTACCATACATTCCTTTCTCTTGCCTCTCCCCTTCCCTCTTCCCTTTCTCAAAACCTATTCCCCTTCAGCACATCTCTGCAAATCCTACCCTGGGTATTTCCTCTCTCCCTGAACTTCTTAAGCACTCCTTGTTTGTACCTTTCATTTGGCTTTTAAGATTTGGTTGTCAAGTATTTATCTTTTTTTTTTTACTTTGAATCTTCTTTTAATATTTTAATTGCAAGACAACAATCTGACTTATCTTTTTTGTGCACATATCCTGTCTACCCAACCAGATTGGGTGTCCTCCAATGCTCTGTCCTTTCCCATCTGCTCAGCTCCCTTCCTAATGACTCTGGGAGAGAGCTCATCCACTTGCAATTGCCATGTATGCTGCACATATTCTTGCCATTAAGCCCCTGCTCAGGTTTCTCCTGGCCTTATGGTTCTTTCCCCTTCTCCTTATCAATCTAAATCCACATTCTTTTCCCAAGGCCACTTCAAATTCCAATCCAGCCTTCTCTGGCAAATGCAGGTCCACAATTATTTGTCCTTTCTCTGACTTTTTACAGCACTCCTGTTTACACAAACATTTTAATGCTTATACGTATTTTTGTTTAATTGTGTCTGTGAGTGTGCATACCTCCTATTAACCTAAATAGATTGAGTTCCTGAGGACAGTAATCAAGTCCTTGGTTTTGCATTTCCCATGCTACCTAGTAAAGTGCTAGGTATTCTGAAGGTGCATATTAATTACCTCCTACCTACATACATCCTACATTTCAAAAGTTAAAACATAACTCAAATTTTTGTTTGTTTGTTTCAAATATAGCACTTTAAACTAAGGCTGTAGCGGCTCTAAACTGAGCAAAATCTGGAGCCAAAAGTGAGCAAAATTTAAATCCTTAAAAGGAGGAGTTTTGTGTGCTTAAAAGTCTCCTTTCACAGGACACCAGGTTCAGTGACAGTGTAGACAACACCCAACTTCACAAGGTTGTTTCATTTAGTTATCCAAGCCCAGAAGCACAACGCTTTGAAAGAGTCTGCCTAAATTAAGAATTCAGCCCTCATTTGCCCAAATGGAAAGTTGCATGTAGCCAAGCAAAGCTGACCTGATGAAAGCCAGTGTGTTCAGCTTCCTTTCAAATCAGCAACCATAATTGCCACTAGCATTTAATATGGCACCAATCACACCTGTGTTCTGAGGCCAAGAACAGTGGCCAGCTCAGCACCTTCTGAAACCCAGGTGGCTGAAATCCAAGGCAAACAAGACTGAACAGATGAATCGCAGCAATAAGAACCCAGCAACTACCATTGTAATCCAGGGAGTTTACCCATAATCCAGCAGGGTAGGGTGTAACCTGGAACACATTGGATTTAGGGTTGATTCAACCTTCAACCCTGGGAAGTTGGGTCTCCACTAATTGCTAGTGTTAAATTCTCTTGCCTCTTCCTCAACTGAAAATTTTGTTAGCCCTCCTGGATTAGGGAGCTAGTCCCCATCTTAGAAGTGAGGTGTGGCAATCCACAGACACAATCTATACACCACAAAAAGCCAACAACCAACATTCCCAGGCTATTTCATTAGGACTTAAACTCATAGGAGCTGGTAATCACTTAGAATCTCCAAAAAGTTCCCAGGATAGTATTCTAGCAAGGCAGCGCCTGAATGTCCAATTAGTTCAAAAGCCAGTCAGAGTGGAAATTGAGGGTACAGAAACCATAGACTCAGCAGCTTCTAAATTTTGCTGTAGTTCCACCTCACTCACCCCCACCCCGATCTAACAATAGCAATTGGGAGAAAAGAGTAAAAAAATATTACTCATTCTTCAAAAGTACACCCCAAGACTGTGCACACTGTGGGTGCTAACACTGCCCATCCAGCTCTCTCTCACTAATCAGTAAAGAAAGCAGCTATAGTCATTTTCCTACAAGGCCAGCATCCTCTGAAGCATGACAGAAAAGCCGCCTGGGCCCAGAGCACATTAGTCTTCATCCTGAGAATCCAGAACTTCGATTCGTTTATTTATTCAACCAATAATTTGTTAAGCATTTGCTATGTGCAAAGCATGTCTTCTAAAGTCTGGGGTGTAGCAATCGATAGAGTAGGAAAAGTCTCTGCCATCTTGAATTTTATATTCTAGTCAGGACAGGCAATTAACAAATAAACAAGTAAATATGTAGACCATCAGATGGTGACAAGTGCTGTGGGGAAAACAAGGCAGATTTAAAAGGACGGGAATCACGCAGGGTGGGGGAATGTGGATTTTGTAGGGTGGTCAAGGAAATTCTCACCAAAGAAGTAACATTTCAGAGAGACGCTAAGGAGGTAGAAGAGAAGCCATGAAGAATTGTAGGGAGAGTTATTCAAGCAAAGGAATCAAAAAAGAAAACCCTGAGGCTGGAAAGGGGTTGGTATGTTTGTAGAATAGCAAGGGGCCAGAGGAGCTAGAAGAGAAGGAGCAAAGTGGTAGCAGGAAGCTAGCTCATAGTTGACCTTACTAGCCATTTTAAGGACTTTGGCTTTGACTCATTATATCAGTCAGGGTCCAGGCAGGAGACAGAAGCCATACCAGTTATTTCAACAGGGCTAGTTTAATACAAAGAAATATTAATTAGGAAAAAAGCCATTAACCAGTTACTAAATAGGTTTAAAAAGCTTCTGCAGGAAGCTATCTCCAGGGTAACAAAGGGGGAACAATTAAAATTTGGAAGCTCAGAAGAGTGTGGGTTCCATAGGGCTAGAGTTCATACCACTAAGAGGAGGCAATGGCAGCTGGATCTGGTGTCCATGTGGAAGCACGATGAGATTAGTTCTTGAGTATGGGAAAAGTTGCAAAGTGGATTTAACTGCTGCTATAGGAAGGAACTGCCACTGCCAGGGTGAAGAAGCAGGGCTGGGGTGTCACTCACAAGAGTTGCAAGCTGATAGGGAACTCACAAAAAAAAAAAAAAAAAAAAAAAAACAAGACAGGAAGGAGCAACTCCCTTTCCCTCCTCCCGTGGTGCCATCTCCCTCTATCACCCTCTACTGGCTGAGCCCAAATGGGAGCCAGCTGACAAAGGGGCCCAGACCCAGCAACGTAAACTCAAGTATAGAAGGATTGGTTTGGAGTTGAAAGGCAATAACAATAATTGACACCCTGTGGGTGAGGCAGGAAAGGACAAGAAACTTTTGAACAAGGAAGTGACATAAGCCGAGTCACCCTGATGGCTGTGCTGAGAGCAGGCAGTAGAAGGGCAATGACCATGGAGGTGGGAAGAGGCGGTTTGAATTCTGGACATTGTTAGTCCCATTGGATTTGCTGGTGACTTGCATAAGGGCTGTGGAAGAAGAAGAGGCACCAAGGGTGACTACCACACTTTGGCCTGAGTAACTGAATAGAAACAAACTTACAGAGAGGGGTGAAGACTGAGCATGAGCACACCTGTGAAGGGAAAAGGCGGTCTGGAGCTCTGATTGGGGCAGGTTAGGTTTGACATACTGATAGGCAGTTGGATACCCAAGTCTGGAACTCAGAGGAAGATCTATGTTAGATATATAAATTTGAGATTCATTTATCATATAGATGGATTTTAAAGCCATGTGATTGGGTGATATGTCAACATGGCTCAGATGCACGATGGCTAGGAATAAGATTTGTAGTAAGAATGAAGTAGATTTGAATCCGACTCTACCATCACTGGATATTCCCAGGAAGTTTTTTACCACTCTAAACCTTGATTCCCTCATCTGTAAGATGGGAATAACAATAATCATATCAATTGCATTGGTCCTATATGAGGATTAAATGCAGGAAAGTAAAGCCCTTATACCAGAGCTGGACACTCCTTCTAAGCTAGAAATGGGGTAGCAGTCGAGTTTGTCCTCCTCAATGAAAGAGCTAAGGACAAAGGAAGTTAAGAAGGGAAACTGAGTACTTTCTAATGTATATCGGGACTAAAATAGAAGAATTGTCTCTCTTCTTTGTGAATAACTAGCCAGGGAGTAAGAGGATACACAAGACAACCATCAGATATGAACAAAAACAAAAGACAGATTCACAAAAAAATTCTCACACACAAAAATAGAGCAATTCTTTAAAATGCCAAAACTGAGTTTGCAAGTCAAGATCAACATAGAAACAGAATCATTGTCACAGGATGAACTACTAAAACATCAGTGTGTGCTTGTCATGAGCTGAGTGAGCTGTAGATGAGTCAGGATGAGCACTGCATAACCACGACTCTCAGCCCCCACAAACCAGTCATCATCCCCTCCAAGTCAGCCTGGGAACAGAGTCCCATCCTCCTCCCATTAATTGCTCACCTCTCATTAAGCATTTTCATATGAGGCAGGCATTTCTCTCCAAGAGCTCAACTGCAGGGTTATGTAAGGTTCTACCATGTTCCTGGCCCAAGAACTGAAACCAGCTACCTTCACAGGGTGCTCCTTTCCTAGGGGTTAGGTAAATTCAGGAAACAAAACTAGAGATCACAAAGCTTAGAAAATCCAGCAGTGGAGTAAAAGATGTGGATTGTCCCCAGAGGTTGTTCTCCTCAAGTCTGGTGAGCACCCTACTACTGCACCCCAAAGTGTGAAATCAGAGCTCACTCTCCCCAGGCTGGCGTGAAGGACCTTGTCATGAAGTCTATCCATGGCCACCTAGTTAGGTTTCAAAAGCTCTTGACATTGCTCTGCTGACAGCAGCCTTTTCCCACACAAGCTCCCAACACTTCCACAATGTAAAAAACTTTACTGTCTAGGGATTATATTTCAAACACCTGTTTCTGGTTGCTAGGATGGACCCATCTGGAACAGGGATTCTCAACCTCAGCTGTAATTGGAGACTCCAGGAGAGACTTTAAAAGTGCTGATGCCCAGGCTTTACCCAGGCCAACTGTTATGGGCTGCACTGTATCGCCCCTGAAATTCATATGTTAAAGTCCTAGCTCCCCAGAACCTAAGATTGTGACCATATTTCAGGTAGGGTTTTTAAGGAGGTAATTAAGATAAAATGAGGTCATTAGGATGAAACCTAATTCCAATATGACTGATGTCCTTATAAGAAGAGGAGATCGGGACACGGACAAGTCCAATTGGAAGACCACATGAAGACACAGCGAAAAAGCAGCCATCCTCAAGCTGAGGAAAGAGATCTCAAGAGAGACCAATCCTGTCAACACCGTGATCTCTCACTTCTAGCCTCCAGAACGCTGAAACAATAAAGCTCTTTCATTTAAGCCACTCATTCTGCGGTATTTTGTTATGGTAGCCTTAGGAAACTAATATACCAACTGAATCAGAATCTCTGAGAATGAGGCCCAGGCATTAATCTTCTTTTTTTGTAAAGTTCTTCAAATGTTTTGATTGTGTATCTGCATTTTAGAACTTGCTATTCTAGACTATAAATTCCCTCTGCTAGAATGAATGCTGACCCTAAGGGTGCATCATGCATGATATTTGGCATAAGTTCCTTCCTCCCTTCCTTCTTTGACAACAATGAACAAGAGAAATCACAGCCCTCACCTCAACTTCAAATGCAGCATAAAGAAAGCTAAGTCCCATCTACCATCTTCCATTAAAATCTGAACCACCAAGTGATCCCTAAGAAAATTCCTAATAGAGCCAAAGATGTAGAAAAGGTCTTTAATCTGATGATAGACTGCGTGAGGGAAAAGACCCTGTGCAAATGCTAATAGGAAAAGATGAGGCAGTGCTTTCCCTTGCGAAGAAATCCCGTCAGACAGAAAGTCTTAAAAAAGAAATAATAAAGCCTGCCTCATTTAGCTCTTTGAAAGGCCCATTGCCCACAGCAACATCTTGCTAGGAATGGTCAAATGGCTACAGCAAGTGCAGCAAGAGATGGAGTTGCAGCAAGACACTGGACAGAGATCTGTGTGAATGGCCAGGCTTCATTTTTCTGCCAATGGTTGGTTCAAAATAAGTCACCGTCAGTGAACTGGTCACTGCGCTTCTTTAAATAATGATACCAAGGTGGAGCTTGCAAGCCTCCTTTCCTTCCCTGTGCCTCTGTTTCCCTACTTGTCACACAGACATGGGAAATCTGGACATCTGAGCACCACTTGAGTGAAGGTGAACAATTAGAGTTTTAATTATCCTCGTTTTCAACATCCATACCTCATCCACATATGTCCCCGGGCACTTGCTTGCAGATCCCTCCCCCTCTTTTTTATTCATTCCTGAAAGCTTCTATTATCAATCACTGCGTGGGGTAAATTTTCAAATCAGCAGTCAGAGTTTTTAAGCTGCATGACTTCTATTACAGTCAAAAGGAGGCAGGTGATCAACACCAATGCAGTCTCAAAAATCCACTCCATGGCTTACTTCCTTAGTTGTTCATTCATTCATTTTCATGACATGTATCGAGGTTGGGTTTTAACAAAGACGTCTCTGAGGATGAGTCTATTTTTCACAGAAGGAATAGGGGAAGCAGAAAATGGAGACACTGAACTAAAAAAGAGAAAGGAAGGAGAATGGGTTTGAGGAGTATTTTTCTTAGGCATTTTATCACATCTACAAGAGCCAGCTCTGCTAGCAAGGGACTTGTGTTGTGATTGGGTGTCTGGGTCACTCTCTATCATTCTAGCTTCCCTTTTTCCAATCATTAAAGTGGCCCTATGGGATGCCTTCTACCCACTGGCAAAGCCGTCCCTCTAATGGAGGTTCTGACTCACATCCTAGCAGCTATGGAGCCCTCTTCTCTCTGCCTTTCTGTCCACTGTGGAGGCTCTGTCTTGGTTCCCTCCACTCTGGTCTGGAATTTCCTCTCATGCAGCAATTTGGACCAAACATTCATCTGTACTGCACCTTTGGTATCTGACCCCATCTTTATACCCAGATACTGCCCTTTATATGACATCTGTAGATTAAGTAAGACCTCCCTGTCCCTTGGAGATTTGGGTAACCTCTAGGCCACCCAGTTCTAGGCCACTAAATGACCAAAGTCTCCCCTGCAATTTCAGCTATTCAGGGGGATGATTTCCTCTGCTGCTGTTTCCTATAGCTTCATATGTTATTCCTGGGCCACATCACATTGACCCTTCCCCTGGTATTCAATATCACTCGTAGGAAATAATTAATAAGTAGTATAGAGAGAGGAACAAGAGGCAAGATTTATGCCAGGCACAAATTAAGAATCCATGATATGTATTCTCCAGTTCCTCTTGTCAATCCCACAGTGGTGCGGAGAGAGGGGATCCTCTTTCTCTACCCTCTTCTGACTCAGCACCCAGGCTTTTTGCCTCTTTAGGATTTCTCCCAGGAAGTTGAATCTTCTTCCCTCCATTACGTGGAGCAGTTCACCAAAAGCTTATAGACACAGGTGCCAAACATAAAGGTCTACTGTTTATGAGACCTTTCTCTAAGGAAGGTGCCTTTCTCTAAGGAACGGGCTCACCTCAGGCAATTCCTTGTTCAAAAGCCACTATTATCTAACAGAGTCCTGCCTCCATCCTCTCATCTGATGTGAGGAGCAGAAACTGAGTCAAACAAGAGCTGGCCAGTGGCCTCTGATGAGACAAGGCCATAGGGCCTGAAAACTCTGCCAAGAGGGAACCTCTATACTATGTAGTAACCAATTGGGTCCCATCACGCCTTCTCTTAGGAAGCTGGGTTGCAAGAGTCATTCACAGCTAGCAGCAGCAGTTGAAGCAGCTTGTGTCACAGCAAGTAAGCCAAGAGCCATCACGAGAAGAGGCAGTGAGCAGAAGCCGGAAATCCTAGAAGGTACAAGTAGGCAAATCTGTGAGGTGCGAAAGAGACAGGAAAGCTTATAGTAGGTAGCAGCAGTTGAAGCAGAGAAGGGGAGAGAGAGCCCCACAAGACTCGTTAAGACACTTTGGAATGAACGGAAGAACCGTTTTCCCAGTATGGCCCCGGTTATCCAGGTATAGTTTCAGTGTTCTCTGCTTGCTGACTTCCCTGTGTATCTATGTGATAAATCCCCATTGTCTCTGGTACTCCGAGGTATTCTCTGCTCCTTATAGCCTCAAACAGTGGGTTTGGAGCCCTGCTCTGTGCAAACTCTGCTTGCCTACACCAGAGCATTCACCATCTTCCCCACCGCCTAAACTTTGGGGCAGGGACCTGTCTTACTCAGATTCATAATCTCGTGTTCATAGCCCCTAGCACAGAGCTGACACTCAGTTTGAATTCCTTCCAGCCTCGCCCTCTACATTATGCCCATGATGTTAGCCTAGTTTCCTATAATTCCTCATATATCATTAGGCAAAATTAAACACCATATAAGAAATGCCTCAATACAAGACCTTCGACCTTCATCCTCCAGGTTGACAAACTGAAGGGATAGTTTAAACTAGAATGATAATTGTCTTGGTCCAAGGAAAGAAAGCTGGAAAAGATCTCGTGGTAAAATCGGAGGCTGTAATTCCCCCCTTGCACACCTGGGCAGCCATCCCATCTTCGTGGCAGTAAATTGGAGAGGCAGGGGACTACTGGGGACAATTTTTCTGTGTTCAGATAAACTGTGGAGTGGTCAAGTTTGAAAGTCCTCAAGTTACACATAAATTGCCCAGTTAGGGGAAGAAGTTTCTAGTTCTACCATAGTCTTTTTCCACACAACACCCCCTCCCCGCCCCTCGCCAAGAAAAAATTACAGAGGATTTGATTCTGTAAAACTCAGAGAGGGAGAAAACAACTCAGTGAAAGCCATGGAGCTTGGCAAGCTGCAAGCATGACCCTTTCCACTGAATGTGGCTGATGCCAAAGAATAAATGCCAGCCTTTGCCACCTGTCAGATATGGCTACATGTATCAAAAGGACAGATTTCAGCTATTTTCTCTGAAGGAGGCCTTTCTTTTCTTTTTTCTTGTTGAAAATTTCTGACTCAGTTGATAACCAATGTCTGAATATAGCTTATGTAGGTTCATTTCATGTGGCATGTATATACGAAATAATTATCTCAACTGAGTCTCAATTTCAAAAACTCAAAATATTATACTGGGATTAAAGTACATAGACCCATACTCCATGGCCACCCTCTTTCCTTACTCACCATTAACTGGAGTGACCCAGTAGGTCACTCTCCAATGCAAACCAACCATAGCCTCTGAAGGCACAAGTGGCAGAGGCATGATCTCTCACGGCAGACCTCTCTTCCTTCTGAGCCAGGTCACAACCAAGATAGTGCTCATACCAATGTGGCCCCATAGGCATGTCGTGGGCCAGATATATACCCACCCCTTCCTCTCTCACTCAAAAAAAGTATGTTAGAATGCCCGAATTTAAGAATGGCACTATTATGGGGGCTCACTCTGGAATGCATTGTGATTTAGTAACAAAGTAAATTATTTAAAACTTTGATGTATCAACTATTATTAATTAGCAAATTCTTTCCCCTCCAGTGTGCTCACCATGGTTGAGAACACAGAATTCTCAGACACTCCAAGATGCCTACCACTAGAATTTTTTATATCTGACAACTGAGCAAAAAGAATAAATGCTGCCGTTAACTGACTCATCGATGATTCCAGCACTTCAGAAGAAATAGAGATACTTCTCTCTTTGTCAGAACATGTTCAAGAAAATTCCATAATCTCCAGTGAAAATAACAGTGTATGATTCCCCAATAAGAATTATGTTGCCCTCTAAATAAAGGAAATAGTATAAAACATTACAACTTTATCATCATTATGCACAACTTTTATTTTTTGTGGTTTTGTATACATTATAATTTGCTAAAAATTGACATCTATCACTGGGAGGATGATCTAAGTCTGTTCTTCAAACTCATCAGGAGCAGGAACAGTAACTCAAAAACGTCAAAGGACAAGGAGAGGCCCCACCGGTGACCTAAATTTTGCAATGAAAACACACCAGGGAAGCAGAATTCGCAGACATTTGTGCAAGAAAACTGGGGGAAGCCTCTACAGTCTTTCCCAGTCTTAGTCCTGTCAAATGATAAACGTCTCTTTTATGTAAGGATCAAACAGTGTCGGAGGCAGTAACATAAGCAAAAACTTCAGTGACATTGATTTTGCATGTTAGTAGAGTCGCTTCTAAAGAGGAACTCCCACGACTGCCAGAGTTTCTTCACCTGAAAACTGCGGCTGTGCCTCTCTCTTAGCGGCCACACGTAGGCCAACAGGAACAAATGCATCCAGCCCTTCTGACAGCAGCTCGTTGACACTTCTATTACCTGATAACTGCAGTAATGTTTTCCTAGCTGAGCAGGAAAACTTCAAAAGAGCTTAACCTTTTTTCCTCTTCAGCTTTTTCTAACCTTCCACCTCCTTTTGCTTTCATGGCTAAGTCTCCATGGTAAGGTTGTTATGGACACTTGAATGGAATATAAAAAGAGTCCCAGATCTGAATTCAAATCTCAACTCCACTGTTTACCGGTAGCATGACCTTGGGCAAGTTGCCTAGACATTAATGAACTTCATATTCCTCAACTATAAAATAGACATTGCTGTGAAAAATCAAATAAGAACTATTTGGAACACACAGGCACTGTGATGATTCATTGTGATGTCAATAATAGTAAGTAAATAAATTCAGCTTACTCTAAAACCCAACATGAAAAGTACATTTTCTCTCACCTAAAATGCCCACTAGCTCTTGAGCAGGATGCAAGTAGCCAATCTATCTGTAGTTTTAAGTAAAAATGTTCTACTCTAATTATAGTGAAAGTTTCTCAAAGGAAAATTGCTTAATCTGATAACATCATCCTCCCAATATATATATATATATAACATACCCAAGTTTGCATATCCAAGAAATAACTCCATATATATATATATATATATATATATATATATATATATATATATATATATATATATATATAACATACCCAAGTTTGCATATCCAAGAAATAACTATAGGTGATTAACACGTTGATAATGTTAATGAAGAAAAATATGCTATGGTCAACACTCCAAATTTACTTTAAAAGTTTTTTTTTTCAGTCTAAAGATGGCAGCAGAGAATACTACAAATATCATTATGTTCCATTCTACTTCATACAGATGGCTACCAAAGCAACTGGAGTCCTTTTACTAAATTGGCTTATTGGTCCCTCACTGGAATGTCAGCTCCACCCATCTTAGCTTTCTTTGTATACCTAATCCCAGGCACATAGTAGGCCAAGATGGATGGGTGGGTCATCAGTCCACCTGCATTGGCAGGCAAAGTAAGATGCAATCTTAAAAGAAAGCTATTTTATAAGTTTATATTATATTTGTATCAGTTAAGATTAAGCTCAGTGGCAACCATCAGATCCCTAACAAAATTGGCTTAATCAAAACAGATGTGTATTTCTTTCACATAGAGGTATAGAGGTACTGTCTCCACAGCTCCACAGTGCCAGACCCATGTGCTTTGAATCTTATTGCTCTACTGCGTATGGCTTTCATTTCCAAGTCAATATCTTGGTCCAACATGGCTCTGAAGCTCCAGGTAACAAGAAGGTAGAAGAAAGGTAGCATGGACATTTGGGGAGCAAAATGGACAAACTGTGTCAAAGAATGTGATTTTCCTCTCAATATCCTTTTCTCCCTTTTTCAGTACTGAACCTTAATTAACAATTTTTATTCCAGCTTGTTGCCATCCGTAATCAATACTATATTCCCCAGCTTACCTTGCAGCTAAGTGTGGCCATGTAACTAGGTTTTGGTTAGTAAGATCTAAGAGGGATGTTTCTCTTCTTTAAAAGGAATACAGATGAGATGGCTGGAGCTCTAGTAGCCATGTTGGATCATAAAAACCGTAAAGAAAAAAAGCTTCATCCTAAGAATGACAGACTAATAAAACTAGAGGGAACTTGAATATCAGAAAACCTCACAGAGGAACTATACCAGCCCTGGATTGCCAGCTCTGAACAATTTTTATGGGAGAGAGAAATTACCTTTTATCTTCTCTATGTCACTTTTGTATTTCTGTCTCCTATAAAGCCTAATCCAGTCCCAATCAGTATAGTACTGAAGTAATTTTTTTCTTCCCCCATCCTATATGCCAGTTACCACAGTATTATTCTCTACCAACAATGGTCATCACTGATCTTCTTTCTCTATCTTAACTTTTCTTACAGGAAATAACAAATAAAGGACATATAGCTCATAACTTTTATTTTTGCAAACTATGAAAATTTTATAACAAAAGAATATAAAATGTGAACCATCAACAATTCTCTGTAGACTAATTGTAAGATTAAAAAATTAAAAGAATTCACCTCAAAGTCACAGAAGCACTCTGATGCTAGTTAACATCTATAGCCATGTTCTCAGTGTGTACTTGATGAGGAAGAGAACATATCTTTAGATCAATGGTTCTTAATTAACTAATGTACTTAAAAAAAACTTAGCAGGAAAAAATAGTTATTGTTCTATATCAAGGAAGCAGATCAAGACTTCTTTGCCATTTGACCTAAAATTCAGTTAGGCAAGAAAACTACTCATTTTACTTCTTATAAATTTCTATAATAGAAGTTCGAGGCACACACACTAACAAAATAACTTTATAAATATTTGATGCCAACATATCTATGAATACTAAAAATATTTTCAAGGCTAACGGTTGTCTTTCCCTAAGATTCTATTGGAGTTACGCCTATTCTAATAACCTCAATTCTTATTTTATTGTATATATATTTAAATGAGTTCAGCAGGCCCACAAGTATAAGGTGAAAAGGTTTATAAATTGTCACTATAAAGAGATCAAGATCAGTAAGTTTTATGAAGGCAGCGATTTGGTAGCTTCTTTGAATCTTTCTGTAAGGTGATGTCTGGCCTTCAATGATCACTACAGATCTTATGGTGGAGGAAAAAGACTGGTGGACACAGAGTTTACTTTGAAGACCTAGATTCTTGTCCCCACTCCATTTCCAGCCTCTTTTCTGTTAAATAAAAATAATAACAACTTTAAATAAATTTGATGAGGTTCAACGATATATAAATGTAGTTTATAATGGTAAAGAGTTGCATAAATGTATTATCTGTATGTTTGTATTAATTAACAGTGTTTGGGTTCTCATAGGAGAAACTAAACACTGCTACCTCAAGCATTTGTGTGTATATATGTATATGTGCATAATGTGTACAGACATTCTGGAAGGAAAAAAACTGCTAAACAATAGTTACCCTTTAGGATAGGGCATTTATTGTTTGTTTGTTTGTTTTTCCTGTAAACATGTCAGGTGATAGCCATACATTACTTTTAAAATTAAGAAAAACTATGTACCATGACTGAGGTTTTTTCCCCACGATTAAACAGGAGAATGCCAAAACTAAGGATATCCTTTTAGCAATAATAATGAATCCCCCAAATCTATAGTCCTGAAGATCCCTACACTAGTGACCTTCACATAATGTCTACTTCAAATAAATGTTAATGCTGGGTTGGCCCTAGCAATTAAGCATCAAGATTTAGAAAACAGAAATACTTAAAATTGTTTGAGGAATCCCCTGCATATTCAGTACAGGGGTACTTCTGGCATTAGGGGCAAGCACTAAACCCATTCCACAGCACCATATTACCAAGAACTACCTTTTTATTCAGGTAGCACCCTTATCTTTGCTATCACTACTGAGAAAGAAGTTTGTGGCTTCAACAATCATTTAATTGACTGCTATTATCCTCTCTCTTCTTCACCATCTGTTCTATAAATATTCCAACACGTATACCTAAAGTCTCAATGAAAATTTGGAGATGGTACACTGAACAGGTGTTAGTCCTCTGAATACCTAGTAATCAAGAGTCCTCTTACCCTCCATTCTCCTACAAACTAAAATCACTTATCTTTATGCAAAATAAATTACTCCTGCTTTATTTACCAGAGTCTTCAAGTATCCACCGTGGATTGCTTTGTCTCCAGTCTCTCCTACCTCATTTGCTCTAAATTCCCCAGGATAGGCACATAGAGAGTCCAGACTACCATCTTAATAGTGGCCACCACCTCAATCCATACATCACACTCCCTCTTATGCCACCCTGGAAGATAGCAAGAAACAGTCCAAGTGAAAAGAATGTCACAATGGTACAGCTGCTATGAAAAATAGCATGGCAATTCCTCAAAAGATTAAAAATAGAAATACCATATAATCTAACAATTCTGCTTCTGAGTATATACCCCAAAGAGATATTTGTATGCTTATGCTCATAGTATCATTACTCACAATAAACAAGAAATAGAAGTAACTCAAGTGTCTTTTGATGGATGAATGAATAAACAAAATGTAGTCTATACATACAATGGAATATTATTCAACCTTAAAAAGGAAGGAAATTCTGACACATGCTACAACATGGATGAACCTTGAGGACAATATGCTGAGTGTAATAAGGTAGTCACAATAGGACAAATACTGTATGATTCCACTTACACGAGATACCTAGAGCAATCAAATTTATAGAGAGAGAAAGTAGAATGGTACTTGCCAGGAGCTGGGTGGGAGGAGGAAGTGGAGTATTATTGTTTAATGGGTATAAAGTTTTAATTTGCAAGATGAAAAACAGTTTCGGAGATCAAGTGCTCAATTATTTGAATGTACTTAACACTGCTGATCTGTATACTTAAAATTGGTTAAGATGATAAATTTTATATTATGCATATTTTACCACAACTTTTTTAAAAGCATGCCAGAATCTTCTATGTTCCCCCTTGGAGCCAAGAACCCCACACATCCAGCCAACCTGGGCTCTTTAAAGGCCAACCGCAGAAAGCCAACCTAGGTCACACTTAAATCTCACATGAGCAAATTCCTTCCAGCCAACAGGAACCTTCTCTGAACTTCTATAGCCCCATAATTAAGAACTAAACCTCAATTCCCAACTGTGTCATAGAAGAATAGTTTTAGATGTAATGGGGTATTCGCATAGGTAGTCTCTGTGAGGCCTTTGGAACTCACAATCTTGTGAGAGACCAAGAAGCTTCCAGCTGCTGTAATATTCTGCTCCTTGATCTTGGTGGTGGTTACATGAATGTGTTCACTTTGTGATAATCATCTAGCTGTATACTTAGGATTTGTGTATTTTTCTGTATGGGAGTTAGACTTCGATTTTTTTTTAAGCTATTTAAAAAATTTTTTCAGCCCTACTGTTATTGCTTGCTTTATTCACACTATCCTTGCTCTCTCACAAGATTGTGAGTTCCAAAGGCCTCACAGAGACTAACAGACTGCTAGGCTTCTGTTAAGAGTTTCATATTTGCCTATTGACTTCATTGAAATTTGGAGATCTAGGGATATCAGAGGAAACAGGGCAGTGCACAAGGCTGTGGTATAGTTTTCCAAAATCCTTCAGCATCAGGAAACAAAAGCTTCCTGACCCCAAAGCTGCAGGTCAGTACTACAGCCATAGCAATCAGACAGAGGAAACTCAGCTGTGCTGATGATAATCCACACCCTGGGAAAGTAATAATTTTGATTTTAAAAAGATATATGCATATATGTATGCATAGATGTGTGTGCATGTGCGCGTGCGTGCGCGCGCGCGCACACACACACACACACAGTGTCAGTAGAGCCTGACTCTAGATTCTCCATGAGAATTGACATGATAGGGTGAAAGTTAGTACCTATATTGAGAAGTAGCTTAGACAAAAATAGATTTGCAAGTGTCAAGCTCTGTTGAACCCCATGACAAGTCTATGATAGCCGATTCTCAAGGAAAGTCAAAATTTGAGACAGAACTCTTTGGTCTTGAAAATGCTGATGACTATCATTTACTCCAAGGTCTGGCCCCAAAGCAGAAGGGCTGGAAGCACCCCCAAATGGGTAGGAAGGGGTCAGGTTGAGCCTGCAGCTGGAGAAGACCTTGAACTCTTAGTTACTAAGCCTTCATACAATCTCTTTCACTGGAAGGTGGACAGTGGGGGGTTGTTTCCTTTCCAGCTATTTCTACATGTTCTAGAGAGAAGAGTCCTATCTGGCAGAGCTGGGCTAGCAGTATCTAAAGTACAAACCTGGCTCTGAGAGAAGCTGGAAGCCTCCCCCATGCTCTGCTGTTGTCCTTCTGTACACGGGCGGAGAGGGAGGCGTGGAATGGAGGGAAGCAGGAGGAGAATTTGGTGCCAGGGAGATGACTAAGTTCTGACGCAAACACCATGCATGTGTGGGACTCATGAGACAAACAGGTCTGGAGGCAAACGGGTGTACTAGTCATGGTGTAGGGAGGCCACACAGCCCTCGAAGTTCATTAGGGAAAATGTATGTTCAGCGTCCAGGTCCATTTAAGATAGAAGGTGAATCAAGATGCACTTAGTTCTCATTTTTCACTCTCTTTCTGGTTTTCTCTTGTTTGACAAATCAAATGGAATCCCAAAGGAAAAGCATGGGAGGAGGGAAGAGTCCTCTTTCACCAGACCAATTTATGGCATTCTGGATGCAGCTTGCATCTGTCAGGCCAAAATGGTGAGGGTGGGCTAATAGAGTAGAATTACAGCTTCCTATAATGGGGAAAGTTAAATAGACAAGCTCTCCTACCCTGAGGAGAAGGAAGCAGAGGTCAGTGCTGCTGGCTTTGAACATGAATGGCCCCTTCCCCTCCATTCCCTTTCACATGTGGCCCGGCAACAGTAGCAGACAGATGCGACACAAAGACAGACACACCTGATTAACCATGAATACAACAGCTGTCGTTTCCCCACCGCCGCCACTACCCACACCCTGGCTCTTTCCGCTTAGTTTTTTCCCTTTCTTTCAGCTAGCGTGAGGAAATTAAACCTACCATTAAAACCCAAGTTAGTGGGAGGGTGTCAGCAGCCGGGCCTTTGTTTCTCTGCTCACAGACTTGTAATAGGTACCTTCTGACTTGTTCTTTCATCTGAAGAAGAGTTGAGGCCCACTGCTGAGCACTCAGTCAACTCAAAACCAGAGACCCGGAGAAAGGCCAGCGGTGGGTGGGGTAAGATGGCGCTGACTCAAACAAGGAAGGAGAAAGTGGACTGAAAGCGGCACAGTTTTGTGTGCACCTGAAAGTTTGTGTCTCTTCTCCTCCCTCCTCCTTTTCATTCTCTTGTCTCCAGCCAGCCAGAATTCCTCGCTGCTAAAAACATTCGCCCTTAAGACAAATTGGCAGTCACGAATTTACCGATAGGAAGTGGAACTCAATGCAGCATTGTCTTTCCGTGAGAACTTACTCATTTTGCCCTATTTTGAGCTGGCTTTAACAAAGAAGAATCTGGGCAGGTGTTTTTTTCCCTCTCTAAGGTAGCCAAATCCTTGAGTTCAAATTAACCTCTAAAGACCTCGAGAAACAGGTACAGGAGGAAATCTAACCGTTGAAATAAAAATGATTTCTAACAACGTAAATAAAGCGAAATGTGAGTATACGAGTTTCCAGAAACCTACAGAACAGTAATTAGAGCCCTGAGCATGAGTTCTGATTTTTCTTTTTTTGTCATTTTGAGTTCATCGTTTGACCTCTTTAAAACTGTATTTCTGTTTCTTAAAATGGCTCTCTCTCTATTGTCAAAAAGTCCCTTAGGTGGTTACAAAGAGAGACTAATAAAAATGATCAGAAATCACTCAGCAAACACAAAGCCTTATAACATAACATTAGGGTGATAGCTGGGTAATTTAACTCAATCTCGCAAAAAATTCAACAAAAATACCTTATTTTCTCATGAGCGGAAAAATAACAGAACAATTCAAGACTGTCATCTGAAGGCTCACTGTTTCTAATGAAGCCCCACTTCCACAGCATATTTCTAACTTCTACTAATAACTCATGGAGATATCTCGATCAAGATAATCAGGAAGAAATCTAGCTGAAATGCTTAGAAAATTTTGTTTCCGATAACACGGTAGAAGTCCCAAGAGCCACATTTGTGTAGGATATTGAAATTTGTTCTGGAACACAAAGAAGCCTCCAGTGACTAATAACTTTAGGCTCATTTTTCATCCAATTGATAAATAACCATATCCACCATCAAATCAACCATGAGAATTCACATCAGAGCAATTTGAAAAGACCCTGTTCACTTTGCCATCAAACCATCTCCACAAGTCTTCTAGTATCTACATATCTCTTTTTCTTGCTTCACAGAACCCACAGTTTAAGCAGAATAAGCCTGTCTGTTTTCAATTCTTAACTTTTCACACATGGCAAACGAGTGGAACTTTTAAACACTGTGATCATCTGGCTGATGAGCAAGCTGTTTTCCATTTCTGGCAACAAATACTTCTGGCTTATCTTAACAGGAAGAAAAGGGATGAAAATATACTCTGGTTGGATATCATTGATAACATTTGTCATCTTTGCAGCTAAAAAAAAAATTAGCTTAGAAAAATTTTCTCCTCGGTGTTGAAGAAAATGGCAAAAGAATTGACACCACCCTTGAGATGCCAAATAAATTGAATTCATAAATGAAATAGCCTACTGTGATCTTTTCCATAACAAACTTAGTATTACACCATGAAGTGAGATGAGGAGTGGACAAGAAATAAGGATCTTTGGGGCCTGGACCTGGAGCTCCATTGGTGGACATAGTACTTTTACAGGCTCACTTCAAATGTCTAAACCTATCTTCCTCTGTATCAGTTATTTAGGGCTGCTATAACAAAGTACCACGAACTAGGTGACTTAAACAACAGAAATATATTGCCTCACAGTTCTGGAGGCTAGAAGTCTGAGATCGAGGTGTTGGTAGAGTTGTTTCTTCTTTTGTTGGCTTGTAGATGGCTATTATCTCCCTATGTCTCCACGTGATCATCCCTCTGTATGTGTCCCTATCTTAATCTCCTCCTCTTATGACACTAGTCATACTGTATTAGGACCCACCCATCTAACTTTATTTTTAACTTGATTACCTCTTTAAAGACTATCACCCAATAAGGTCACATTCTGAGGTACTAGGGGTTAGGACTTCAACATACAAATTAGAGAGAACATAATTCGGCTCATAATAGCCTCTGAGGGACTCATTCAACTGAATAAGCTCAGATCTATCTCAACTCTGACACAATCTACACCTGTGGCCTGGATCCACAAACGAGTGGAATGCTCATAAGGCATCCATCTTGCCATGATTCACTCACAACAGAACATAAAGAAAGTGAAATGAATGAGCACATAGTTCGAAAGCAGGGAAGTCAATTTCATGGATTCCAGAAGCCATGAGAATCATGATGCTGCCTCTCAAAATAATCAGAAAGACCACTAAATGAAACCGCTTCTGCTCTAAGTTGAAAGTATCTTATGACTGCATTCTCTCACTCTAATTGACCATATCCATTCACCAAAGCCCTTAACAAAAGGGCTTTTTTCCCCCCTCTAACATTTAGAAATGGCAAAAAAGCAAAGGAATGAATCATCAAAGAGGCAGAAGTCTTCCTACGACTCTTTTACCTGAGCAAAAACATTACTTCCTGAAAGAGTAAAAAGAGAAAGAAGTGACAAGAGATGACTAACAGAGGTGACTGATCTGAGGCAAAGAACTTCAGGACAACATGAACTTTAGAAACAGGCATGGTTTAATGCTGAAATGAAGGTGGGTGAGCACACTCCCTCAGGGAAACAAGGCTCGGAGGGGGATTGTGAATAAGAGGCTCCAAAAAAAGACATATGAATGTGATTTACTTAATAATTCCACCAACGTGCAGCAGTGGGTTGAGTATGATGGTTCTAAATAACCTATGATGTGTGTTTACAAAAGAGCTGGTTGGCTTTATTTTAAATGACAACTTCTTGTTCTTATTCATTACCCCTTCGAACTGCCTGTTTGCAGCACTGCTAGTCATCAGGGTTCTTGGCACAGCACTGTTGAGTCATGAGCCATGTGCTGGCAGTGGCTGGGACTTGATGAGAAGGCCAGCAGCTCGAGACAACTGAGTTTCATGGAGAGAAAGTAGCTCTGCATGATGGCATGTGTTATGGGATTGACTTGTGTCTCCAAAAAAATTATGCTGAAGTTTTAGCCCCCCACACCTCAGAATGTGACCTTATTTGAAATAAAGTCATTGTAGATATAATTTGTTAAAAAGCCTTCCTTTTTTCCCACTATAAAACTTTCCCATTCCTCTGCCTGCCTTTGCGTCTCTGCCAAAACGCAAGTCATGGAGGCTGACTCCCTTGCATAGCAAGCTCTGCATACATAACCACTGATTGTTCATATTTGGTTGGTATCAGTTTATTTCCATACTACTAAATGCAAATAAATTCTATGCTAGACTCTTGGAGGGTAGGGGAAAATACAAGGAAGTGTAAGATGTGGTCCTTAAACTTTAAAAGGTTTTTTAAAGTAAAGTCTTTAAACTTTAAAACTTTGGGATTTGAGATAAAACTCACAGAAAGCCAGAGCAAATACCTCAACAACTATGCAAGTAATCAATGCAGTTAGAAATAATGTCTCGAATGGCAGTTCTAGGTAGTGGGTGTAGAAGTTTGGAGGAGAGAGATTACTTTGGGCTGGGAAGGTCAGATATGAACTAATAACTATTGAGATTCCCCTACTCACACAGTTACTTTAACTTAAAAATCTGTGGGAATAAGAAGAAACCCTGGCAGGAAACTTGTTTGTTCCATGACTACTTTGACTGTCACTTAAGGAGAGAATGATTTATTGGGAAGCCCCACCCCCTTTCTCTTCAGAAGCCTCAAGTGAGTCAAGACCTTCCCTGAGTCACTCAGACTGTAGACAGGACACTCTTGCCCAGTTAGCCTCTTAGTTAAGTTCATCTGCATTCCCATTCCAAACTCTCTCCCCCAAATTCTTAGCTACACACCAAGAACAGATCTTTAATCACACCAGGTCATTGCTGAAGGCCAGAGGAGTCCTCGCTGAAGCTGAGGTTTTAGAGAACCCAATAAGTAGCACCCCTCTCTTCTCTGCCCACATTCTGAACCAGTGAAGAGGCATAAGAATTTGACAGATAGAAGTAAAAATATCATCATTTTTTTTAATTGACAAAGTTTTGGTTGGAGACTATTACTTGGGGTCTGTGGGTTTGTCAGTGTTGTACCACTGAACTGGAGTTGATTAGCCAGCACCAGGCAGTGCTGGAAGGCAAGAAACTTGGTCACATGGGGAGCTGCCACTTAAAACTTAAGGCTTCAAGGAGCAGAGAATGTCCACTTTCTCCAGGCATTTCCCAAACAGAGAGAGAAGAGAGTTGGTGAGACACCCATATTCAGTTGCTTCTTCCAGACTGGCCACTCCTCTTTTCCTCCAGTGAGATAGAGAGAGCCCAGGAGGTCTACTGAATGCAAGCATGTCCCCCTGGAAACAAGAGCAGTGGGGAATAAATGTTCCCATGTAACACTTTCAACCAGCAGGGCTAAGTTGGCAGGGTGAAATTTCTAACACATATACACACACACATACAGACACAGCTACCAATGTTATGCTATGGTCATGCTTTGCAGTTCTGGTGTTAGTAAGAACTTTTAAGTCTAAGGGGAATGAATGCACTCATGGAGAAAATTTCACAAGAGAAGGATTGCCTTCATCACAGACAAGTGTTAGAGGTATAGATCAATAAGTCAGGAGTCCTAAATTCCTGTCCTAATACTGGCATTAAGTGGCTCTATAATTATTTAAGGCCACTTGCCCTCCAGTTGTTCTGTCCTAAACTGCACTGAGAATCATAGCACCTGTCCTACATGTGTAAAATGGCAGATAAAATGGGGAAGGGTAACTGAATAACTCAGCTCTGCTTCATAGAGGTACCATATGAGGGCACTAAGGAGGCCCCATATGAAGAGAAAATTGTTTTTCTTGGAAAATGGAATAAATGTGGAGCAACCTTCTGTCACTATTCAGAACTTTTTAGCACTAGGGAATTCATCCAGGAGTGGACCACGTGAAAGTACAACAGAAGGGAGGGGTAGGGTGGTCCCTGAACTTATAAGTTTAAGGGCCAGGGGTTACTGACTCAATTTGGATAGCATATAGCCATGGGCTTAATAACACATTTGAGATTAATTACACTGATAACTCTGAAACCTGGGACAGATTCCCTTTTACCCTCAGGGACACTTTACCAGAATCATTCTTTAGGAACCAGAGCAACCCTACTCCAGGAGTAATTTATCAGAGAATGGTATGAATTTGAAAGGACATCTAACTTTTCCCCGTGAAGCTTCTTAAGGAATAACTTATCAGATTAGCCCTTGGTCATGACTACTTCATAACATTGTTGGCAATAAATTGGCCTTAGATCTAGTTTGGAAAATGGAGGGAAGAAAGAGAGGAAAGGAGAAATGGAATTAAAGAAGGAGAGAAGAAAGAAGAAAGGAAGGTTAGACTTGCAAATACAAGGCAAGAGGAAAAATAAAGTACAGATTTCTTTCAGCTCCTGAGAGGGGTTGCATAGGACCTCAAAGTCAGAGCTTTATTTATTGGTAGTTACACAGAAAGGCTCAACAGGAAACGTAACTTCAGTTGGAAGAATGTAGAAGAACCTGTGTTATTTCATTTTGTCAATAGTCTCTCATTCCATTTCTCCACCTGTTATTCTCTCTACTATCTGCTTCTCTTTTTACACATACTCATTCATCACATACTAGGGGTGTTGTGACAGGTGCTACAGACATGAAAAGAAATGAAACACTGCCTCCCACCCTCAGGGAGATCCCAGTCAATTGGGGGAGACACTAGAATTGTGCTCTGTTACAATACAATGAGCAAAATACTAAAGTACAGATAAAGGTCTAGAAGGAGCCCAGAGGATGGGACTCTAACTTAGGGAGTGAGGTGAGGGATCACAGGAGGGGTTCTCACTGGGTTCCTCAAGAAACGAACCCAGAGACAGATTTGTGTATAAAAGGCTTCCTGGAAGTATTCACTTGCACGATAGTGATAGAAGTAGCCCTAGGCAGAAGGACACAGTTACCAAAGAGTCCTTGGCTGACCCTCTCCACCACACAGGGAAGCTGAAGCTGTTACTAATTGTGGCAACTGGAGCACTGCATTGACCACTCAGTAGAAGTGGGCACTCACAGGGGAGGGGAATGATCTCCCTTGGCCAAGGATAATTCCGCTGGAGAGATTCAACTGTGAACCAAGAGCAGATAATACCCTAATGGTGGGAGAATTAGCACCTCGGGTCTGAATGGGGAATGAGAAAAGTGTGCTAGGCAAAACGAATAGCAATGCACCAAGGCAAGGGAACTTCAGAAAGCATTGTCCATTTGGAAAACTACCAATAATTCAGCAGATCCATGAGACAGGTTAGAAGGCAGGGCCCAATGGCAGGCATGGGGAGAGATGAGCTGGGAAAGTAAACCGTCAGATCATAAGAACCCCATTAGCTATGCTAAAGAGTATGGATTTTATCTTGGTAATAAGGGAGAAGCCAGTGAAGGATTTTCGATACTGTTTACAAAATTGTTTTCTGATTTATACGATAAAGTTTGGAAAATAAATTAAGTACAAAAGAGAAAACAAAATACACCCATAATCCTACCACCCAGAGATAAGTGTAATTAACATTTTGATGGTTTTCCTTCTTGTATTTTTCTATTTACAGATGTGTCTCAGCAGAAAGAAAAAAGTTTTCAAAAAAAATGGACAGATTACATCACAAGCAGTTTTGTATCTTGTTCTTGTGATTTATATCATAAGTACCTTCACATCATGAAATGTTTTCCAAACACATGATTTAAATAATGACATAGAATTATATTAATTGTATTTAACTAATGCTTTCCTTATCGTTGGACAGTTCAGCTTCTTTCCAGATCTTTGTCTACAATTCTTATCATATCCCTAAGATAAATTCTCAAAAGGAAATCATTGAGTTAAAAGATATGAACATTTTAAGATTGAGAACACCAATGAAGAATGTTTAAGAGGTAAAGCTGGATGCATAGAAATTTATTTTCTTTATTTCCTTTACGTTCTGTTAACTTCTTTGTCTTCAGTGGAGAACAGGGGGAGACACAAGCAACTAACGGGTGTTTCAGTTAATTAAAGGTTAGTCATGGTGATTATGAGGTTATAACACAAACCCCTGGGGGTCATGCGAATACTCTGACACTATCAGTGTTGCTAAGATCATGTGGAGTAGTGCCTATTTTCCACATCTAAAATTCAGTCTGTCCTGACCCTCAACCAATGGAATATTCGGATTTTATTTGTTCCTTCCTGGTAGAAAAAAATCCAAATGTCCAAAACCTTAGAATCAGATGACCTTTAAGGTCCCTTTTCCAGCTAAAATTCTTTGATTGTATCTCTTGCAAATGTTCCTTACATGTGAGCTACTTTATCAGCGTTGATTTCAACATAATGCTCTTTCCTCTAAGGCAGACAGAAGGAAGAACCTTTAGGCCCTCTGTGGACATAACAGAAATTGTCACAAATACCCTCAAATTTATCTTTATTTGTGCTTCTGCCTATAAATTACTTTCTCATGGGATATGGTTTGAATTACGGAAACAACCCACTCCTTCCCCATTGGTTGTCGGCCCTTCCCCGGGCTTAAGGAATACTTTTTGATGTCCATATACTAATTTTAATTCAACTGTTTTGTTCTATTGATGGTCCCTGGAGCCTACATTAGATATAATTCTCAGGCAATGGGAAGTTATTTTCCGGGAATGTGACCAGTTTCATTCGTTAGGACTCTTCTGACAATGAGCTTTCTCTAAACAGCCTTCCTGACATGTGTTTATAATCATTTGGAGTTATCTCTGTGTCACTTGAGTTGCCTTCCATCTGAAATGGCCCTTGGGTAGTGCTCATTCATCTAGCCTGCCCTGATTTTGTTGTTGTTTTAATCTGACATCTCAAGAGGCAGAATGGTGTAATGAAAAAAGCATCAAATTCTTATCAAAAGGTCTAGATTCTTGGCATAGTTCTGCCACTAACAATCTGGGTGACAGAGAAGAATTTGCCTCCCATCTACCCATCTCTCAGAGTTGTCATGAAAATAAAGTAATACTCTTCAAAGCAGAAAACAATGTGCATGCTTGCCTAGATGAAGGTGGTATTTTATTGCAATAATCTTGTTTATATGAACAGAGCAAAAAATAACATAGTCCACAAAGAAAATATAGTAATGCAAAAAATGTTCATTGAGCCCATCAGAAACAACAGCAGGCACTTGGAGAACAAAGGAAAACAGAACACAGTCTACACAGTGAAGGGGTTCAGAGACTAGTTGGAAAACAGACATAGGAACGAATACTCATAGTGATAATAAGCACCTAAATGGACATATGTATAATATGATCTGAGAGCACAGAAAAGGAAGCAGCTAACCCTGCCCAGGAAAGCCAGCAAAAGTCAACAGATGATGTTTGAGTAAAGTCTTAAAAGATGAAAAAGACAATGCCCAGGCAGATAAATAAGGAAAGAGAGCGTTACTTACAAAACCCCCAAAAAGAGACAGAACACAGCATATTCAGAAAACCACGAGTCTGTCAGGGTACAGGGGTGCACAGTGTGTGTCAGGACTTAGCAAGGCTGAAGTTGTATTCCCCTGCCATGGGATGTGGCATTTGTCCTCTGGAAAAGATAGAGCCGGTGACATGCTGTAAGCATGGCGTATTAGTCATGGTCCAGGCAAGAAACATATGGCACATTGAAATGGCTAATTTAAGAAGAGTTTACAAAGAGATTATGTTCAAAGGTGTGGGCAGTGTAGAGGGAAATCACAAGGAGGCCTGTTGCCATTCTTAGACCTGGAGGGGTGAGAGGAGGAACAGTTCCTAAAACTTAGAAGTGAGAGTTGTGTGAAGGATGTGATGGGAGCTGTGAGCATCAGTCAAGGGAGGTGACCAGTGTGTTGTGACCTCCAGGGAAGGAGTTAGGGAGATAAATGGGCCATCTCATGCTCCCAGCCTCTCATCTGCCCTCATCGGCCAAACCCAGCAAGAAGTCAGAGGGCAAAGAATCTGTGGGGGAAGAAGGCAGGGTGGAGAAGGATAGCTCTAGAAGGACAAATGAAAGCTATCTAGCACCTGGCAAGTAGCACCAGATTGGAATTTCATGAAGCTCATCTCCTTTCATATGCAGTAATGCAGCTAGAGAGAAAACGGGAGAAGTAAGACATAATCCAGATGAGAAATGATGGGTATTTGATAAGGCAGTGATGGGATGCAATTGATTCAGAGAATGTATAAAAGATCACAATTTAATGATTTCTCAAAAGTTCTTTCTCACACATGTGTAGTTCATCAGGCAATAAATAAAACAACAAAGAAACAAGATGATTCTACAGGACAGAGCCTGTCGTTTCTGATGTCTGAGACACATGTTTCTTCAAGCAGTTCATTTTGGTAGTGACACTAACCTTTGGGTTTGGAAGCCAAGAACTTATGACAGATAGTTCCATCCTTGTCAAATATTTTCATATCCATCTACATTCTAAGAAACATGGCCATTATAGTAGGCTGAGTGGTGGTCCCCCAAAAGACATGTCCATATCCTAGAACCTGTGAATATGACCTTATTTGGGAAAACAGTCTTTGCTGATACAGTTAAGGGTTTTGAGATGACATCATCCTGGAATATCTAGTGTATCCTAAATCTAATGACAGTGTCCTTATGAGAAACAGAAGAGGGGCCTACATAGAAACACAGAGAGAAGGCCAGAGATTGGAGTTAAACAGCCTCAAGTGACAGAATTCCTGGAGCCAGAAGCTATATAAGGTGAGAAAAGATTCTCTACTAGAGCCCTCAGACACCTTGATCTTAGCCTCCAGCCTCCAGTACTGTAAGAGAATAAATTTCTGTTGTTTAAGCCACCCAGTTTGTGGTAATTTGTTATGGCAGACTTAGCAGATAAATACAGAAATGAACCAAAGAAAACCATATTCTGTTGGCATAAGATCTGGTCTATACTCAAGATGAGGTCAAACTTCAATTTCATTTTTTTTCCTGTGTCAAACCTATTTGGTGAGCTGAGGTAGTGCCTGGCTAAGAAGGTACATGTTTTAGCTTGACGAAAGCCAGGTAGCAAAGTTTTGAAAGTCCATATTTACACCCCCCAAATGTGTAGAACACAATGTGATATTCATGGTATAAACAGGTGAAACCAGTTTACCTGCAGAAAACTCCTAAAGTTCACCAACACTCATCATCATCTGCGCCCCAAGAGAACTTGCCAAACCACCAGATGAGCCCTTGGCTCTGTTCACCCCATTCAGCCCAATGTGTGCCTTTAACTTCAACTGCTAAAAAGTCTGTTTCCAAAAGAAAAACACAGGGACTCTACTTGCTTATTTGATGTCACATATTCTGGATGCTGCAGTTGGCCTCAATGAGATGAAATTGCTTTAAAGACAGGCCATCACGGACATCTTGAAACATGCTTCAAAGTGGTACCAATTATGTCATTATCAACTTTTACTTTGCCAACTAATCTTCACCCCTTTATGTGGAAGAACTTCTGAGACACTCTGGCATACAGGGTATGAAAGATTGCCAGAAAACGTTCCAATTTGTTTTTTGAATGTCTATGTATATGGTGGTATCATTGAACAAACCAGAGAATCCAGTAATAAAAGCTTGTTTAATGAGATGAAACAAAGAGATGATGGGTGCCATTTTGAACATGTTGGACATAAGATGCCTAAAGTCACAAGGTCTAGATTTCTGGTAGCAGTTTGAAATATGAGCTTAGGAGAGAAATTTGAGGGGACATTCCAGATAATTGTTTCATTTGAAAAAGCAGAAATTTTTCTTTTTGATGTATCTCTTTCTAAAAATCATTACCTTGTAATCAAACATAGAACCCAATTTCATTTCTATATAGCTCAGGGTTTACTCCTTCTTACCAAAAGCAAAAATTCCATTTCAATGTGCCTTGCCTCTATGCAGCCAATTGGCACCATTTCCAGATCCCAGAGTGTCCCCTTGTTACTCTAAACCTCCAAGGATAACTCCATCCTCCTTGTATAATTGAGAATTGGCCATGTGACCAAATTCTGGCTAATGAGATGGAAGGGCTAATGGGCTTCTGGAAAAGGAGGTTCATTGTTTTTCTGGAAGAAGTACTGGAAACCAGCTTTCTCTCACTAACTCTCATTCTCTGGACAGAATAAGGGAGCACTGACCCAATGATATTGGCAATCATCCCAACCCCACAGGGAGAGCCAGCCTTAGGGAGTAGTAAACACTGCACATGCAGAGATGAAGATAATCTGGGTTCTTATGATCATCATTGAACCACTGATAGATCTCACCTGGGCCAATATATATCCTTATCACTTAGGCCACTGTCACATTTTCTATTAACTGTCATGCAAGCACCATAACCCATACCAGTGTCTTCTGACACTTTGTTCCTAAGCCGAATTACCCAAGACCTTTCCTGGTGAGGACTCTGTCACTTGTCAGGTGTCGTTTCTTGGTGACAAATGAAACATGTGTTAAAGCCCCTGGCAGGAAACTTAGCACACATTAGGCACTGGGTAAATGTTAGTTCCTGCTGCTTTGTCCTGCTTCTCAGCTTTGAGCACTATCTCTCCCAGATACCCACCATTGTTTCTGAAATGCTTTGTGTAGTAGGAGCCTGGTCTCAACAGGCCTCCAGATGGTTGGGTGGTGAGACACCTCACTGCCTGGGAGGATGGTGACTGGGAAACCTGTGATCCAGAAACACCAGCGAGTGAGCTGTCTTCTTAGACGGCCACAATGGCTACCACAGAGATTCTTACTTTTCAAGGGATTCAAATAAGGGAAGATAGGATCAATATTAATATCATTATAAGCTCAAGAAATTTTGGTTTCCAATTATTCAGCGACGGCTCAAGATGTTTCACACCTGAGTCATCATTGACAGTATTAGTCTTCACGTTGCAAATGTACAGAAAGACTGATTAATAAAAAATTCTGATTACTAGAATGTTCACAGTATTTCTAAAGGAGCAGCCAAAAAACTCAGACCAGTAACTTCTTTCAAAAAAGAGATTATTGGATTTCTCCTCCCCTTTACCCGGAATGTCCTAGTTTTGGGATTTGGTCCATCAGAAGTAACATAAATCCTCATTGAGAGCTGTGTCTCAAACCTTCTTGAGTTACAACATTGCCCTAGAATGGTCTATTCTATAATGCATCCAAAGAAGCCTTCCAGAACTGGTTTTGTTTTTGTCCTTTTGCTCTTTTGGTTAAAATTTATTCAAATTCGATGTATGATCTTATCGTAATCTCATGAGACACTTGAAGACACCTTGGAATATTGTAAAGACAAATGCTGAAATGCTAGTCTGAGAACACTAGCCTGGGTGGAAAGTACCCTCCCCATCTTGCCAGTGACTCACTCCTGTGATTCAGTGCTTGTCACACAACACAGCAGCCATGCACTGGGCCTGTCTGTAGCTCACCTTCCTCTGCTTATCTGGAGGGAAATTAGGTAAAGTATACAAAATGCTTTCAGTTCTCCTGGATACAGGTTATATAAATACAAGGCATTAGTATCTCCCAGGTGTTAAGGAACATTCAGAGGGGGAGTGAGGGTCGGGAGGAGAGGGGGTTAGATCTTACTTTCACAAAGGTGTTAACTAACACTGAATGCCCCCAACAAAGCTGAAACCTAGAAACTTTGTAAAGTGGAGAAAATTCTGATTTCACTTTAACGATTAAAATTTAAAATTTGCTGTAAACTTAAAGGAAAAAAAAAGAGGAAATATTGATGTGGCAGCCCAAACTTCTGTTTCAGTCCTCGCATTGCAGATGTGCAGATTGTCTCACATATGTTAAATCCCCTTTTAACCCCGAAGGACTGTAAAGTACCCAGTAATATTTTAATAGTCACACTTTTATTTCTCTGCCATATAATCACCTCAACTTGGACTTTATGCAAATATGTAAAATCTTCAAATGTAAAAATGAAGCCAAGTTACCCACAGAAGGGAAACTCTATCAACCTTCATGACTGCATGCCAAAAATGGCAGGCAAATCCACTAATTTACTAGAACCAAGATAAAACTAGCCCACCAGGACTCAGGAGTAACCTCTCAAACACATGCAGAGTGAACAAAATCCTGAACCTTAAACTCATTTAGAAAATGAGCCTGTGAGTATTGTTCTTTAGCAAATGCCACTGAATGACCCTGTCTTCAAGTTAAATAGCTAAAAATTCAGCTTGTCCTGTTTCCCTTGAGTACTGAGTTCTAAGGGCCACTAGTTTCAATACATTTTGCCAGAAATAACTTGAAGGCTTTCCTGAACAGGCACCAAAGCCCTTGTAATGATGTAGTCATTTCAAATTAACATTGTAACTTAAAATAACTAAATCTGATTTCTATTTGTGATCAAAATTTATATTGGAACACCTCTGTGGAGGTGAAATCCAGTACATTCACCCCAGGCAGGGCATTCACTGACAAACAAGAACTGGAACAGAAGGTTTAAGTCTACATGCCAAAAAAAACAAGGCTATTTCTGAAAAGAAAAGTTTACCTACATTGTCAATCACTCTGAGTTGAACCCGAGCCTCAATTAGGCAAAAGGACCAATTGGTAAGTCTTTTTCTTCAAAAAGATTTCCTTTTCCTGGAAACATCTGCTAGAAAGTAGCAACCTGGAAGAAAAATATTAAAAGAGAGAAAAGATTATTTGCAAGCCAAAAACTGGAAACAACCAAAACATCCTTCAGGGTAAGTGTACATCCATGCTATGGAATACCACTCAGTGATAAATAGGAACCAACTATTGATACACATAACAACTTGGATGGATTTCAAGGGCATTCTGCTAAATAAAGAAAAGCCAGTCTCAATAGGTCATGTACTGTACAATATCATTTGCATAGCATTCTCAAAATGGCAAAGTTACAGAATTGAGAACAGATTAGTGGTTACCATGGGGTTAGGGATGGCGGGTGAGTATGATTATATAGGGGTAGTATGAGTGAGGTCTCTCCAGTGATGGGATAGTTCTGTATCCTGATAGTTACATGAATCTACACATGTAATAGAGTAACAAGAACTCTTCACACACACTGTACCAATGTCAGTCTCCAGGTTTTCATACGATACTATAACTGTGTAAGAGGTGACCGTGAGGGAAACTGAGTGACAAACCCAGACCATTCTGTAGTGTCACTGCTATCGCTGCAACTTTTCGCAAGTCTATAATTACTCAAAGTTAAAATGTAAAGAGAGAACAAAAAAGAATGAGGGAGGAAGTTAAAGAAAGAAAGGAAAAGAAACAACTTGAGATGAATACCAACAACTCCAGGAATGAAAGGTGACAGGAATAGTTGGAAGAAGGGACAAAAAGAACAAATACTAGAGGTTACAGTCAGGCAAGCTGACAACCAGAAACTGTTTGGATTTTAAATTGTAAATGAACTCAGTGGACAGAGAAGGAGAAAGATCATTGAACTGTTACCCTTGAATGACAAGGATAGAAATGAAGCACAGTGAGCAAGAAGACCTGGAGTAATTGTGGCAACAGTAGGTACAGGAAAGTCTGGTGGGGAGGGAGAGGGATATGGAGGGTATATATGTAGCAGCTGATATTCCCTGGTATGTGATACACATCAAATGAGAAAAAAAAGATAACTGGGGAAAGCATCTGACCTGGAAAGAAACATCGAGAAGTAAAATGCACTGTAGAAATCAGTAAGTTGAAAAAGAAGAGGCAAAATTCTCAGGCATGAGCAAAATTACTGATCGAATAGTGATGAGGCAACCAAAAAATAGTTAGGTGAGTCAGAGAAGGAAAGAGCTCACTCAGGTTTGAGAAAGTGACAGAAAACAGGTTTTCAGGGAAGACTAATAATAAGCAGCAAAACACAATGACCTCTACAAAGGTATTCCCTACATAGATCTAAAAACCAAAACATTTTGAATTTTCTAGATTTATTTAACAATTAGCTTTGATAGCATGTCAAATACAGCCTGATTTTCACTTCAGAAAATATAACCTTAATGAGCACCATTCCTATAAAAGTAACACAAAACTGCAGGAGGGTGAATTGCTATAAGGGAAGAAAGAATTTACAAGCCAACTTTTGAACAACCATCTTGGAGTATCCCCAGGGCTATAGACCATAGGTAGGATTTACAATGTCCCCAAAAGCATAGCAACCAATAATATTAAAATCTGGAAATTAATATAATAAGTCTAAGATCTTATAATCTGAGATTTAGTGTGGTCCTAAAGGAATTCTTATCACATGGTAAAAGCCCAAGTTTATGATCTCTGCAAGAGACACTGGGAAATTCCCAAAAGGGCAGCCCCTAAAAAAAAATAGAAGGAAGAAAGATAGTTGGCCACTCTTCATGGATGGAGAAGTTAAAACAAAATATCGATTTCTATCCCAGCTACTGCGTAAATATCAACTCAGAATTCTTTGGAAACACTCAACAGTGGAGAAAGAATTGATGTCATCCTGAAAATGTGGTTGGACAGGAATCCATTTATTTCCACTACCACCAAACCCAACCTCTAGCCTTGGATAAGAAGTCAGTAAGTAACCTGAAAATTAAGAAACGCAAAGCACATGGCAGACTTTGCCAGATACTGTTCCCTGATAAATTATGTTCCTGTGGCAATATAAAGAAAATCTCATTTTTCTTAGCAGTTTTACATGAATCCCTTGTGAGAAGCAGAGATATGCGTATTTAGGAGGAGCACTTTGACAAACCTGATCTGAGGCTGGGTGCCCAAGGCCTGTGGGTGGCTGGTGCCAAGGATTAAGAGAGGTGAGGAAAAGCTAAATTTTCTGCGAAAGAATCATGATGTGTAGAGGAGAACAATTCGCTACAATGGAGAATTTGAGAAGCTACTTTACAGAACATTTAAAAGACCCAAAGCCCAACAGCTGAGAATAAAATTGAGAAGAGACATCTAAAGGCGATTTGGGAACGAAAGTTTGAGCATTGTGAGTTGTAAATTTCCTCTTCAGTCTTCCTTATAAAATCTTCAGTAAAATCTGCATTCTCTACCTTGCGAAGTGAATTTTCACTGAGGGAAATGCAAAGAAGTGCAGAGCCCTGCTTCTACAAGGGCAGGGCTGCCACAAGGGCAAAAACATAGGGTATAGCAGTTACCTTTTCATTAACTATTATTTAAGCTGTGAAGAACCTGAGGGAAAAACAAAGCACAGGGGAAGGAAAGCGGGGGAGAGAGATTGTAGATTGAGTATCTTCTTTTACTAAACTTTTTAATTCTTTAGTCCCTTACTCTTTCTTGGTTTCCAAACAGGCGCTATTGGGAGAGATGTAATCACTTAAAGTTTATTATGTGGATATCATCTCATTCATTCCCTCCAACCCCTCAAGAAGTTTTAAGCATCATAAAGATCCTTTTCAGCTCTAATATCATTTTCCCCACCCAGTATCTCAAAAGCCTTCCAGTCCTCCTCAGAAAGAAATCTAGATGACTTTAAAATGATTAAATATATTTCTGTTGCTCTGTAGCTGCTTCTTCCTATGGGTTATCATCTGATTATAGTTCTACTTTTTGTAAAATATTACGGTTAACTATTTTACCAAATCATCAGATAATCTCTTTGCCACTGCCTTAAATATCATTTTTTTTCCCAGAAAAATTGGCCATTTTAGGAAGTTAAAAGATGGAAGTGAGTCTGTGTCTTTATCCCTTTGCAAATAAATTTTATCGCAAAGGGGGACTAGATCCTTGTTACCATTTATGCTGAATTCAGACTGTAAGTTTCTTTTTTTACTAAACAGTAAAATAAATGAAATATAATATATGAAAGCAATAGACTGATCTGTGTTGGTTTCATCACCATGCACATCTGTAAAACTGGAGGGGAAGTTTGCAGAGTAGCTTTTCAATGGGGATACAGCAGCCTAAGAAGTGGAACTAGAACAAGTCTCAGAGCAAGAAAGACCTGTTTCCAATCCTAGCTCTGCCCTTGCCCCTGAACATTCTTGAGAAAGTTTCTTAACTGCTTCAAAGTCATTAAAGTAAGGATAAAGGTTGCCTTACAGATAACAGAAACAACAATACAAGCAAATAGTTCCTTATTCCCAACTACACAAATATCAAGTGATCAGAAAAAGAAATTGACAAACTGCTCCTCCAGCTCATCTGTTTTTCCTCTGTCACTCATGTTAATGCCCTCTCTCTGCCACAATTCTGCCTCTTGTTTTTTCCATACTTTCTTCCTCCAGTGTATAATTATTCTCAGAACAAACAGAGCTATAATAATTGGCTATAGTAATCATGAGTGCTCGAGGCACCCTGAGCTATGTGATGCTAAGTTATTGGGTGAGGAGGGATGGAGGCGTCAGGTGTTATCCAGTGTGGATACTGAGGCAGGGACAACCCCATCAGAGCAGATAGTTGATATTTTTTTCCCTAGTTATCAAAGGGGCCTTATTCTCCTTGTTCCCCACACAACTCCTCCAAAATAGTCTTGGTAAAATATCTTTCATCATGCACTCTCTCCTCAAAACTCATTCAATTGTCAGTCATCCAATCCACAAATACCTATTGATTGTTTCTCCCAAGCTCTCCTTCAATCATCAATCAAGATGATGTTTGCTTTACCCCAGTAATAAAACACGAAGGCAAGTACTGTACCCACAGCCTTTCTGCCTGTCAGAAAACTCTTTTCCAATCTCTCCAGCCTTCTCCAGGGCTAAAGCAGAAGCCTTGATTGCAAGAAGCCATCACAAAAGTTTATGGATAAAGAAAACCACTAGAAACAATTTTTAACATACTGTTTTGCTTTTCTATAGTCCTTGAGCCAATACTTTTCGTGCTCTAGCACCACCGTCTCTCTCTTGACTGTGGCCATTCTTCTTGTGTTCCGTTTCCTCAGATCTGACTGTTTTGCACCTCCCACAGCTGTGAGCACAGTTCTTCCGAATACCTCGGCCCAATGTAGATATGTTGTCTTGATTTGATTTCTGATAGGATCTCGGTAGCTTGATGGGCTTGGTTCTTAGGCCTTTGGCTCACCTAATGGATAGAATTGCCAGATTTGGCAAATAAATATACAGGTTGCCCAGTTAGATTTAAATTTCATATAAACAATAAAAATTTTTATATATTCCATGCAATATTTGGAGCACATTTATACTAAAAAATTAATTGCTTATCTGAAATTCAAATATAACTAGGCATCCTATATTTTATCTGGAAACCCTACAGGTATATCATCTAAAACTGAGCAAGAGAATAAGTAATCCATATATTCAGTCGGTGACACGTGGAAAACAGAGATGGCTTCTGTGCAGCAAAACTGATAATCCCTGACTACAGGAAAGACAGAAGGGGAAGGAGTACATACCACCTCTGGCAACTTAACATATAGGAATAATCTGTCTTGCAAACAGGGCTTTGTACCATTCTCCTGAGTCAAGGTGGCCGATGACATTTTAGTGACGGTGCAGTGTAGGTAGAGCAGGGAGGTGTGGAGGTAGAAATTATTGCAAAAGAATGGCATCTAGCAACTGCTGCCCTCCTAAGAACGTTAATACCTCCACAAGGATTCCCACTGGCTCTGCCTTGTAAACATGTCCTAAATCAAGGTTAAGTACAGGCAGGGAGTGTGAGCCAGTGGGCTCTCTAAAAAGCCCTCACCGCCCACTAAGCCATCCCACTCCCCAGAGGCACAGCCTTGGGTATTTTTAGACAACAGAAAAATAAACACCCATGCCCAGGATTCAGGAACATCCCCAGAGATTCTAGGCAAATCCTGCAAAGCCAAGAGAGAGGCAGCCTATTTTCTACCTAGAGAATAAGGGCACTTTTTCCTTTGTAATGCAATTTCTTGGCTGTAGAGGAATGATTAGGCACCCTGAGATGCTCTGTAGAAATGCAAGATGATATTGTATTGTATTAATGTCACTTAATGGTAGCTGTCAATGATAGTGATGGAATAAATATGGAAAAGGAAATTACTGTAATTGATTGACAGTCTGGAATCTTCCATATTCGACCTAATGAGAGAAACCTATGAGCAGCAGCTTCCAGTGCAGGCTATTAATGCAAATCATATGCACTGAACTGGCATGCTGAATTATGCAATGGCATGTGAATGTCTAATCCATTTCACGAAGCTTGTCTTTATCCAGAAAAAAAATATTTCACTGACATGCTGATTAGTATATTAGGGGAGTTTAAGAAGTTTGGTGCTAAAGTAGGTGCCATCGTGGTGTTATTAATTTAGTTCTGAACAAGACAAACAGCTCTGTGCAGCCATCAAAATCACTACATAAGTCTACAAGATAACTTTGTCAAGACTGATGGGAATTTACGGAAAAGTCTTGTGATATGTGGAAGGAATTAGCAAATAGATAAGGAGCACATCATTTTTCTAGAAAACCACTGTCGAGGACTCAGAACCCATGCAGAACCAGACACCTGCCAAGATATCTACAATGTCTGCACAATCGTTTTCTCAGATGTTCAGAAACTTATAAGTTGTGAAAACTTATAACAACCAGATGTGGGAGGTCAAGGGAACAACAGGTACAACTAAGCTTTAGGGACACCTTTGGGGACTCCACGGAGATTTAAATACTGCCCAGGCATCATCAACAACAAAACACTCCCTGTGGGAATATACTTTATATGGGAAGAAGTCTTGGGGTAGAAAAGTAAGTTGCCAATTACCCATTACTTACACATCCCAAGAACTCACAGCTTTGAGAATTCTGTAGCCCTAAGCTCTTGATTCCCTGCACATATCAATTCTTAAAATTTAGATTAACAGAGAAGTGCCCAGACTCCTAACTGTGTATCCCACAGCTTCCTATGAATTAATGGTGACCTTGTAGCTCACAGGTACCCCAAATGTCTACAAGTTGGAAAGCAATGGGACAGAAGAAAGAGAAAGCGAATGTGTTGTACACTGCAGTTTTGCGCTAGTGGTCTGGAGATAGTTTTAGGTGGGTACATAGATGAAATTTTATCTAATTCCACAAAAAAATTTTGAATATCTTTTAAGTTTCATGTACTATGCTACACCATGGATACACAAGCACTGCTCCTGCCCTCATCGAGCTTACATTCTAACAAAGAAGGCAGATACAGTGTGATAATTAGAAGAGGTGTGAAGAATGTTACAGAAGAGGAGGCAAGTATACAACAGGGAGACAGACTTACTGGGTGGTAAGGGTCATTGAGGAAGGGGCGCTCGAGCCAGCACTCCATGAAATTTGCTTTTATTTTTAAAATCGTAATGATCATGTAATAACATTGCCATTGCATCCACCGATGCACATTTTTCCTTTTTAAGTAAACCGATTGAAATTAAAAAGTGGGTGAATTTAAAGAAAATATTAAGCAAATAATAGTGCAATTGGTACTCAAATATACCCTAGATTGTGAATTTGGCACATGAATAACTGAAGTTTGGGATATCTGTATGAGGGAAAGATGACAAGAGAGGTGAGGGAATGCTGGCAGGAAAGGGCCTCGGGCAAAAAGCTGAAATAACAAAACAAAGGAAAAGAAAGGTGAGACAGAAAGTTTTCAAGGTGCTTTCACATATATTATTTCCTTCTTTCACCATCACCAATCCCTTGTAGTACACTGTATTCTCATCAAATTTTCTACAGAAAAAATTGAGGCCTTTGCAAGGTGAAGTAAAACACTAAACGTCACTCAACAAATTAGCAGCAGAGAGAGAATTACAACACAGGCCATCTCTCGCCCTGTTGACAACAATGTCTCTTTTGCTTCCAGAGTTCCCAGTGTGCAGCAAGATGGAAAATGAAACTTTATACTACAAAACAAATGAAGTGAAATAAAGGATTTCAAGGGGAAAAATAAAGGCTGCAACTGGCTTGAAAAATATAACTCTATTTTCTTTACTGTATGTCCTCTGAAATGATTGTTTCAAGGTCCTTGTAGAAGCTTGCTTCATCTTTGTTTGTATCTTTTCAAGGAAGAGATAAGGTCCTAAAAGTAAGGATTGCCGCAATGAGAAAGTCACATCCAGTGCAATGTCTGCTCTCACAGAGATCCAAAAAGGCATTCCATGAAAGCTGAGCTTGTCCTTAATGTCAACTTTATAGTGTTTTCCCCACCTGGCTCCCAATTATCCTGAGAATTCATTAAAAGGCAACATGTCATCCTTCATTCCTGAGTTCCTATAAACCATAGTGAAGCAAGTTCTATTTTCCAGTCTCCGCCATTCTGGGGATAACAAACTCTACAAGCCTGTTGTGTGGCTGTGTGAATAACAAGAAAGGGTGCTCCACCAAAATTTCCAAAAATTTGTGCACTCCTGTTTCATGGTCTGAGAACAGTCTGAAAAAGTCCAGCTGCTGTTAAATTCGCGCCTAACCAGTGCCTTCTTATGTGTCCCACCAGATTATACCAATACCATCTTCTTCCCTGCCCTAACTCTTTCTCATTTCTTCTGTTCCTCTCTTTCTGATCCCCTAGGCTTTCATGGATTTCCAGCTTCAAAGCTTGTGACTCATTTATTCAACCAACATTTCTATATGAGCACCTACTATGTACAAGGCTTGGATCTAGTCCTTGGCACACAAACACACTCCTTGCTCTCACAGAGCTTATTTTCTAGTGAAAGCTATGTGGGGATAGTTCACCAAAAGTGGTCAATCAAAATTTGAAAACAATCAGCCTTCAAGGAGAGACCAAAAAATGACTTGGACCGGTTTCTAAGTGCAGAGGTCAGAATTAGATGGTCTTTCAAGCACTCTTCAACTGCAGGGATATATAGTGCTAACAATTTCCACATAATAAGTCAAGGAACTTCATCTGCCACCTGACAACTAGGGCCATGAGAAGGTAATGGTGCCCTATCCTCCTCATCACTCCATTCCTTTCTCCAGTCCTGATGGTGCATGCCAGGGCTACATACTGCCACTTTGTTTTACAGAGATGCACTCATACACATCTCTCCAATAAATTAATCATCTCCTCCAATAAATTAATATTTCCATCTCAGTGAACAGATCAAGTTAACACACCGACAGTGTGGGCTATCTTCCAGGCTTTGTGTGCTGACAGATTAAAAAGTGTGTCAACATGGCTTTATATTAACAAATATTGCAAAGCAGAAACCTTTGTTTGCTTGGTTTTGCTTTGTTTTCTTGGTTTCATGGTAATGTTGGTCAACCTACCATGCAAAAGAGGACAGACCATATTATATCAGCCTGGCCAGGACCTTGATATGTGAAAGTGTTAACGAATTGCAGCAGTCACTCACTCACTCCTGCCAAATGACTCAGCCAGGAGAGCCACAGCAAGGCGAGTGGGTGTGCAGTTTCTCTGTTATGCAATTTGGGGTGATGACATGGCTGTCATAAGATGAACTTTTAAGTGCCTGAGTTTTCATTTCAGTATCAAAGGAGAAAGATGGTAACAAAAGGGCTGAGAGATGGGAGAACCATTTGGCAACTTTTCAAAAAAAAGTTTTCTTTTAAAAAAGTATCTTTTAATTCTTTAAATTAGACACTAACTCTGGAACGTTCCTCACTTTCCATCTCCAGTGGCTGCCTGTATACAGATAGTGGTTAAGGGCTGATCTTGATCCAATGTCACTGGATGGACAAAGGTACAGGGCTATTCTAGAGCAGGAGTCAGCCAACCACAGTCAAGAAGTCAATTCTGGCTCACCACCTGCTTTTGCACAGCCCACAAGCTAAGAAAGATTCTCATATTTTTAAGTGATTGGGAAAAATATAAATAATATTTATTAACACATCATATTTAGTAACACATCAATCACATTTCATGACTCATGAAAATTAAAATTATACAAAATTCAATTTCGGTGTCCATAGATAAAGTTTTATTGAAACATACCCATGTTCATTTGTTTACATATTTCCTATGACTGCTTTCCTGATACAATAGAAACACTGAGTAATTTTGTCAGATACCACATGGCCTGCAAAGTCAAAAACGCTGACTACCTGGCCTTGTACAGGAAAAGTTTACCAATTCCTGCTCTAGAGGTTTGAAGAAAAAGCCTACTGTATCCTGTTTTGTGGTCTCCCTTCATTTTCAGTCATTCCCCAACTCTTTGTGAAATACTGTTTTATTCATTTGAAAATATATATTGAGCTCCTACTATGTGCTAGGAATCATGCTAGGTCCCGGGAGTACAAATGTAGACAGTAACAGTCTCTGCTCTCAGAGCTCAGAGTCCAGCCAGAGAGCAGGTATTACTCAAATTGTCATCCAAATGCAGTATACTAAAAACGATAACCACAGCAGGTGTTCTAAAGAGGAGGCATATGGCTATAAAAGCACAAAATGGGTGAATTGAGTTCCTGTTCTGGGATCTCAAGTAAGAGACACCAAAGTTTCGATTACTGATTGATTTTGGATTTGGAGGAAATGCTGAAGTTAACAAGGAAAAGGGCAAGAGAAAGATCTCGTATTTCAGTTTCTTTAACACACTCTTACTTTCTTCTACCCGTTACTATACTTCTATGGAGTTACAGAAGCATAGAAAAGGAGAGAAGTGAGCAATGAGGTATGAGGGTACAAAGTTTGGTAGGACACAGGCCCTGCAGAGACTTTGAGGCCGCATGATGGATTTCGTCTTAACCCTAAGAGCAGTGGGAAATTGTACAAAAATGTTCTCAGCAACACGGTCCCCATTGGCAAAACCTGGAAGCACCCAAAAGACCCATTCACTGGATAAACAAATTTTGGCATATTCATACAATGGAATATAAAGTAGTTAAAATATACTGTGCATGCAACAGTATGGATGAATCTTAGCAAGATATTATTAAACGAAAAAAAGCAAGTCCCAGAAGATAACACATAGAATGATAAAATTTTCATAACGTTTAAGGTAACTAAAATTTAACAAGATACTTTTTAGGAATACATTTAGGTAATAAAACCATATTTAAATAAAGCAAGGGAATAATTAAATACAAGGCTCAGAACAGTGAGTTAGCACCATTATGGGATGGGGCTCAATGCATAAGTAGACGAATGTTCGTGTTAATATTCCAGTTCTTGTGGACAATGAATTCATAGATATGTATAATACTAAAATTTTCAAAATTGCAATGAGAAGTATGAGATAATAGAAAATATGTATTGGTCTCTGCCCCCAATTCCTGGTGCAGAGCTCCCAAAATCCTTGTAACTTCCTAAGTGATAAGAATACTAGGAGTATCTCTTGTTCTAACAGTGGTCTTTGACCTCTGTTCCTGACACAGAGCTCCTGAAACCATCTGAATGATGATTTGGAGACCATTAGAACCATTATTAGTAAGGGCAGTTAGCTTAGGAGATCTCATAGGAAACCCTTATATCTCTAGAAAAATAAATAAGAGAAAATCACAACAAAACTATGTGCAAACAATGTTGCCTACCCTCCCAGAGCAGTTTTCTCCCCTCGCTTATGTCATATCTACCTCCTACTTCCACAAATGTACTTAAAATTCTCCAAAGTACCAACTTTGGGAAAATCGATTTCCCAACTGGCATATTTATTTTGGCTAGCCTCTCATTTGAGGTTCAGTGATAAAGGTCAATGTCTGGCAAAGGCAAGTGATGGTTCTGATACCCAGTGTCACAGGAATGCTTTCATAATTAATAGAGGGCTGCCGTCTTCGTTAGGCAGCTGTTAGGACATCAGAAGGCAATGAGTTTTAGGCCTTTCAGGTTTAGGCTGCTCCATCTCTCAAGTGCTCTTTAGTATGAGCAGTCCGGTGAAAGGACCCTAACTGGCTAACAGGACTGGGTGGGCACTGACCTGTGAATCCGACAACATGAGCCCCATGAAGACCTTCTGTGTTGGTTGCCCATCCCTAAAAAAGTAATCTCAAAATACCACTACCTACGTAAGGTATAGCCTGTTCTCTGCATCATTATCAGTAACTTCAACTTCTCAACCAATTGTTTTTATTTTCTCTACTGAATCAAGACCCAGACAAGAGTAAAAGCCAGTCAAAACTATTTCTAGAGGTGATGAACTCCTGTTTTCATATCCTAGTGCACTCAACACAGTCACCGACTGAGTGAAGACAGGCCTTATCCTCTGGATACTGAATGACTTCTCTTTGTTTTCCCTTCCACTTGATTTTTCTGTATCTGATTACTACTCATTGGTTATTACACTTGTAAATCAAACTTAAAGAAAACAACAAAAGAAAGTTAATGGGTCAGCCACTCTTCCTTCCACCACACTCCCTCCACCTCCTTAAACAATCCACACACACACAACCCCTCCGCTTTCCCTAAGAAATAACAATGACATTATTTACTAAACAGGTTTCACAGTGTGGGCTTTCAAGGCTTCCAAGTGAGTTTTCTGATTCTGGGGGATGTAAAGTAAGACTCTTCCCCTCAAATAATAGGAATAATAATGATGGCAATCTTTTAAAACTCCTAGAATGGCAAAGGCTGCGAAAGCCCCACAGAATAGATTTTCAGTTCTGAGGAATCTAGAGAGTGGTTGTTCAACTTCGTCACGGCAGGCACCAATGATGCCGGGGTGGGGCTGGGGGATGCAGTTCTCACTCTAGAGCTTCCTGAGCACACATTTACATGCCTGGTGGAAATGGGAATTACGCACTCTGCTAACCCTGATAACATTACAGTTACTAATTTACATTGAAAGTTGAACAGATTTGCCTCAAGTAACAGACACATTGACACGGACTGTAAATCACAGCACAGCAGAGCTGGAGAGGGTCTAGAGATCATGTAACCGAATGTGCTCATGTTACAGAAAAAATAACGGAGGCCCCGAAACTGAAGTTACTGGCCCAGCCACACCCAGTGGCAGAGCTGGGGCTCAGATGTTGTTCTCCTGGCTCCCAGCGAAGTCCAGTTTTCCTACAAGCCCCCACTTGCCTCTGAACTTGAGCGAAATTATTCTGTTATCTTACAACAGACAGAAAAGCAATGAGGGAAACAAGATGGAAAAAAAAAAAGAAATTGAAACAAAGAGAAAAGGATAGAAGAGATAGAGAGTGACAGGAATTACAGGAGAGACTCTCTGTCTGCCCCATTTGTCTTTATCTTTCTCTGTATCTGCCTGATCCTATTCTCTTCTGTAACCTGTCTCTATCTTGTCTCCCACACTGCTGGCTCCTGCAAAAGCACAGCATTGTTTAATTTATTCTAAATACTTTGAAGAGGATCTGTGAATGAGCAGAATGCTGGGAGCAGTCAGAACAATTTTTCAGAAATTGTGCACCCTGCCCATTCCATGCCCAATTCTCCTGCACTGCCAATGAGGAGCTGAGAGACGATCAAGGAGGCCTCCAGCTGTGGCTGACGACCATCACCTGAAACTGTTAAAAATGCAGAATCTTGGGCTCCATTCCCAGCCTAAGGGATCAGAATCAGCATTTTAACCATATGCGCAAATGATTCATATGCACATTAAACTTTGAGAAGCAATGGATGTGGAGAACATTCAAAATGTTTCTTTACAAGTATGCCTTCTTCAGTTACAAGCTTTCTTCCAGGGAGGAAGACAGGTCAGATAATTGAAGAGGAACAAAGTTTTGCCATACTAAAGCTGCCTTTGGGGATACTGATTTTAAGCCGGTTATTTAAGAAACAAAAGACTTAGAAAAAAAATCTTTGACCCTCCCCCTCTTTCCTGTCTAAGAGACTCAGAAGGAAAGACCCACTCCAGGAAAGAAATCTTAGGGTGTTCGTCTTAGCAGACTAATTTGAATTATGGTGGGTGGGAGGGCATCAAGAGGGGGCCTGTTTAGTAGGCACTCCCTGTGTTGTATTGTTTCTGGGTTGCCTAGCAAGAATTTACCTGCCATGTGTTTTCTACAGTTCCTCAACTACCTGTAAATTGCCTACTTCTTTTGTAACCTTAGACCCCCTACCCACCCCTCTTTCTCCTTTGTTCAAAATGATATATATCTCAATTTTACACATCATCTCAATTTTACCTCACTGTCTTTGGGAATTTTCATGCTTATATGAATTCTCTGTGTGTATCTATTGCATTTTTATTTTCTCCCATTTATTTGACTCTGTTAATTTGATTAGCTCAGCTAAAAGAATCTAGAAGGTAAGAGAAAAGTATTATTATTTTTCAGCCCCTACAGAATTTTAAAATACAGTAAGATTTATAAAGTTCTCAAAATGCTAACATCCATCCTGGATTTGCCTCAGAAACAGATACATTCATTTTAAATAGTTCATTTCATAGCAGTGGTGATTTTTGGTCTTTATTCTTCAGGCTAATTGTCATCTGTGAAGAATTCACAGTAATTCTTATAACAAGTTGTGTTTTACAAAATTTGAAGGGTTGTAGAGTCTGAATGTTTACAGCCATTCCTGAATCAGGAGAAGAACTTATATATTTCGAACTTACCAAATTCTGTGGCAAAGCAATCTCCTTCCATGCCTTGGCGAAAAGGCAGGAAGTGAGAAGACTTGGATAGCTCCAGCGTTTAGTAAAAGCAGTCTTGCAGCTAAAGTTTTCTAATGAGCAGCCTCATGCAAAATCACAATACAAAGTTAGCAGGAGAAAATTTCCAGATGTCATTTCCAATTAGGGACTAATAGACAAGGAATAAGAAGAATTTTATGTAAAAGCATTTTCAACTTCAAAGCCAGTGAGAGACTATCGACTTATATCCTTATTTTTCACAAGCATGACGTCATCCCATGTATCACGTTGACACTGACGCGGACTTCTTGTTAAATAATCCCTTTGCCAACTATATAGCCCTGCCCTTAGATCCAAACAGATATGATCTTGAGAGTTGCCCTGCTTGCACATCTCTAGTTAGGCTGTGTAGCTAGAGAGGAGGGAGAAAGTACACATAAAAGAATGAGTAAGCGAGAGAGAGTGAGAGAGAGAGAACAAATTCTAGAATGTGCATCCTATGAATAGACACTGCCAACGTGCAATGTGTATAAAGCATTCTACGCCCTTCACAGATTGTACTTAATCTGCAGTTTTGCCAATCACGTTCGTATTTATAGCCGTATGCAACTCTTCATAATGCAAAAGCTAAAACAAAGGCCAAAGTTCTACCCTGGGGAATATGAATTCTGTCACTTCCCCTTCTTTCTACACATACACACACGCACACACGCACACACGCACGCACGCACACACATATGCACACTATCACCATAATAAAAGTCCTGTGCTCCTACAACATTTACGTCATGTCATATGTCTACCAGCACAATGATCTCAGTCACCAAGACTGAAAGCAAGCCTCACTCTCACATCGGATTTTCCCTTGTTACGTGGAGAAGAGACATTAATGTCACATGGATTGGAAATGCCAGGAGTAGGGAAGCTTCACATTCATGCCCACATATGCTTCCTATGCTGTCAAAAGATATTTTTCTCTATTTTTATTGGACCTTGGATCCAGCACCGCAACACTGAAAGTCTGACGATGTTTCAATCTCTTCATATTTGAGCTGGCTCCAAGCAAGACAAGTGATTGTTGGTCAGTTCCATCTTGCTATAAAAATTCAGCAAAGCTGAGCTCAGACTTCTTTCCCTAATGGGTGGGTCAATTGTAACCAGGACCCAGTACTAAAGATTGGGGATACTTTGCCTCTTCCGAAGAAGTTTGGGGGACCCAGAAAGAAAAAATACTTTATGTTGGAAATCAGTCTTCTGAAATGAAAGGCAATGAAGGGAAGGGAATGTTTGGCTCACTGCCACTGTGCAAGTGTGTTTTCAAAACCAATTGCAATGCTGTGATCAGGCAATTTATCTGTTCCTACACCAGATTGCTTATACCAATAAGCTGGGTGGGGCTCTCCTGGACTCGCCTCAATCCTTGGGAATGGGGTAGGGGATTCAGTTTTTTGTAGAAGCCTCTTGATAGAAGAAAGGGTTTCGTTTAAAAAGGACCTCTTTTCTTTTCCCATCTGTTTCTTCTCACAGTACAATTTGAGGTCAAGTCAGGTCTTACAACATTCTGAAGGATAATTTGGCACTTTCCTTCTATAAATTTGAATACGTAGACAGAAAAGGACTTACTTTTACTACCTCTTTCATCACAGAGAAGTACAGGGCTGAAGGGAGACTGCCCAGCTGCCTCTATGGAAGAATCTGTTGTAAGTAGACAGGGGGTAAATGACTTCTGAAGGGGGAGGTGGGGGACACACCCAAAGAAAAGGGTGTTAATTGAATTTGTTTTCAAAAACTGCAAATCCCTGTATCTGCTTAAAGCAAATGAGGCATTAACGCTGCCAAGACCATTGTGCCTGTCGTACAGAAGCCTCCCTAAGTAGAAGGAGCATGGACGGCCCCTCTCGCACACCTATTTTGTCTTTTGAAATGGTGAGGTGCGGCTCCTCAGGTTCAAGCTACTGGAACATGATCCGATGTTACTGTGGACATTCGGTCACAACTAACTTGAAACTTTTATACAAATCTAAGAAAAAGAGAGAAAAAAAAACAAAACAAAACAAAACAAAAAAACAAAGAGTCTTTTTATCCAGCTGCTAAAAAAACGAACTCTCCTTGCAACTGGCCTTCGTCCCTTCCTCACATTAGCCAGCCTCAATGCTCACCCTGAATAGAGAGGTAATCAAGCCGTTGGTGTGCTGGCTGCCACAGAGCTCACGCCACCAAGGGAGTCATACAGCCTCCATCACCACCATCCCACGGTCCCTGGCTGCCTCCCCAGGAACAGATCTCACCTCTCCTCTCCGCAAAACACAGAGGTAGAAGAAGTAACTCGCTACAAGCACAGTCCAGTTTTTCACTTTTAAATATACACTAAAGAGAAATTGAAAATAAAATAGTTTACAACAAAATGGCCCTGTGAAGGAATAAATAATTCTACACAATGCTTTGTACCATCAGGTAAAGGGAAAGGATATAAAAAATAAATAGCGATTTGCTTAAATGGATAGGTAAGTTTTCCACATGATGTCAAGAAAAATACTCTGATTATATTAAAAAGTTAAATTTTGAAAACTGAAATGATAGGAAAAATTTAAATCTCTATTACATTATATCAAGTATTAAGTTAATATAATTAAAAAAACTGCACCTAAAAAATATTTAATAAAAGTACAATGTTTTTTGAGGTTTTTGACCAACTGGAAAGCTCCAATACCCACTGATTTGGTTCAAAATCAAAGGCTAGTACATTTTTGTAGAATAGTGGAGCCCTTGAGCTAGTTTTCTTAGAAAGTACTTCTGCTTCCCTCTCCATTCAGTTCATGTGACTATCACCTTCCCCAGGGATGCTGGCCCCACCAGGAAGGGGAGTTTCCTGAGGCTGGATATGACCCAAGCAGGGGCAACTATTGGCAGGCTGGGCACTGAATTGTGTTTCCCAAAAATTTATATATTGAAGCTCTGACAGTGTGATGGTATTTGGAGGTAGGGCCTTTGGGAGGTATCTAGGTTTAGATTAGTTAATGAGATTGGGACCCTCATTATGAAATTAGTGATCTTATAAGAAGAAAAAGACTCTCTTTCTCTCTCTCCCACTCTCCCTCCTAACATCCTCCCACCCCTTGACCATCAAGGAAAGGCCTTGTGAGGATACAGCTAGAAGGCAACTGTCTATAAGCCAAGAAGAAAGCCCTCACCAGAATCCAGATCTGCCAGCATCTGGATCTTGAACTTCCAGTCCAAAATCATGAGAAATAAAAATCTGCTATTTGAGTCCTCTGAGCCTGTGGCACTTTGCTATGGTAGCCTAAGCTGACTAAGACACATCTAGCTCCATCCATTCACAGCCAGCCAGTTTCTCCAGGTCACATTCTATGGACTGCTAAAAATAATCTCCGCCTTAACCAGATCTCTACTTCCTTCCTTCTAAACATCATGGGATTAAGCTTCTGCTTCTGGGAAAGAAATAGAGAAACAAAAAATGTGTGTGCCTGTGTGTGTACACTCTTTCATTCAAAGATCAACTAGAAAAATATAACAGCTACAGGCGGGTTTTCACGAACATCATTCTGGAGAGAGGAGTGCTCTCTGCTTCTTTCCAGCTGTGCTTGGCCTCCTCTCACGTTATCTCTCTAACATGTGTGCCATGTCTGGTTCTTATAAATATCCTCTTGAAGAGGGTGAAAAGGTCATCCCGATTCACATCGGCAAAAACAAGAGGGCATTTGGTGGCGCTTGTCTCCATCGATGATATATTTTCAAAACCTCCTAGCAACAGGCCTCTTTGTTATTGAAGTGAAATGTTTTTGAAACACAGAGACACAAAAAATATACAAAGTCTGAGTACACCCAGACACACAGAACTCTTGCACTTGACAACGCAGTTACGCAGTTACGTTTCACTGAAGTTAGTGTGGTGAGAACTGGCAGGGCAGACAACAGAAAGACAGAGCCCAAGCTGAGATACAATTTCCACAGTGTTCCCCTCTGCCTGTCCCTAAATATTCCACATCACCTGGATATTTTAGCTCTAGATTACACAGGTGATAAACCTTTGTTTCCTCAAGTTTTCTCAAGGTCAAAAGCATCATGAAGGATGTTATATTTAAATCAACATCCTTAAATCATCTTCCCCACATGCTGCAGTAGAACATGAATGTGTAAGGAAAAGGAGGTGAGGTGGCAGAGGAAGAGATTTTGCAAAGAGAATTCTGGAGAAGAGCTGAGTTGCTGAGAAATGGGGGAAGGACAAAAAAAAAAGGAGAAAACTTGTGGACCAGATGGGGAAACTGGGGGAAGGTCGAAAAAAACCCAAAGTAGACTGAGCCATTACAAGTTACAGGAATGTGCACAGGAGCGGGTGAAGGAGATGTAACTTCACATACAAGTGAATGTTTGCTATGTTCTTGACAATCCTGTCCTGGGACAATGAGGCCCGATGAGCAATATCCTACTGTCCAGACAGGCCTGAAGAGTGTCCAGGCAGGATGTTACTTTGGTCAGGTCTTCTGAGAATGGCATCTTGTGTGACAGAAAAGCAAAAGCAGGGCAAGAAACTCTAGGCAGAGACCATGCCCCATTTGCTCTGTAACTACAGCACCATGTCCAGCCCTGCACAAGCCAACAGCTTTTGGACACTCTCATTTCCCTCTTATCTGTGGCTCATCCCTCCCCATCACTGGTGGTCTCCACACTACACTCTGTCTCTCAGTGCCCTCCGATGTCTTCTCCTGGCTGCCTAGCTCCCCCTACCTGCTAACTTTACTCAGGACCCCCCACCAGGAGTTCATAATTCCTGCTTTCTCCTCTATATTCCAATTTTTTAACCTTAGTACGCAAGAATGGCCTTGTTTCTTCCTCAAAGATAACCATGAAGAGCTTTCAAGGAATTCACTCTTACAGCCCCTCATGCCTGGAGAGAGTTTTTCTTGGCTACTTCCTAAACCCTTGGTGATTCCACCCACCGATTCATGGCTAGTCTGGTGCCAGCTTCTTCCCAGACCCATTTCTCTTTCCCTCCAAAGATGACTGGGATAGTGGTCATCTGTCCCCAGGCACTTCCTGATTTTTAGTCTTCTTCACCCAACTCTGATGGACGCTTCAGTAATTCCATACTGATAGGTCAGTTAAACCTTTCTTTAACCTCAAATGTAGAACGCTGATGGATATAATCATACTTGATAGCTCTGAGCACAATACTATCTTTGGTCCATATCGGCTCTTCTCTTGTCTGTCTCTCTGGTGTTTTGTTTTATCTATCCCCTTTGTCTTCGTTTATTACTCCATTAACTCTTCCCCATAAACAATTATTTTGATGTGTTTAACATCCATCTTTCTGTCTATATGTTTTCTTGCACTGTTTATTGCTCTTTGGTATGCGGGTATTTTTATTTTTAACTGCAGGAACAGTTTGTGTTGCACATTTTATTCTTTTTCTTTCTCTTTTAAATCAGCATTATGTTTTCAAGATAATCCATGCTGCTAATATGCATTTAGCCAATTGTTTCTCATTACTGCATAGCACTTAAATAGACAACATACATCTACCTGATGTATGTTGTCTATTTTAGATTGCACCTGATCATTCTTCTGGTGACAGACAAGTAGTCTCCTACTCTTGGTCAACACAATAGTATGGCAATATATTAACATATACATTTTTATATATTTCTCCATCCAGACCAGTGCGAAAATTTCTCAGGGATATATACCTACTCGTGGAACATCTGGGTTACAGTTTATGCAGATATTTAACTTACCTGCGTAGTGCAAGATTACTCATGAAAATGGTTACACATCAGTCAAGACTCAAACAGCAGGGCATGAGGAATATTACATAACTCAAATCCCATTCTCCACCATCAGCTGACATTATTTAGTTTTCTAATTCTTTTCAGTCAAAATTGGTGTAAAGCAAAATCTCATTGTTCTTATTTGCATTTCTGTTTATTAGTACATAAGAGCATTTCTTTATATGTTTATTGTCTTCTGAATTTTCTCCTTCTTAAAATTCCTATCTTTTGTTAATTTTCTATTGGAGTTGATCTGCAGGCCTTCTTTGCATATTCTACATATTAATCTTTTGTTAGTTTTAAAAATTGCAAATATATTCTTCTACTCCAGCAGTTCAGGTCTATCTTTGAGCTTCCTATTCTGTTCCATTTGGTCTATATGTCTGTTTGTGTTACTATGGCTTTGTTGTATGTTTTGATATCTGAGTTGGTAAGTTTCTCTTTTTACTTTTCTGTCTCTTTCTTAACATTCGCTTAGCTATTTGTAAATCTTTATTCTTTTATACATGTATTGAGTACCTGAGAAGAAATCCAACTGAAATTTTGATTGAGAGTGCATTGAGATTATATATTAATTTGGGGAGACTTGCAATCTTCATAATATTAAATCATTTACCCAAGAACATGATATTTATTGATATCCTTATCTGTATTTTTATCAGAGTTTCAAATCTTTTAAGTCTGACATAATCTTGGTTAAATTAATTCCAAAATATTGCAATAAAAATTTTGCTACAATTGGAATGGCATCTTATTTTTTACTATATTTTTCGAATGAGTTAAATGTGAAAAGACTAGTATAGCATAGCAGGAACTGAAATTGTACTTTGTCTAACTTAATTATTTTCTTCTTACTAAAAAGGGAAGGAGGTCATCCCAAGCTGAGTTTCTGCAAGGAGAATGCCCCATCTGGAAGCTCCTTCTCTCACATTTTTCAGTCTTTCCAACATCCCTTCTTTTCCACAGTCCTCTTATTGGAGCCTCTCAATGTGCAGCATGCATTCTTTCTCTGACAAATTCTACCACTTTTAACTGGAAGAGATATTATTCTACTGCTCTGATTTCTTCTTGTTTCTTGAAAATGCACAACTTCAGCTGAAAAGAGTAGTGGTTGGGGATATGAGTGAAGCAGGTGATGAGCTCCAGTTCTGAACATAATTGTGTGCCCAATTTCAGTTTTATATGTTCATCTCCACCAAGAAGTACTCCGGCTACCCCACAACCGGTTTCCTTAGTAATTGTAAAGAACGCCTTGCCAAGTCAAGCATTAATTTTCCTTAGAGACATTACAATGTTATTTCGTGTGAAGAAAGGACATCTGTACAGTAAATGTCACTTTGACTTTACCCCTTTCAAAATAATGAACTGTGGCATGATGGTGTGATGGAGCCTTTTACTCTTTCCTGGGCCCTCATGTATTGCAACAGTCATCACAGCAGCTATAAACTGCTCTCTTCACATCATCCTCAATGGATGACATCAGCTCCAATTAAGTATACTGGCTTGTTTTGTTTTGATGCCAAAGATTCCTCTAACTGGTAGGGTGAGTGTTAAGGAGCAAGGAGAGTTTATCCTAGCAGAATCACTCTCCTGACACTAGTAACACTTTGAAAACTATGGGATCCAAAACTTCTTTTATCTCCACCATTCCTAGTAAAAACTACCTGTCCTATAAACTTCTACAGGCTTAGAGTGGGCAGTGGTGAGAATACAAAACATTCCAGAGCCAAGACATCAAAATTAGGTTTAGTTTTAAGGGAATTTGATTGTTGACAGTTTTACCAAATTCCTAGGTATTTTCTTGTGAGCTGGAGAACGTTCCGCTTGCAGAAGACATTAGCTCCAGTCATTCACGTAGCTGCTTCATGATCCTGTGTCTTTACATTTCTCCCTGTTTTCCCTCTCCTTTAACCAGAGATTCTCAACCTTCTATATTTAAAACAATCTCATAAGAGCCTAATATCCAAACTATACAAAGAACTCATATGACTCAATGACAAGAACAAAAATCCAATCAAAAAATGGGCAGAGGATCTAAACAGACACTTCTCCCCAGAAGACATACAAATGGCCAACAAACATATGAAAAAATGCTCAACATCGCTTGCTATTAGAGAAATGCAAATCAAAACCACAATGAGATACCATCTCACAACTGTTAGAATAGCTATAATCAACAGGACAAGTAATAACACATGTTGGAGAGGATGCGGAGAAAAAGGAACCCTCATACACTGCTGGTGGGATTGCAAATTGGTACAGCCACTATGGAAAACAGTATGGAGCTTCCTCAAAAAACTAAAAATTGATCTACCATATGATCCAATCCCTCTACTGGGTATTTACCCCAAAGACTTAAAAAATCATATCAATAAAGATATTTGCACACCAATGTTCATAGCAGCATTATTCACCATGGCCAGGACATGGAAGCAACCGAAGTGTCCTACAATAGATGATTGGCTAAAGAAGCTGTGGTACATATATACAATGGAATATTACTCAGCCATAGAAGAGATGAAATACTGCCATTTGCAACAACATGGATGGAACTCGAGATAATCATGCTAAGCGAAATAAGCCAGACAGAAAAAGTTGAAAATTACATGATATCACTTATACGTGGGATATAAACCTAAAAGCAACAAAGGAACAGAACAAGCAAACAGAGACTCATGGACATGGACTATAGACTAGTGGTCACCAGAGGGTAGGGAGTGGGGGAGAAGTGAGAGGTAGATGGGGTAAAGGGGGTCAAATATAGGGGGGTAGGGGGAGGGTAAAGTGGATCAAATATGTGGTAGCTGAAGGAAACTGGACTTTGGGTGGTAAACACACAGTAGAATATACAGATGTTAAATTATAAGGTACACCTGAAAATTATATAATTATATTAACCAATGTTACCCCAATAAACTTAATAAAAATAAAAAATAAAAAAATAAAAAAATAAAATGATCTCTGGTTTGAGAACCACTGAATTCGTGACACAACTCAAATTGTAAAGTTTATAGTGAAAATCAGCTGGGTTTTAAAAACCAACTCCTCCAGGGCCCTATATACGCCCTTGTTTTCACAACAGAATTCACTATTTCCTCTCCTCAATCACAGTGAGTTATTCCCAGGCAAATACACCCATCATACCCAACTAGGGAAAAAAAAAAAATTCCAATTCTCTTCTCCTTCCTTCCTCTTTTATACTAAGCTGTGGCTAAAAACAGTACTCAATATTAGTAATATTCATTTGGTACTTAATTATCCTCAGCCTGACGTCTTCCCTTAAATCTGTTCACACTTCACCTCTGCACTGAGAGCTCCAAAACCAGACTGTGTGAGCGCCATAGGAAGGATCTACTCCTGGTCCTCCCCACATGAGATCCAGCATCAAGAGTGCTCAATACACATTGCACTAAAGGGCCGATTCAATTTCTAAAACTTCCATGCAAATCTGGGGTGTGATGGTAACCTTACAACTCAAACCTGGCTTCTTGAGAGAGCCTTTTCATTAATCGGCAGGGAGGAACCAGAGACAGAGGGAGTGTTTACATGTGTATGTTAAGTCAGTGGGTCTGAACATTTCCTGTATCCCCTGGGTTTTGCCTTTTCTCTTTGAAGAAGGGATTCCTGTTTCACATTTTACTGTCACATAAGAATTTACGCACATCCAAGCGTGAGGGGGAGACATGCTTTAGCCTCCATAGCGTGTGCCCAAGGAGCAGATATTGTAGCCCCAAGGATTTTTAAGCCCCCTGATGAACATACCATTACACATTCACAATGGAGAGGCGCATTGTTATGTTTTCAGCAGCTTGCAAGAGAGGCCCCGCTGAGCAGGATGGTGAAAGTGCTGCAAATTAATTGGTAGAATTGAATTGTTAACATTCTCTCAGTGTTCCCCAGTGCAGGGCTCTTGACTGGACAGCTAGAGCAAAAAACTAGGGGTGAAGAACGAGGGTGAAGGGTGAAGAAGAGGAGAAAAATTTCTCATTAAAATCCCAATCAAGCCGTTTCAGCATTTTTTCCCCCCACAAGGTATTCGCTCTGTGGCCAGAATGTTATACTTGTTGAACACTATTATCATAACAGATCTCTGCGCTTTCCCAAAATTTGAAATTATTTGCTTTCCCCAGGAAATTTTTGTAAGGAGTGTGTGCGTTGAAAAGCTCATATGCTGGATCCTCAAGGGAGCATATGTTTGTACTTCAGTATCTCTGACAATATGCATTTCTGTATACGGGCACACATATGTACCTACAGCGTGAAACAGAGATGTGTGTGTTCGTTTTCTTTTTTCTCTTCCCTTCTCTTCTCTTCTCTTCTTCTTTCTTCCTTCATTCCTTCCTTCATTCTTCTCCCTCTCTCTCTCTCTCTTCCTCTCTCTCTCTCTCTTTCTCCCTCCCTCCCTCTCTTTCTACATGTTGGGGTGAAAAAAGAATTGGCTAGTTCTCAAAAGTAAGCCTTAGGTTAGTGGCTAGAAAACCTTTGCTTGCATAAGGAGAGCTGTGACAGCAGACACAGACTAGGTTGTATGTTCAGTCCTCATTTTTGGAACTGTCCTCCTGCCTTGGTTGCAGGGCACTCCCGGTAGTCACATGTGTTCACCATGGTTGTTTACCCCCAGCCTAGTTGATTGGGATGAGAATAGCTGCCAGACCCATTCCAGACCTGTGAGAATCCCAGTTTCCAGACCCCAGGATTTTGGAATAGAAATTAAGGAGTGGATACCAGGGTGTGGTTGTGTTTTCCAAGGGAACCGAGGTGACAATGAAGTCATCCTGTTTAAAAAAGAAAGAAAATAAAACAAGTGTATAAAAATAAATAGAAGAGCAAAATAAAAGGAGATTGCTGCCTGAGTACCCAATGGCTTAACAAATGAGCTAACCTGTCTATCTGACTTCTGCGTTTGTGGAGAGAGCGCCCTTCCCCAGTCAGATGTTCAGGGCTGGGGAAGAAAGGTCAGGAAAGAAAGTCCCACTGAGGATCCTAAAAAAGGAATCTTCTTCTCGGGAGAAATGTTCCTATGCCTCCCAGGTTATTTCCACCTCCTCTAGCAGTGAACTCCTGGCAAAAAGCATATCATCAAACACATCTTATTCAGAGTAAAGTCTCAGTGTATTGTTTTCATGATATCAAAATAGCTACTCAGAAATTCTATGTGCTATATACTTATCTGTCCATGTTACTGAGAAACATACAAATATAAAGCTTGGGAAGAAAGGCTAACACTGTGAACATACCCAAGATATTCCTAAATATTGATATTTACACAGGTGAGTAATTTGAGTGGCATTAAAAGGACTGCCTGACCCCAAATATCCTCAACACTTTCTAGCTGCTATATTGCTACCTGTAAAGTCCATCGTTAAAATCATCCCTCTATATTTCTATGAATCCTGTTTCCAGAAATTTTCTCTTAAGATGTGACTATCACGTGGAAGATTTTACACACTAAACCAGTAACACGACAGCATGAATTTACTCATCAGATTAGTTAGTTGATATTTTAAAAGCTTGAGGATCTGGGCTATCTTTAACATGCAAGAAAGCAGATTTCCCTCATGTTAGACAGAATTATTGAATCTCCGCCATATGTCTGAGATTTCGCTCAGATCCTGTTCCTTCCTCAAGAAGCTCTCAGTTAAGCGAGAGCTGGAACAGGCAGACATAACAAGTACAAGACATCACAGTATATACAATAATTGAGGTGTATATCTGATACAGTAGTTGCCCCTGCGATGAAATTGGGAAGGGGGAAGGGGAGGATGAAGGGATGAAATAAATGAGATACAACTTAGGCTGGGTCGTGAGTACAAGTTGAAGTCCTTCAGGCAGAAGTCCCTTACAGACAGAGACACCAGCCTGTGCTCACAAGTAGCATGCTAAGGAAAACCAAAGTATGGAATTTGATGTGGCTTTCCATCACATAGAAGTAGGGAGGGGTTGGAAGGAACAGATGAGATTGAGATTATTGGGACTACATCATAAAGTCTCAATATATAGCAAGGAATTTGGATATTTTTTAATACCTGCACTCCTGGAATCTTTGGTAATTCTAACAGGCTACCTGCCAGCCAAGATAAAATATGCAGAACCAATAGGAACTATTAAGGAGGCTGTTTCTGAATTTTCATAAGGAATATAAACAGAGGCCTGCCCAAGGGAAAACCAATTTGACTCTTTTGTCAGCTTTTCTGACTCCAAGGTCACAAACACCTTCTCATGAGTTTTTCCTTCTCTTTTCTCTTGTTTTCGTTATTTATGGGGATTATCACAAATATCTATAATTTCTTATTTACAACCTTGTAGCCCTGTTTACAAAATGGACAGACATTTATGTAGTCCTATGGTTAATAGGGATTTCTCTGCATTAAAGCTCAACTCATTTAAGCATGCTGGGTCCACATAGGTGTGATGCTATCTATAGCTACATCTCAGAACAGAAAAATTTATGTTAGTGTAAAAAGCTACCCACTTTTGTTCATAATAAAAGGATCATTTAGGGCCATCCAAAACCAATCTCTGTAATATATTTTGGAGGAGGGAAAAAAAGATAATTTTTTTTTTTAAATGACACCACAGACAAAGCTAACATACAGTATATTGGAAGAAGATATATGCAATGTCAAAACTGACAAGGGACTAGAATCTAGACTATATAAGGAACTCCTACCAATCTACAAGATCTAGATGGTCATTCTGGAGAGAATTTGGCAATACTCAGCCATTATAAATGCATATATATGCTATGACCCAGCAATCTTGCTCCTGAGTCTTACGGCTCATATGCTACAAACTCTTAGGGAGTCTGCCATCGGTCAACAAGGGGGCGTGTTTGAGAATGTTCATCACAGTGTTTGTGGTAATGGGGAGTTGGAGGCCACCCAGGTGCTCATCACTGTGGGAACAAATGAGTAAAACAGGACGGATGCACACAGAACACGGACGCCTATTAATATGCTGAGTGGAAAAAGCAGAATACGGTTTCTTATATACCGTTTACATAAACTTAAAATACGTGTGCACGACACAGAAATACATGTTTTACAAGAATACAGACAAATAAAATAATACACACAAACACGTTAATCTGGGTGCCTCCAGAGAGGGCAAAAAATGGGGATGGAGAATGGAAAAAAGGAAAACTGGACTTCTGCACCTGAGGTGCAAAAACAAACCAATAACAAGCAGGGGAAACCACTGGGTCTTCAGGCCCTTGAGGAGAGGGTGCAATGGGCTTCTTTCTGAATTCTCAACAGCAGCCAGCACCATGTCTTATCTTTGGGCAATGTCTACTAGTTGGATGATAGATATTTGACCGACAGATATATAAACAAATGAGTGAATAAAAGAAACAAATAATCTAATGGAGGGTCATGGAGCCACTCTCTGTAAATAAATAATTACAGATGCTCTCCCATGTGCCAAGCACTGTTCTAGACCCTGAGAATAAAATGAGTGAAGAGGGAAATAGTCTCTGTCCTCACAGAGCTCTGCTGAGTGGGAAAAAGAATGAGTCAAGTAGCAGTTATGACACGCTGTATTGACAGCTGTGATACATATAAGCACAAGGAACCTGGGACACCAAAGAGGGGCTCCTAACCCAATTGTGGAAGTTCAAGAAGAGCATTCCAGAATGGACTGATGTCTCTGCTGAGTCCCAAAAGATAAAAGATAAGTAAAAGTTACACAAGCAAAGAGGAGGGAGGGAGAGGTACATAAGAGGCATTAGAAATCACATACACAGTGGGGCCTGTGGTTGTAACTTTGCTATAATAACTCTGATATCTACTTCAGAAGGGCCTGTCTTCCTAGCCTTAAGATATAACATCGCAGTTACTTTAACAGGTGACACTGCGTGACATTTATTAGTGTTCTCGAGGCATCTTTATCAAACAAAGAACTGATCCCTGGGTAAAGGGAAAAAAATCCTTCAGTTCTCTTTTTAGAGCAAGCAAGTATGCACATCCAAGTCTATATTTCCTAGAGCAGTCCAACAGGAGTCGAGCACTTATCACCATCCTTTGAAATCATTTCAATTCGACTAAGAGGGATATAGAATTCTGAAATGGAAAGGCTTTTAACCTGCCAAGCTAGTTCACCTTCCTATAGTTTTCTTTTTATCCTATGATTATAATTCTTCATTTATAGATCAGCAAGAATGTTCAGAGCTGATTCACTTGACAAGTCTCACTTGGAAATGTTATCATGTGTACGTAGGGGTTTGGGTTTGAACTGGAATCTAACAGTCAATGAAATGCTTCCTGGAGAACTTACTAAAATAATGCAGATTGCTGGGCCTGCCTAATGGGTCTGATTCTGAAAGTCGCAGTTGGGGTTTGAGAATTTGCATTTCTAACAAGTTCCCAGACAATGCTGTTGCTGCTGGTTGGGGTGTCACACTTTGAGAACCACTGAACTACCCTAATTTTACTGATGAAGAAACTGAAACTCAGAGAATGTAAATGTAAAGAAAACCTACACTTCTCTCCTATACGTCTCCTTTACTCTCATACCGCTACCACACTTGCAGCACTTTTGACACCAGATGTGTGTGGGGGAGGGGAGTCCCCACACCAAGCAATTCTGCAACACCAGCTGGGTGTCCTACAATGTAACTCAAGTCCGACACCATCTACCTGGAAATAGTGTTAGATCCCACAGGTTAAGGCTTCAGACCCACAAGATTACTTGCCCCCACCCGCCTCAAATGCCAAGCGCCAGTCCAGTTTGTCACCTGTGCTTCTGACTAACCAGCTATAAATTGGAGAGTTCCACCACCCCTTCTTCAGGTTCAATTAACTCGTTAGAGCAGCTCGCAGAATTCAGGACAACAGTTCACTTACTGTTTACCAGTTTATTATAAAAGGACATGATAAAGGGTATAGCTGAACCTCCAGACAGAAGAGATGTGCAGGGTGAGGTACGAGGGAAGGGACGCGGAGCTTCCATGGCTTCTCCACTCTTCCAGCACCTCCAAATGTTCACCAAGCCAGAAGCTCTCTGAACCCTAAACTTCGGGGATTTTACGGAGACTTCACGTAGGCATGATAGATCATTAACCCATTTTCAGCTCTTCTCTCTCCTCTCTGGAGAATGGGGAGGTGGGGCTGAAAATTCCAAGCTTGTAATCATGGCTTATAACCAATCCCCATCCAAGAGCCCACTAAGAGTCACCTCATTAGAACAAAAGAAACTACTATCGCCCAGGAAACTCCAAGAGATTTTAGGAACTCTGCGTAGGGAAACGAAGTCAATGACCAAATATTAGAACAAAGGATGCTCCTGGTGCTCTTATCACTTAGAAAATCACAAGGGTTTAGGAGTTCTCTGCCAGGAACCAGGGACAGAAATAAAAGTACATATATTTTTCTGTTATCTCATAGCAAGTGACTTAAGTTAGATCATAAAAATTCTTGGTGACCCAATCCAGGTCTTTTGGGAATATGGTGGATAGGAAGTAAAGAGCTAAAAGGGTTTTGAACCAAGGCCTTCACAATTATGACCTCACAGGTACATATGAAACACCTTATCTGGTTCTTACAACCCTCTTCCTTTTACATTCAGTCAAGCCTGAGAGGTACCACCATATGCTGGGGGTGTGGGGAAGGAGAGAGGAAGGGAGAGGTGCACCAGCAGCAAAAGAGGTGGAGGCAGGATCAACAAAGTCCTAGAGGTCCTTGCAAGTCAATGCAGGTAGTGCTTAGCATTGTGTCTCCAAGCACTGTGCATAGTGCTCGAGGTGTAAGTCAAAACTGTGGGAACTAGTGAGGACTCTGCCAGAACTTTTTAACCCATGTTCTATGACAGTTGAAAAAGGAAAAATATACCCTGCAAATCAACTTGAAAGAGGCTGGTCCACCTGTCAGCCCTCACTACCTATAAGGGGATGGCTGCTTCAGTCTCACAAATCCATTGAAACCCTCTGAGGCACAAAGGAACTGCTGCTAGCCTTTCTCTCCCATTGTAACGCAGCCATTATTCAGGTTATATTCCGGGAGAATGATGGCCCCAGCAGTTGTAGGACTTGCAATACTTTAAACAAATGAGGGAAGGGAGGAGAACTACACAAAAGCAACAGCAGGCCTGTTTACCAGAGAAGACAATGGATTTAAAGAGAAAGAGCAGGAAGTCTGTGCTTTCACTCTCATTTGTCTGCACCGAGGTGAAGACGGATAAAGAGTCTGGCTTGTCACCCTTGTTTTGTTGTCCACACAACCCCCGCCCCCTTTTTATGAGGAATTTGATGAGGGAGGAAAAGTAAGTCTTCAGCTGAGGCCCTCGCCATCAGCAATGTCAGTTATTAAGTTGGAGGTGCATTGTTTAGGCATTAAGAGCTCAGAGGTCAAGTCTCTCTGACTTTACCTAGGACTCAAAATACTCTGAACATCTAGAATTATTCATTGAGATTTCATTTTAAAATTCCTTTCAATGGATCTCATAATGATCTAATTACAAAGATGGAGATGTCCTGCTTTGCAAGAAGCATGATTTTGAATTCCACCAAAAAATGATAGCTCTGTTCCATGAGCAGTTCTGTTCAATGAGAAATGACTAGAAAATCATCTCACAGCTGCTAAACAACTGGTTTTACTTTAAAGCTACAAGTTCTAAGTTTGCTTCAGGTTCTCTTTCAAAGCTACACAGATATGTAATTTTTCTCCTGACACTTTGATCACTATGTGATATAAGAAGACTGCTTAGGTATTTCATTCCGATAAATCCTACTTTTAGCTAACTAGCTGATAGTTGAGCAAGCCATGTAACAATAAATATTTTTCATTTTCTCAGATAGCAGATATTTTGTGAACTACTCACAGACTACTATTTAAACCAATTATCAACCTAATATTGAGACTGATTGCTGATGGATAATCATGGCGATCTGACCACTAGCATGAGCCACAGCTCACCTGACATCCTATGGCCACTGCTGACAAGGCTGTGGAAATCAGGACCAATCTGCTAAACCCACAAAGGTCTTAGTTAGAAAGGTGTTAGGAACCAGGTCTTCCGAGGTTGGGTCCAGAAGAGCAAATTTTTTCATTCCTTTGCCTTTCTTTCTGATCTTAATAGCCTCATTCAGAATTTTTAAAAGTGGAGGCTCCCAGAACAGCAGCACACACCACACTAAACCACCGCCTGTTGCTGTGCTATAGAGTTAAAACCTCCCTCCAAAATTAAGTCCATTCTTGTGGTTTACATCCTTCCCCTTGTCCTCCCACCCACAACAACATGCACACTGGCAGAACTCTGATGTGGTTTTCGGTTTCCAAGGGTCATCACCTAACCACCCAAGACTGGGGTAAAAATACCCCCATAAAATTCTTCACACATTTGTTTTTAACTTGTGGAAATGGCTGATTTACTCTCAAAGAATGTTTGGAGAGCCTCAGAGCTGTGCAAGGATCCATAATTATCGATAATCGCTAAGGCAGCTTAACCCTTCAGTAAAATATTATGCATACAAATGGGTTTATTTTGAACCAGTCCACACTATTAAACTTGAGCCTGGATGGGGTTTATCCCAAGGCAGTGCTCAGTAACAGCATAGTAGCAAACACCTTGGCTATATGTCCTCCTGTTTGGTTGGCTCGTTTTATATCTTTGCATGTTTAAATAGACACTGGGAGTGCTAATTAAAATGCAATCATGCAGATAAATTATACCATATTTCTAAAAGATAAAATGTAAACTCTTTGATTTCAACATCTTTGTGATATTCAAGGCAAAAGCACAGTGTGATACTGAACTTAGAGAAACCTTTCACGGTTATGGCATGTTTAAAACCAAAATCCATTTTTTTGAAATAATGGAACATATAACATTAATTATGAATGATTTCTTATGGGAGTCAAGGTTCAGGGTTTCTAGTGCAAATAAATGTTCAAGTCGTAGGTCACTCTGAATAATTTGTATTGTCTGAGTTCAGCCTGTAAAATGGGAAGCATGATGTATATTTCAAAGCCTCCTTCAGTCTAGGGAAAAGGGCAGCCCCAAAACCAATGGTCAAGTCTTCTTCAGTGGATTCTCCATTCCACCTATTGCTATTCAGCTCTCAGGTGAACCTCACTGCCAGCAACCAAAGATAAAAACAAGTGTGCTCATCTCTCTGAACCTCAGTTTCTTCTCCTGATCCTCAGTAAGGCATTGTTGGTTGATTTTGAGATTATAGACTCATTTGACAATTTGATGAAAGCCATTTACACTATTCCCAAAGAACAGCAGATGTGCATATCACCATAAACGTGTGCACAACACCACAAAAGTGTGCACATGCATCCACTGACCCTCTGATACATATCCATGGACCTCCAATTAAGAACTCGAGGTCCCTACAGCAATAAGATTCTACATGTCTTCATCCAGGACTTTGTTTTGGGCTCTAACCAGCTCCTTTTACTTATACCGTACACTGAAAAATTAATATTTACCATAAAAATCATATAAAAATTAATCTTTGCTTCAGCACGAGGGCATTCTGTACACCGTTTATAGGACAGGAAATAATTAGAAACCATTTAAGTAATACAACTAGTTTTCTATAATCAAAAGAATTAGACCATCCAGGAGTTCTTGTTTGCCCTCTCCCTCTTTTGAGAAAGCGTGTAAGTACTTTATCCTGGGCCTTTATTTCAAGGTCAAGGTCACAGTTTCTCCCACAGATTCCCACTACTTTAAAACCTTTATCCCCAGACCGAGGTATGCTCTTAGCCCACTTTGGTGCCTAGAGGAGTAACCCTGTTGGGTGCCTTGTTCTCACCTTACAGCTTTTGACCAGCATCTAATGTGCCACCCTGAACTGCCCTTTCCCCACTCTCCAGGTCTGTTCCAGAACAGTATTTCTCAGCGAATGTGCCAGAAAACAATGTGTTCCATGGCCAAATAAATCTGGGAAATTCTACACCATGGACACTCCCAAAGCATTTTATCTTATTAAAGGCATGAGAAGTCCTTCATGAGAAAACGAATTTAATTTTGTTTTCCCAATGTTTCAAAAACATATGTGATTGTAGGATAATTTTTTCCTATGACGTTACTGTTGCACACTTATAAAAACTCAAAGATCTAGTTTCTACCATATCTTCAGCCAATGGAATCTCAGTGAGCTTAACCTAGATTCTGTTTATCAGGTTCGTTGGTCATTCTTTTCAACTAAATATCATTTTGTTCAAAGACTTCTTAGTTCTCTCTCAATTTTCTTTGCTTGCTGGTGTTGCCAAGCCACCTGGGTCCATTCTCCTCCACCAGCAGTTCATATCCACCCTCCCTTTTGGAACTCACAATGTATATTTGTATATAAAAAGACAGTCATCATCCTGTCCAGGAAACAGCCCCCATTGTCTCTCCTTCCAGTATTTTTAAATAGAGTCGTCACAATTTTGAGCTGAAATGAAGGGCTTAGAGATCTCCCAATAATTCTTCTAACTTTACGAAGAAGAGAACAGACCTAAGAGGTTAAGTGACTTGACAGAAATAAGACCAGAGCCCGACTCTCCAATTCCCAATCCAGTGGCCCAAGGAAGTGGCTCAAGCTTCCCAGAGGCATATGAGATTGACTCATACCAGAGAGTAAATTTGCCAATTTGCAACAAAGAGGGAGATGTGTTTGGCACAAGATCAATTAGCTAGAGATAATTCTACTCAAAGATTAAATTACAGTTACATGCTTTCTTGATAAGGATGGGCTAGAGGATGAGGAGTTAGAGTTTCTTAAGGAACTGATGTACTGGAGAGATTGGACTGAGAGTTAGGAGGCTGATTCAAATTCTAATTATCTCACCACATGGGCTTAAGGTCATTGGCTTCTGTTTCACCATCGACTAAATGGCCAGAGATTGGACAATTACCTGTAGGTCCTTTTAGCTCCACATTTGAGGACTCTGTGATTCCAAGTTTTTCTTTTAAATTACTCTGTCTTCATTACTCCAGCATTCCTTTTTTATATGCGAACACACAAACCTCTAGCCCTTGGTCTGAAGTTCTTTAAATGACTAATCATCCAGTTTTGGGAGTGGGGACTTTTGGTCCTATCATGGACATTAGACAAACCTTCTCAAGATTCTCAAATAAAAGGTTCTTGGAAAAAAAAAAAACAGGTAGCCACAGCTGGTTATTTGATCTTAAATGAAAATAAACATCCCCATCTCTTCCTGGGATTGCTGAGTTAATGTAGTTTCCCGACACTCTCCAATATTGATCCATGTTATTTCCATAGCACGGCCTGAAGCTCCCAGGGAAGGCAGAACCACACTGTGAAGTCTAGACTCCTCCACTCAGTAGTCCAGCAGCTTCCTGCAACACCAAATCACAGTGTCATTAGCTTCAGATTATGATGATAGGGTCTCCTAATTCAAGTCTGTGATTGTGCTTTTAAATCATTCACACTCCTAAATTGTTTCATTTATTTAAAGAACATCCACCGCCCCCAGGGTCTCTGGGCATGGGTACAAAATACTACTATCAAGAGGGGTCCACAGCGGTTCTCAGTAATCCACTAGCTGCTCATTATCACAATTTTACCAGTAACACTAAGAACATCAACAAGGATGAACTATAAGAAACATATGATTCTTGTTCACACTTACATAAAATAGTGACAATGCTGTTAGTAATTAGTTACCAGATCCTCAACTGCTTTGCTTTTTTGGCATTAGTAAAATGCCACTTGAAGTTTTACACCAATTTAATATTACCCACATTCGACTGTCTTTAGGCTCCTTGAAAATGTGCTCTCCTTCTTTATAAGCAAAGACGATGTGCCCGACAGTAAGACATGAACTTTGAATTTTTTGCATTCAGCCTCTAGTAAAGAGTATGCAGAGTATGATCCATTTTGGTTCAGGATTATACCGTTCTGATATCATTAGTAATCGTTCACAATGATGAAAGATTATTTCACTCTTTGAAGCTATCTCAGCTGTCTGAGAATTCAGTTTATTAACATGCAATTCTATCCAACCATCACGCCTAACAGATTAAAGTGAAAGAACACAAACTCTGAATATAGCTAAGACACTTACTCAACTAGGACTCATTCTGGTTCCACAGTCAGCTCATAGACAGAAATGTAATGCCAAAATATTAAGGATTAAATAGTTTTGAAATCAATGCTGCTAAGTCCCTTAAATTTAGTTTCTGTTTTTCTACTTGCAGGAAGTTAATGATACTGTTGATACCTATATTCCTTATGAAGATACATGAGGCAGTAACTACATAAATCACTTCCATTTTAAAGAAAAACTACTTCTAGAATAAAAAGGATAGCGAAGGCCAGGCAGAATCCAAAAACAAGCCTCCAAATTCTGTTCCAAAAAAGTAGGTGTCTACATTGTCAAGAGAGCAAAAAAACTGTCTTTAATTCCATTTGGAGGCACTATCCCCACTTTTGTCTTATAAATGACCCTGTAGACAGTATTTCTATAACATCTAGGGAATTTTGTTTTGTTTTGTTTTCCACTGACACTATAAATCAAATGTTTTCAATTGGCACCCTAACTAGAAAATTGGATCTAAATCTCTCACTGGTTAACACAGCCTTGTAAGATCTGGAGTCTTCCAACTTCATTTCCAAATCTCAGATCTTTGACTACCCATTTTAAATTGAAATACAGAGGTGCCAATTAGCATCTGACTGAGAGAGTTCACACTGAATCCAGATTTTTGCCTGGGATTAAATGTTTTATTTGCTATAAATGCAGGTCTTAGAATTATATTTAATATTTTTCTTTCCCATATTCTAATTTAATCTAATGTGATGTTGTTTTTGTTGTTGTTGATTGGTTAAGGGTGCTAGCTTTCATGTGTGGAAGTTCTGATTCATCAATAAATAGAAAAACATGTTCCTGAGATGCACTGTTATCACCCACCATTTCAGCAAATTCCTTTGGAACCATATGAAAGATGACTAGTTGGACTAAAGAGGGGCCCTGTTAAACTAAAAGAGAGAGTTGGGGTGGGGGAGGCGGTACATTAAGTAACGTGAAAGAAATTTAAATTCATTATCTTTGATTCTTAATATCATGATCTAATAAACTGAACTAACTATTCCAGATATTGTAAAAATGTGATCCAACATTTATTAGGGAAATATTACCTTAACTATTTAGTTAATGAATGTATTCTAGATTCTAATGTTTTTACTATGTTGGCAAACAGAAAAGAACTATAGGATTGGTAACAAATGTTTTGCTCCTGCAAGTAATTATTTCGCTTAAAACAAAATACTCAACTTTTTTTTCCTTTCCACAATGTGAATTCTTCGATACTTTTGGATAAAAGGCTCAGATGATCTGTTTTCTCTAGCCAGAATGACTGCATATGTTCAATAATATATCAGTTTCATAGAATAGGCACATATGACAATAAATCATTTTGGGAACTTCCTGAATCCCAGCCAAGTTGTAGACAATAAAAGATTCTGCTTGTAAAGGCAGCTATAAAAGTTAATTTCATACAGGTTCCCCAGCACACATGCTACGGTTCAGTTCCAAACAGATGTGATCTTGGAACAGCAATGGAAAATGGCATGAAGCTTTTTCGTAAACTTTCCATATCAGGAGATTCAAATACTTGTGTTTTGTGCAACCTTTGGTCATGAACACACTGCAGCAGGTATGAAGGCTAAAATCATGTTTCTCCTCATTTTAAACAATAGTTGGATTCCAGGGAAGTTGCATGTTTGTCTGAATTTTTGTAATTTGAGCCATTCTCTGTACACTAGCAGAATTTCCTGTTAATGGCTCTCTGGAATAGATTTGGGACAATAATGATCAATCCTCTGGTTTATCTTTTGCTGGAATAGAGATTTTCAAAATGTGGTAAAGATATACCTCTTTACAAAAACCCCTGCTGAGCTTGAGAGTACAAAGTACAATTGGACTCTGAGAAATTGTAAAACAATTCAGTGCTGAGGGCTAAATGAGGGCATCCTTAACATATATGTCTCTTACAGCCCACAGAGGAGTGTACTCCTCTGTGGGCTGTAAGAATACAAGACCAGGTGGTCTGAAACAACCTCCACCCTCAAGTGTCCTATAGCATCCCCACAGAGCATCCTCATGAGGTAGAAATCCACTAGTAGGCTTCCCATTTGACAGATGAAGAACCTCACATAGAGGAGAGATGAGCCATTAGTCCAGGCCACATTTGTCCAGGAACAGACTCATGGCTTTCAGACTCTTTTTACTCTGTATTACCAGCTCTGGATGGCAGTCATAAAAGAACAGTTCAAAGGAAGGGCCTTTTGTATTGATTTTTGTATTGATCACGGATTTTCTTTTATTTTGAAATTATTCTGTAGATAACATAATGATGTCTTGGGCAACTCTTCCAAGTAAGTAAACCTCGATAACATGATAATTCATTTTAAAACATTGCCATCCAAATACAAGATTTCTACAAGTTGGCTTCTCATTGAGGGAGAAGGAAGAAGTCATACACAGGTACTGCTAGCCCAAAATCCTCCCTGGTATTTCGCCATCACTGGGCAGAGATTTTTTTCTTCCAGTTATAAAATATATTTTATTACCAGAACAACTGCATAAGTCTTATACTTTGAGAAAGAAAATGAACCCTGAAGACATCTAAAGACAATTCTAAATACATTAGAAAACTTATGCTATTATATCAAAAGGAGCCTGGGCAGAGATTTTTACAGCCCCAATTCAAACAGTACAATTAGTTTGTAGCTTTATACAATTAGCAGTTGAGCTTCAAAATACCCAAGCTGCTATCTGGCCGTTCAAAATTATTTAAAAGTAAACTGACAATTAATTAGTAATAGTAATAGACATAATAAAATCTAACATCTGTACAATGCTCGAAAATTGTTCAGGTATTTTCATACCTATCACATTTAATCCCCATAGCTTCTCTAATTGGCTACTATAATCCTCCTTTCATAGATTAACATTGAGGCCAAAAAAGCTCTAAAACAGGACTTATACTCAAGTCTTCTGAATCAAAATCTAAAGCTCCCTTCATTTTACTGTAAATAAATCTCAGCAGGGCCAGGTCAATTTACAATCCATGTTGAGGAAACAAATATAAGTTGAATAAAAGGTAATTCAACATTTCTGAAATTATCAGGCATTAACTTTAAAATGGGTACAACATCATCGTAAAACTAAAGAGGATTATGTACTAAACATGATGTATTCGGTGGTTCTCCTTCAGCTTTAATACTTTGCCCAATGCTGTGTCCATTTATAATATTTTCCCAAGAACCAACCAAGATTACTTCAGTTCTCCAGGGCAAAAATTTTTTGGCTCTCTGATTGTTTGCCTCTGTAGCCCTCAGAAGATTTCATCATCTCGTTCCATCTCTGTCTCTAATATGCCTCCAGAGGAGAAGACTTCAGATTTGGGGTATGCTGTATATCGCAGCAACATCCACAGGGCTACAAGTGGTTTGCAAATAGCGTTTAGCAACTCATGCTTCTGTTCACTGAAACCTCCTTGGAAAAAAACAAATTACCCCACTGATCACCAAGCAAATGCCACTTAGAGTTGCCCTACTATGAGTCTAGCAAGTGAAATGGTTCAGAACAGGCCTCCCCAAAACATGCCACTTTGGCTTTTGAATTATTTTGAGCTGAAGGCAATCGAGACCCTGCAGGCTTATGAGAAATTTTTACCTCTCCCTTAAAGAATTTAAATTTGGGGTCCTGCCCATAATAAAAATGATCACCAGAGATAACTTTTTATGACCTATCTATAAGGCAATGCAAACTTCTGATCCCTGAACATCTGCTCTTCTTATCATACTACAAATGACCTTCCTCTCCTCTGAAGCCCCAGGCATCTTACCTTACCCTTAACTCTCAATGCCATATACACCTCATTTTCTCTTTCTGTCTCTGAATGTATGTCGGGTCTCTGATTCTTTCAGTGTGTAAGCTTTTAAAGCCAGTTTTATCACAATGTCTGCTTCCTGGGAATTTTCTCCCACATGCCTCCCCCTGTATAGTTGGCACATCCAGCATAGAAGCAAGCTCTCTTTCTGCGTGATAACAAGAGCATCTGCCACCGAGAGGAAATGTCTTTATCATGGAAGAAATCTGCCATCTCCCACTGTGTCAAACTTCCCCAAGCTTCCTGCCTTGCCTCTGAGGGGGGCCTCCAACATCCCTGAGAGTCTGCTCTTTTCATCCCACATGCCAGCCTGCAGCCTGGAGCCACATGTAGTGGGTCTTTCCACTCTTGGCTTTGCTTGTGCTCCACAGGCCTGGACAGGCCAGCCCAGAAAAATCAAACCTGTGTCCACCAGAGGCCCTGTGTTTTCTGTCTCATATCCCAAACTTCATCAGGTGGGATCTCTTTCCAGTTTACAATAGGCCCCTTCCTTGACATTCTTTGCCTCCTCACTCAGCTCTTCAAGGACTTGAGGTATCACCTTCTTCAGCACCCCAGCCTCCTGTTGCTTGACATCAGCTCCTGATCAGTGGCACTTGGCAGAGTCAGTGCCACTTAAAGATATATTCTTTGCAGAAAGAAGAAACTTCCTCTTACATAATTGCCTGAGCTTTGCTCTCAATTCCTCTGGCTGGCTCTGTCCCTACCCTGTGTTTATATCAGAGCTGAAATTTTTTTCGCCTTTGAGCACTTGTAAAAGATTCTTCCTAGGTTGGGAGTCTTAATGGGTAAATCATAGAGAATGTTTTAGGAGGTTAATTTCATTTGCTTACAAGGACAACACTAATTGCCTTTCAAAGGAAGGAAGGAAGGGAGTGAAAGAAGGAAGGGGAAGGCAAAGGGGATGGGAGGGAAGGGAAGAGAAGGATCTTAGGAAAAATTTAGCTTAGGGACTATATCAGAGGCTATTTGTCCATTAACATTAGTTCTCTCCATATTTAATAATGCAAGTCCCATGCTGGGCCTGGGCACAGCCTCTCAGCTGAAGACTACATTTCCCAGCCTCCCTTGCAGCTTGGCATGGCCATATGATCAAGTCGTAGCCAAAGGGATGTGAGCAGAAGGACGTGTGTCATTTTCAGATCACTCTCCTGGCTCTTTTCCTCATTCCTGCTGACTGCAGCTGTCGTAGCTGCCTTGCCACCAGTCCTGGCCTGCTAACCTCTGGACTGTTACATAAGAAAAGAAACTTCGAACCTGTTCCCATCACTATGTTTTAGGATCTCTCTGTATTAATACTCTAGCTTGTACCCTAACAAGAGCTCAGGGCTTTCATCTTAGAGTACGTAGCAAAGCGTATACCTAAAGTGATTTACTAAGTCTTTGTTCAAGTAAGTTTTAGTGTAATGTCAATTAATTTACTAATCAGCTAATATTTCTCAGTATGTGCTCTATTCAAAGCACTCTACTTGGCACTATTAATATATATGACATTATCCAGCCCTCAAGAAATTTATCATCTAGCCGTGAAGACCAGACAGACACAAAAATACCACAGAGCAGCACTGTGCATTGTTAATCACATGAATGGCTTCAATAATGAGCACATAGCCACACTTCTTCCACTTTCTTCCTGACCTGAGGGTCTTCCAATTTGAAATAAGATTTTATGATGTTTGAATAAGTTTTCCCTTTCCCAGATTACTTCATTTTCCTCTACCTCAAATTTTCCAATTATGAAATAGTCCCAGTGTAACTATCAATGTCCTCATTCCTTTGACTTTATGACTTGGACTTCTCAACCCCTCCAACATGCCCCCTCCTCTCTGGTCCTAAGGCACATGTAAGGGAGTCCAGACCATTGCACAGTATTTTGTTTTTAAGTCATGCACTATTGATGTTGGAAATAATCACTCAGCACCTCTCTTCTTATCACCCAAATAGCAAACCTTACATTGCTCTATTGACTACTGCTGTGCCTCATGCTGAATGACTGCTTTCCAGGAGCCAGAGAAAAGTGGCTATGCAAATTGGCCTGGATGCCCAGGCACCAAAGCCAGAAAAGGAAAAAAGGTAAGCAGGCTTGAACAAAATCAGGAGATGGACTGATGAAATAAGAAGGAATATAGATTGGTTCTCATTACATGCCATTGGAAAGTAAATCTAGAGCTGTTTGGTTTTTTTTTTAACTAATCAAATCGTTTCCTTGTTCATCAAAGGTGAGAGTAATATATGTCTACAATATTGACCAAAATTAAATAGAACACAGATATGAAATGGAGTTTTATCCATTACTTTGGATTAATTACATCTCCAAGCTAGTTATATGGGAGAACTGGTGCAATTTCTAAATGTTAAGTGAATTTGACAGCAATCTCCATTTAGCTATGAGGGGAACCATTTGTGATACAGAAAGGAGAGAAGTTGTTTTGTGTTAGAGCTACTCACTATTTACTTCATATCTAATTTATCAGATGACATTATTTTCATGTGTAAAAAAGAGGTAACAATGCAGGATTTCTTTGAAAGTTACTGATAAGTAAAAGTGTCTAGCACACTGTCTGACCCAGAGGAATTAATCATTAGTTGTTAGCTCAGTCAGAAATGAACATTTAAAAATGCTAACATTTGTTCCAAAATGAAAATAAGAACCTAGAGTGACATGGAAGGAAAGCTGCCAGAATATGATATGTAAAAACCAGGAAAATGATTCCTGGGAGGAAACCTATATCCTCTGAAAAGGAACGATTTCAGAAAACATAAGAAAACTGGCAAAGACTCAGCATGAAGTGACAGAGAAATGTGTAGGAATGTTCTGAAACCAGAGGGGATCTCCAAGGACATGAACCCAGGAACGAAAAAGAATAATTCATTGAGTTCTCCTACAAGCAGAACATGGGGTAGTTCTAGCCTAACAGAGACTCGAAGGATGCATATGGATTATTTTCAACTGAAAATGAGGGAAGGGCCTTGTGGAGCTTCCCCTGGGGTCAAGGTTGGAGAAAAGCGAAGGAATACCTATGAAGAAGAACTAGAAAGAAATGTAAAAGCTTGAGATAAATTGCATAAATATATATATATAAGATTCTATATTTCTGTAATTTGCCAAACTGTTGGAGAGTTGACCTCATGAGACATCCATGTATTGTATAAAATCACTTTGGATGCTGAAAGCATGTGTGATGTTTCAGAGATGCCAGCTTTCGAGTAGGTTTTGGGGGATGCTGGAGGCTGTAACCTACATTGTATGAGGAGAGAAATGAACTATAATTCCAAGGACGCAATGGTGGGGCCCTGGGAGCCTGCATGTCTCACCCCTTCTCCAGTAACGCTCCAGACTCTGCTCTCTGGGCCCACCCTGAGCCTGCAATGTCATTTGATCTGTACCTTTTTTTCTAACAGAGTAAAGGATTTCACCAGTGCTCCCCTCAGCTGTAAACAGCAGTTATGTCATAGCAGAAACATCCACCTCTCTGGCTAGTAGGTAAACAGCCCACAAGAACAGAAGTGACTCCTGCAACGGACTTAAGAGATCCTGATAAGTAGAGTGGAAGAATGGGAAATCCTACCCTGAACCCCCTACTTCAAGGTCACAGCCAGGTTCATGATCAGGCGTGGTTCTGCTTTGCTTTCTCTCAAGAAGTAGGCAGGACTTCTACACTATCCACCCTGGCCAGCCTCCAGCTTGTGAGCAGAGCTGAGGGCACCTTCCCCTTGCCCATGCCTTGGGGGCAGGGAAGGGCAAGGAAACTTTCAGAACACTGAAGCATGATAAATGATCCCCCCTCCCCCCACAGACTCTAATTGGATACACCCGCCCTTCGCTTTCATGTGCCTTCAATCCTACCCCCTACCCAGGACCCCAGTCCTCGCTGAGCCAGTCCCTAAGTCCTACACTCCAGTGGAGGAGAAGAGATAGAGAGAGAAGACAGCACCGCTGCCAGCAACCTAAAACAAACCCAGGCAGAACTGTGATTTGACTCACATGGGGCGTCCAGATGGTTCTTTTTCTACCTAGGAATGTACTTCCCTCAGATAGCCCCAAGCTCCAAGGCAATAAGAGGGCCTGTTGCCGATTTCAGCACTACCGAAAAGCCACAGTGCACCCTGCTTCTCTAAACCCTTAAAAAGCTCAGAGCCATTTATTTTCCTTTGCTTAACCTCCCCTTTTTGCCACAAGACAGTGTGAAGCCTAGAAATCTTTACTCAGCAAAAGACAAAACACAGAGGATGAAGCCGGCACAAAATGTTTTCTCCAGCAAGCTGCCTGGGGAGCCAGGCCTTGACTTTGACATGTGCTGGAGGTGTGGTGTCCAAAGTAAACCTTTGAACTATTTTTTTGGAACCTCCAAAAAGACCCTGCACATCAAAGGGGATCTGATCCCTGCTCTGTGCATTGCAGGCATCGTTAAGCATTTTGCATGAATCAACCACCTTCTGAAAAAGAAAGGAAGCCCAAACTCAAAGCACATTGCCAGTCTGTGGACCCAAATGTGGCCCAAGCACATGCTCACCACATGGCTTCTCCCCCTGGTTCAGTGGAATCAAACCCTACAGACACGCTCCAGGCTCTTCCATCACACAGGGGTAGTCACAGAGCCACTCTCTGCAGCCTTCAGTTCAGGATACAATGGGGTCACTTGTTGAAGCAGCCTCATGCCCCTCACCATGCCCACCTCGAGGGAGCCCACATGAGCTCTGACTCCAGTCACAAGGGGAGCCCTGCTGGGCTGCTCCACTCCAAAAGCCAGCACAGGATACACTTTGGGTCTGAATAGGGAGTCCTATGTGAGTTCCTTGGCATCATGCCCAGAAAGCCACATCTTTTGCAAGCACCAGCATTGGTGGGCACAGCTGAGAATTCCAGTCCCTGAAAGAAGGCAGAACAAGGAGCAGAATCTGAGGCTTGAGATTCTTCTGCCATCTACACTCGTAGAATTAATCCAGTTCCCCACAGGCAGCTATGGTGACCAGCAGGAGATGAGCTGAAACTTCAGAGGCCACAGTTGCCCTAACAGTTCCTAGAAATTGGTTAAGATAATCTCTTCCGACCAGCATGAGGAGGAAAGCATTTTCAGACCCTCACCTACCAGCTGTGCTATCTGCGGACCCACAACTGAAGCCATCATTTGAGGGCGGCAGGGAGTGGCCCTGAGAGACTACTTATGTCCTCTCTAGCCCTTCACAACATCAACCCACTAAGAACCTTCAAAGCACTAGGAAGATATCCACTGACCGTATGATTTCACTAGAGGTACATTAAACAGTTTTTAACATAGGATGCTATCACTCTCGGCAATTGTCTTTTTAAAAGCCATTTTCTCTGGCAAACCAAGTTCTGGGTTCAGGAAAAGAAAAAAGGCTCGAAACTGCTAATGCAACCTCATTGGTAAGAGTTTTAATTAGCAGTTTGAAACTGCCCACATTCTGAGTTTTTAATTAATAGGCACAATTTCTGTTGAGTTCTACTTCAATAGGAGCTATATAAAACCAGTGAGTGGGTGACATTATTCCATTCAGAAAAGAACCATACGAAGAAAAAGAAAGCTGAATTAAGAGGCACATAGAAGACAAATGAACTGTTTCTCTGGGTTATACCTTTATAAACACTGTTACCTATCACTTCTTGCTGGAAGCCCTTTGCTCCATGACCAATCAACCCCTTGAATCATTTTAACACCTTGACACCCTGACTCTTGAGTCCAGACACTAGGAATCCCAACCAGATACCCTCATTCAACAATACTGATGGAGCATGCTATGTGCCAGCACCAGGCAGGTACCAAGAATGCTGAGATGAAAGCGCTGGTTCTCACTGTCCAAGGAGTTCATAATCTTATAGAAGATGAAACATAAGAGGAAAAAATGCTGTATGACTAGACGATAAACACCTAAAAGCAGAAATGCTGTCTTATTCACTTTTGTATTCCCATGATCCAGACAAGATCTAAACAGAATAGGCAATTATCAAATGTTTGTTGAATAACTACCAGGTGAATAATGGGTACTTCCACATATACTGTAGTGGCACAAAGGAGAGATGATCAGCTCTGCTAGGGTCGGGTAAACCCATGTGACAGTACCTGGTACACTGAGGTAAGGCCATACCAAGAGTTCTCCGTGGCATCTGTTCTAATTGCTCACAACCCAAGCAGACCAGTTGTTAAATATAATGGCCATCATCCACAGGGAGAGAAGTAAAACTCTGGAGCTGGGTCTTAAGGACAAAGTGGGAATTTCCCAAACAGAAAAGCTGGGAGAGACGTTCTAGACAGAAGGAGCAATACAGACGACGGCAAAAAAAAAAAAAAAAAAAACCCTGAAATTTACCAAACTAGTTCTGAAGAGGGAGGTTGGACTGACACACAGGGGCCAAATCCTGTAGAGTATTGTCTGTCACACACAGGAGTGCAGCTTTCATCCTGAAGATGATGAGGAGTCATCAGAAGGCTTTAAAAAAAAAGAGGTCTGATGAAACCACTTTGATGAAAAAAGAGACAGATCTGAGAAAAGACACATTTGAAGGGTTTAGAAATGGGCAAGGGGAAAGATGTAAGAGGTTGGAAGTAAGGCATTGGCAGTGGGTTAGAGGGAATATGGGGGCATTTGGAAGGTAAACTATTCTCAGACAAAATTTAGGAATGTATTAGATGTGAAGGATGATTAAAGAAGAGTTTAAAATAATTTCCAGCTTTCTGGCTTGGTTAACTGGGTGGTAATCTACTAACATGATAAGACACAGAGCCCAGGAAGGTTGGGGCAAGGAAATGATGAATTTTACATGGTAAAAGTTGCTTTTGCCATGACAGATGCAGTGATCCAGTGTGGGTCCTAGACTTCGAGAGCTCAAACAGGAGATCTATTTTAAAGAGTTGGACCCCTACTGGTCTGGGATTTGCATGGCTTTTTTTTTTTTTCACAGTCTCATGCAAATACACGCACACACGCACACCAAAGATTTCTGAATGTGTCATCTCCCGATAAGAACATTTCCATGTTTGAGAAAAACCTGATGCTAATCCAGAAGATGCCATGGAAATCGGTGCACAATTAGAAAGTAGCTCTAACACTGACAAGTTAAAATTATGACAAAGCAGACTCCAGAAAAACTTCCAAATAGGGAGAGATGCTCAAACTTCATTTCTCCTATATGTTCTAGGAGCTCTCATAACCTTAAGGAAACTTGCCCCCTTTAAAGAAGAAAAGAAATAATAACAAAAGAATCTTGCTTAGCACACATCATCAGAGTCTTAGCCTATGCTCAGCTGCTTGATCTGAACTATGAGCAGGCTTCTAACACAGTGTTGGTCCCACCAGACATCTATCTGTTGAATTCTGAACAAGAAATTCTGAACAATCAATACACAGACTTCTTTATTATCTCCTTCCCTTCGGATAGTTTTCCTATACTCTTGACTTCTCCAAGAGCCAAGCAATTCTTACTGAACCTTCACATCTATTAATCTGCCCCTGAATGAATCTACTCCTACCTGGTATACACTGTAATCTCCCTGTGGAGAATAAAGACCAGCAAAAACCCAAGCCTATGTGGTTGCAGTATAACCTCAGGGATCTTAATGATCAACTTGATCTACCATCAGACCTGCCTGTGAATTAAGTCAGTCCCATAGGTTTCATTTTACTTCCTGAATGGGAGAATAAGCAAATTCTTTGATACAGGAAATTGGCTGTAAGCATTCTGCCTTAGGATAAGTACTCCCGATGATGATGGTCAAGAATCCCTGTCATTTAAGAAATGGGTTCTAACCATCTCTGTGAAGAGGGCAGTCTGCATATGTATTACTGAGCCAAGTATTAAACTACCTCCTGTTCTGATAGAGTATGAACCTTAAGGCCTGCCCAGGTGAGCTGCCCGGGAAGAGGCACAGTGAGGGGTTCACAAGATCTTGCATGTTATAAATAGAGTTGATTCTAATTATTCACAGCAGTTATGCTCTATAAAGTCTTTGTGAGCACTGAATCATTTCTCCTAGGGAAAATCTAGGTTAGGTTCCTGTGAGCCTCTGGTCACAATATTTCCATCAACCAATCAATATATAACTCTGTTTTATGTGTGTTTCTTTTTAAAGACACTTCATTTAATATATATTGTTGATTCATTAACCTTGAACTCACAGCCAACAGCACTATAACTCATGCCTGAACAAAGATTCTCTAACACTTGTATTTAAGACACAGCACATCCTTCTTGTACTTAGGGACACTAGCAGCACTTCAGTGCTATACTTGGGAGACATTTTAAAGAGTGAAATCACATCAAAAAGCACAAAAATGTAAGAAATGTGGCACTATGGAAAGATCATGGAAAGGATACTTGTTCACAGCAGGAGAGCTAGAACCAGAAGGCAGGGCATGGCCTTGTTCAGCCTCAACTGGAAATGTGAGTGCTGGGTGACTCAAATTTTTCACCACACTGTGTATGTCCACAAATGACTGCAAAAGCACTGTAATTATTGATTAGCACTTTCAAATAAATTTTAGCTGGTACATGAATTCACAAATATGGATTTGTGAATAATGAGGATTGACTGTAAGTTGTACTGTAACTCTTTCCTCCAACCCGACTAGTTATTCTTCAGGGGATCTAGATTAAATGTTTAAACACATAATCATTTAAGGCAGTTCATCTTCAAGGTCATTCCATATCCTTCCTTCCTTCCTTCCTTCCTTCCTTTCTTTCTTCCTAAGTATACTTTTAAAAACAAAAATAAAAATGAATCAATGGCCAACAGGGTGTTAAAAATGCAGTACAGTTATCCCCACTTAACCATGGAGAATACATTTCAAGAACCCCAGTGGATACCTGAAACCATGGATAGTACCAAACTCTATCTATGCTATGTTTTTCCTATCCATACATACCTATAATAAAGTCTAATTTATAAATTAGGCACAGTAAGAGGTTAACAACAGTATCTAATAATAAAGTAGAACAATTATAACAATACACTAATAAAAGTTATATGAATGTGGTCTCTCTCTCACCCTCAAAATATCTTACTATAGTATACTCACCCTTCTTCTTCTTGTCATGATGTGAGATAATAAAATTCCAAAACTGTTCCCGAATCTGTGTAACCATCTTTTACTTTCAGTAAGTGGCTTGGTGTCATTCATTTCATGGGATCCATTACTGAAGCCATCATACAGGCTCAGTGCTTCCTGGAGCAATATGTTGCCATTGATTGGAACACGTTTTCTATTCTTGTCTTCTACCCACAACTTTAATGCCTTTTCCATCTTAACTAATTACTTATCATACACCGTGTCCATAAATTTTGCAGTTTACGGTGTGACAGCAAAACTAGCAAGAGTATCTTTTTCCTTCTTTACAATTTCATGAATACATGATTCATTTTTACTGAAGATCTTAGCAACTTCAGTATTTTTTTCTTTCCTTATTGAGAACTTTCACCTTTTCACTTAAAGGAGGCACTTTACAACTTCTCTTTGGCATATCTGAATTGATAGCATCACTACTCTTACATACTGGAGCCATTATGAAATAAAATAAGGATTACTTGAACACAAGCACTGAGATACTGCCATAGTTGATCTGATAACCCATCAAGATCCCTACTTAAGAGACTAATTGGTGAGTAGGGTCTACAGCCTGGATACACTGGACAGATTCACATCTTGGACAGAATAACGTGAGATTTAATCCTGCTACTCAGAATAGCGCGCAATTTAGAATTTAATTAATTTACTTCTGGAATTTTTCATTTACTATTTTCAGATCACGGTTGACGCAGGTAACTGAAACCATGAAAAGCAAAATTGTGAATAATGGGAGACTACTGTATATTATAAATGTTTATATTTGACAAATTATGCCTTAATTTACAATACCAATACAATGCAATACAATTGGCATTAATCATAAGATAATTAAAGATTTTAAAAATATTAATTCATGGATTACCATAGTATGGTCTGGCAGAGGAACACTAGTTTTAAGTCATATAATGACATATAATCATCTTTTACTACATCTGGGTACTTCTGTCTGTACCCTCATTTGAAGAGAATTCCAACGTCTATATTTTGATGCCCTTTGTGGATATGAGGCTCTAGCAGATGATTTTCCTGATCCTTCCTGTGACATGCTCATAAGTGAATGATGATCAAGGTCTCCTCAAGGAGTTGATCACTCTCTTTCTAGTTTACAATGCAGTTAAAGGAACCTATTATTTTACCTGCTGGGTGAATGGCAACAGAAGCCCTCAGAAGAGGCCAGGACACATTAAAGGAACAGGTTAAGTAAAAGCCTTTTGATCTGTGTGATCTACCAAAGGTCACTTTCTGTCTCCAGGCCTCAGTTTCCTCAACTGTAGTTAGAAGATACTTCAGATCAGAGGTTGGCAAACATTTTCTAGAAAGATCCAGATAGTAAATACTGTAGGCTTCATGGGCCAACGAGTGAAATCAAGGATCTTTGTAGGTACTTATACAACGAGAAAAAAAATTAATTTCCATAATTTTTTCAACTATTTTAAAATGTAAAAAGCATTCTTAGCTCATGGGCTATATAAAACAGGCAGTGGGGTCTACAGCCATGCCATCCCGAACACACCCATCTGATCTCGGAAGCTAAGCAGGGTTGAGCCTGGTTAGTACCTGGATGGAAGACCTCCTAGGAAGACCAGGTGCTGTAGGCATAAAAATAGTAATAATTAATTAAATAAATAAGTAAGTAAATAAATAAATAAATAAAACAGGCAGTGGGCTAGATTTGGTCCAAAGGACATAGTTTGCTGACCCCCTTTAGGTTAGATCAGTGCCATGCTACAGACCTTTCTGTGATGATGGAATGTTCTCTATCTGTGCTGTGGCTATCGAACACTTGAAATGTGGCTAGTTGACTGAAGAACTAAATTTTTAGTTTTATTTCATTTCAAGTAATTTAAATTGAAATAAGCACACGTGGCTAGTAGCTAAGCACAGCTTTAGACCTTCTCTCTACTTCCTCAGGCCCTAATATTTTATGGTTCTATAGTTCACTGCCTTCAACAGTTTCTGTTTTATGATGTTGGCAGATGTGGACAAGCTTTGGAGATTTTGCTGCTGTTGATTATTCTGGCCTACATTAATATTCTCTTCCCTAGTTTTCTACAATGTCTCTAGTCCACTATACCCATTCTAATGCTAAATTCCAAACAGTACAGGGAAGTACCACAAGGTGCCATAACAAACTCAAAGGGGTGCTACAGAACATTTTAAATTTAAAGGAAACCACACCATACTCAGCATCTGTCTATACTAGCTCAAACTACTACTAGCGCAACCTCTTTTTGATAGTTCGTATAGTGCTACTAGTTTATAGCTTCTTCATTAGATAGTGCTGCATTCCTTTTAATGAAGTCATATCTTTGAAAAGCTGGGTTTTCAGCAGTTGCAGTGATAAAAAGCAAGAACCACAGCGTTATCTTAGTCCATTCAAGCTTCTATAACAAAGTCTCATAGACTGGGTGACTTATAAACAATAGTAACTTACTTCAGTTTTAAAGGCTGAAAGTCCAAAATCAGGGTGGCAGCAAGGTCAAGTTCTGTTAAGAGCTCTCTTCCAGGTTGCAGACTGTTGACTTTTCCTTGTGTCCTCACATGGTAGAAAAAGCGAGAGAGCTCTCTGCAGTCTCTTCTCATAAGAACATTAATCCCACTTATGAGGGATCTACCCTCATGATTTCATCTAAACCTAATTACCTCCCCAAAGCCTCCACCTCTAAATAGCATCACACTGGGAATAGGGTTTCAACATATGAATTTTGTGGGGTACACAGATGTTCAGTCATTGCAAGTACCCTATCTGATTCCAAGTTTTTTTTTAAATGCACATTTTATCCCTTTTATTCACTCTATCTCAAAAATTATGTCTCTCAATTTTTCTAATCCATAGAGCTCAAAAACTTACTTGATGAAATTTCCAATATCAGTTAGTTCTGACAAGAACTAAATGAATTTTCCCATTCTAAACTCTGGCTAAGGCAAGATTTTATATAAGGTTTATGAGAAAACTCTATTGAAGTGCAGATGACCCTTGAACAACACAGGGGTTGGGGTATTTCCCCCATGCAGTCAAAAATCCACATTTGTGACTCACCCCAAATCTAACTACTAGTAACCTACTGTTGACTGGAAGTCTTACTGATAACATAAACAGTCAATTAACACATATTTTGTGTTATATTTATTTTATACTGTATTCTTACAATAATGTTAGATCAAAAAAAGGATATGGAAGAGAAAATATATTTACAATGCTGCACTGTATTTATCAATAAGTAAGTTTACAAGAAGAAAAACATCCGCATTATAAGTTGACCTGCTTGTTTCAAACTCATGTTGTTCAAGGATAAACTATATTTCTCAGATGCAAACTGGGGTTCCCTAACTCACCACCGGGAGTTCCCCACACCCACACCCACTCCCCAACCTCACCCCCACAACCACACCGACCCCCACCCCCCCAAAACACACATGGTTTATTTCTGCTTTTGAAAAGAATGGAAGAAGCCTGATTCTGATACTGACCAACATTCTCCCCGCCAGGGAATAAAAGCCCATTACATGATCATCCTTATCAGCCAGGGAGCGGCCCTTTCTCCACTTGACCTGCAGATGCAGAACGTTTAAGGAGTGACCGCAATCTTTATGATGTTCTTTCCAACTCCCAGGGTTTTCTGGTGTCTGGCTGCCACCTGCATAAAGAGCAATGAACCTGAACCATTAACATTTTTTCCATTCTGATCACGGGGAAAAGCTGGTAAACATAGCAAGCACCAACAGGAAAAACATATAGTCTGTGCCCTGTTTTTCCTCTAGAACCTTCATCTAGAACTTAAAATCCAAGGTGGGAGCTATGTGAGGGGTCACCCTCTGCCAATAATCGAGGCAGTTCAGGAGCTCTGTCAAGGTCTACAGTAAAATCTCTATGACTGGGGCTGCCATTGCATCCCATTCCCACTCCCAAGAGAATGGGCCACACACAAATACATTTGGCCACAGGGTCAGGTTTTTGGATGTTCTGGTTTTCAATCCTATAATTTCCCTTGACTGAGATTCATCCCACTTTACGTAGTTATTCTCTACAATGTCATCCTGGGGGAAAATGTCTCTTCCCACTGAAAATAAAAGAAGACCATTAGATTCATATTACTAAAAGTAAAAAAAAAAATTCAGAGTCCTGTTCGAACACCTCTGAATTCTGACAACACTCACTAATAGGCCAGTGGTAGCAGGGAGTGGCAGAAGAGGTGTAAATCCAGTAGATTTCTCCTATATAAAAACAAACGTCTTATTTTTAAAAGCTAAAGGACAGCTGGATAATTTTCTCACTCTGAGATCTCATGATTTTATGGATAGTTCTAAGGGGTTTTATGGGCTCTTTTTGCTATACAACTATGAACAAAGTCTATAACCTCTTTGTACTTTCTCCCCCTTAATCTGGCTCAATTTAGAAATCTACTAGAGGCCCTGCAATATGCTAGGTGCTAAGGATATAACAATGAACAAGGCTCAGTCCTTGTCCTGAAGTAACTCAAAGAGGTTTAAAAAAGGAATCTGTAAAAAGCAACTCTCAGTGTCCTCCACGAATGTGGCAAAGAAGTCAAGGACTCTAAAAAGAAGACATTGCCTAGGAGGTTGAGCACTCTTGTCCATTGAGTACCAGGGAAGAGCACCTCAGGCAGAAGGAAAGCATGAGCATGGGATGGACGTGTGCGATGCATTTAAGAAAGAGCAAAGGTTACAGTTTCTCAGCCCCTTAACTTGTCTCCCACCTCTAGGCTTTCCCTCTCCAATCCATCCTTTACTCCAAACCAGAGCAATCTTTCTAAAATGCAATTCTCCTAAAACTCCTTGGTAGGTACTCTTAGCATGGTTTGAAATGTACTCCACAATCTGGCCACTCGTTATCTCTCCAACCTCAATTTAATCATCCAACCAGTCCTTTGTAGATGCCACTCTGGTCTCATCACCACCAAGCCTGGCTAATTCTACCTGATCTTCTAGGACTTAGCTTAAGGGTACCTCCAACGAGGAGTCTTTCCTCTCTTCCAAGGTTGATTTAAGTTTTTATTCTAACTATCTCTAAGTGTCCTGCAGTACACATCAGACTGTATCATAATGATCTTTTTGTTCATCTGTCTCACTCCTCCTCCCACAGGACTCAGCTACTTAAAAGTAGGCACTCAATAAATATTTATGGAAGAAAGGAAGGAGGAAAGGAGAGAGGAAGGGAGAGAGAAAAGAAAGGGGTAAGGATGGAGAGAGGAATAGAGGAAGGGAGGGAAGGAGGAGACAATTCTGGACAAATCTCAAATATAAGAAATAAACTAAAGAAGAACTAAGAGCCAGGGAAAGAGTAATGAGAAACATAGAAGAACGAATGCTATTGTGCAAGCAAAGGAGAAAAGAGTATTCAGTTTGAGGTTCTTCTTATTGTAAGAGAAATGCTCTAGAGAAATCAGGTAGCTAATGATTAAAACTGGGTTCTTTGCTTTTCTGTGTGTCATGAATCTCCTGGGGTATCTGGTGAAACCTATGGGCCCCAGCTCAAAATAATACTGTTACTTATATAAAATACAATACATATGATAATAAATGAAACTAGAAATATTGGTTATCAAAAGATTCAAACATTACACTACAGTCATTTATGTGCTTCTTTATCAATTTAGTGAATAATAAGATCTAGCAGTTAGTTTATAAGCCACTGTAATTTCCCAATAATGATGAAAAAATAATACTTCCTGATATGTGCAATAATTGTAATGTAATATTGAAATATCTATGGATATTAATACTACTGTGGTTTCCTGCCTACATTCATAATTGAAGGAAATTCTAAATTGTGGTTAAAGATTAGAATTTTCCCCATGAAAATTCATAGACCCCCCCCAACCAAATCACCAAATGAGGTCCTAGCTGACCTTTGCCAGATCAGTTGCAGGCAGTGATGGGGCAAAAGCCAGAGTGAAATTAAGTGTTGAATGAATGGGAGGAGAGAAAATGGAGGCCATGATTACAGGCTCCTCTTTCCAGATGTTTTTGTGGCCAAAAGGCACGGAGTAGCTTGAAGGGGGAGAAATGTCAAGGGGATATAGAAATAGAACATACCATCTCCTTATGACCCAAAAAGTTATGTCAGGAACTTGGCTAAATCGCTGTGGGAAGCAGTTCCTCTGTCATGAACAAAGGACAATAAATCGGGACAGGGAGTTATTAGCACTGTGTTTAGTAGTGCAAGGAGATCATGAATATCCGCACGGCCTCGGTGTCAGAACTGCAGGAAAAAAGAGACAATCAATGCCACAGGATCCTTTTTCTCTGAAAAATAACTGCCTATTGTTGTTTGGAATAGGACAGATAATGGGTTGACTTCGAAGTCAGTCCTCAATTTCCACTCTCCGTGTAATGCTGATTATAGAAAGGACCATAAAAAGAATTCTTCTGGTCCACAGGGAAGAGAGAATCTCCCAGAAACTGCTCCAGATACAGCCTTTCTTGTACAAATGAGAGAGTCTCAGGGCAACAAAAGTTATTTAACCTAATATTTTTCTGGGTCAAGATTGAACAATATCAATAGTGATATCTGAGGCATCAGATGCTAAAAAAAAGAATGTGTATATGAGAGACAGCTACAAAATTAAAGAAAATGGCAGAACAGACCCAGCGGTTATTAAACACAGAATACAACTAAAACAGAAATTGAGAAAGTTTGGGTTTCTTAATAACCTCCTTTTTCTAACCAAAGTAAAAAAAAAAAAAGATCCTGAAATCCAAGGAGCCAGGCAGAAGAGCCTTCTGAGAGTTTGGGGAGAGAGCGAACAGAAGGAAAGCTGTGCAGATATGCAAATACCCTATTTAAATCCAGGCTATGCTTTTCCTGCAACTGAGGATAATTAAGTGGTTAGAGAACTGCCTTTGAGCCTCTTCTCCTTAGAAACAATTACGGATTTGTTGCCTAGTTGACTTCATCTGGCCTTAGCCAGACCAAGATAAATCAAATTAAATGTCTACTGACACAAACCCCAGAGCCTGTGGGACACGGGAAGCAACCACTAGAGAGTGTGTGAGTGTGGGGAAGCTGGACATCGAGGACGGCTTTGAACCCTGCGATTGGAGCTCGGGCGCTGCTAGGCGTGAGCCTAGAGAAATAATTGCACCATTTGTATTGGTCATTGACAGTGCTTTTTCTATACAAGAAGCCCAAAGCCCTTTATAGAAGCGACGTCCAGCAGCCTCACCACACCTCCATGAGCACCACCATCCAGCAGCCAGCCCATATTATCAGCCCACATTCCAACTACAGAAAGAGTGAGAAAGGGATTTATTCAAGGTCATCGAGCAGCTGATAGCCATAGCCAAACCTTGGGTAACATTAACTCCTAACCTTGTGTCTTATCTTTCATGGCACTGTTTATCTCAACCTGTGGCTTGCAGGGAAATAGCAAAAAAAAAAAATAATAATAATAATAATTCTTTTCCAAGAATGGTCAAGGACCTCCTTTGTGGAACCAATCTGGAGTTCTCAGAGGATCTAACACAGGAGTTAAGAGAAAAGATTGGGTTTCTTACACTTTATCCTCTAGCTGCATAGAATAAACTGTCTGGAGTTTTGGAGACAATACAAATTGAACTCGATGTGTCAACCAGAAAGTTACACACTCCTAAGGAATATGAGACTCCGACAACCCTCAGTTTTTGAGTACCTCCAGATATCAAGAGTCAAGTCTGCCGCAGAGTGCTGGTGTACTTCACTCCAGTGATGCCGTCGGAACTGCTGGGCTCGCCTTGGAGATTCAGGACCTCTCTCTCTAGCACTCTCTGCTCTATTTAGAAATCAGTATATTCTGTGGAAATACAAACAAGTGAATCACCTGCTCTAGGAGCACAGTTCTGCTTGGAGAAGAGGAGATGAGGCCAGACTGCCATCCAGGGGGGGATTTGAAGAGGACTTGTCTCAGGCTTGGCACAGATGCTGGTTTCCAGAACAGAAAGTTCCCATTGAGCAAGTTGCAAACTCTGACTCACCTGCCTGCTGCATGTTTGCTCTGTGTGGCCAAGTAACTATTTAATGAAGGCCTGAGAAACAAACACGTTCTATTTGATTTTCTCCTCCTACAAGCACAGCTGAATGAGGGAGGAAATGGGCAGGAGGTGAGGGCAGATGTCTACATTCACCTGGAGGTTCCGCCTTCTATTGTTTTCACTACTGTCTCTGTTATGTGTTTGCTCCTAACAGTCAACCAGAAGCCACAGCACCGTGATTCCACATCCATGCCATCAAGCCACCTGTGGAGCCCTTGCATTTGATCAGGACACAAGCTCTAACCACTCCACTTTTAAAAGGCATCTCCTGTATCTATGAACTTTGCTTTTTCCTGAAGCCAATAACACTTTGACCATGCAAAAATGCTCATAACGCACTGCAGGTCAAGGGCTCAAATTAAAAGAAAGAACAAGAAGAGGCTCTAGCCAATCCCCAAACACGCAGATTGTGAGGCACACCTTGGAGCAAACTATTTATTGACAAGACCACCCTCCATCTGTAGTACCACAGTACTTCTGTAGTACTTAACATGCACCATAGAATCCAAGAGCCCGGTGGCCAAAGGGAACCCTGCATTCGCCATCTGCTCTTGTGAAATAAAACAGTCACCTAGGGACATGTATGAAATGATGACTAAATATGCATTATGGGATTCTTTCCAAAAAAGAAATGGGGGTGGAAACCTCCACATTACCGAGACCCCTTTGCCTCCTTCGGGTCCTTGCCAAGTCCAGCATGTTAATCATGAACACAGGCTATCATCATGACTTATTTCCTCTGCTCCTAGTGAGGCCTAAGGACCCTGACAAAGAAACGGTCACACACGTAGCCTTCAGCCCAATCCCAGACGCACATTCAACAGAAACTGCTCTACTGCTTTATGATCCTTTGATGTCCACTCATCTCTGCTCACACATTCCCATATAAGTTCCAAAGCTCCACCACAATCCTGACCCTTACCTTCAGCTGCAGTCTGCTTCTCTCTCTGTTTACCATTTTGTCTTGTGTCCTACCAGCCCCAGAAGTACAGACTTCCTCCTCTTATGGACGGCCAGCCTCCTCTTATGTTTAGACCTGTAACATCTGAGGTACATGACTATAAATAGTCACATCCATAACTATTTCCTGTCCACATCTTTATTCTGGCCCTTCCTACAGCTGCAGCCTTTCTGCCCTGAAACATGCAGTTCTCCGCATCTCAGGGTATAGGCGTAGGGGAGTTCCCTTCCAACTGTTTCACCTCCTTCCTTCTGAACCCAACCTTCTCACCCACCTTTGCATTTCCTCAGCACTCATTCCTTCCTTGCCCTCAGGCAGTTCACACCACAGAGCACCCCTGAAACCACCAGCTCTCAAATGTCAGCGATAATCCTTGACCACATCCAATAACAACCTTTTCTCATTTCTCAGTTACCTTTAACTCTGAAATATTTCACAATTTGGTAATAACCACCCTCACCCCCATTCCCCAGGCATCTTCCATTTTGATTTCTAGCACTCTGTCCTCCTGGGTTTATTCCTACCTGGGTGTTTCTATTCTCTCTCCTTCATAAGTCCTCTTCAAGAGCAGGGGGATGATCCATCCTCAGGCCTCACTCTTATACCTTCCTCATCATTCATCTGCTCTGAAATCATCCATTGGTCCTCATTGCTGGTAAAACAATGTATCAATTCATATTCCTAGGCTTTGAGGTATTACACATGACTCTATCCCATCAACCTTATCTCCCACTCTTCCCTTCTGCTCTAGGCAGGCTGCTGGTCTCCTTCCTGGACCACAGGTGTAGATGCATTGATTAATTCCAAGGCTCTACCTGGACCATGTCCCCTCTACTTTCTTCCTCTCTATCTAAATCCTACTCTGATTTCAAAGTCTAGCTAAACCCTCATCTTGTCTCACTTGTATTCTTAATACACATTAAATCAGGACAGTATCTTACACTCTTTTATATCCCTGCAAAGCCTATGGTAGATATGTGGGAGCCAAACAAAGCCAAATATATCAAAGGTATTAAACAAATTAATTTACACATCACATCCTTTTGTCTTGACCACCAGAGTGACAAGCAAAATGTAGAACATAATCTTTGTTCAAATATTGCTTACTTTGCAGACATTGGTGATCATAAAGTCTATTATTATTCATTAGTTTTCATTTCACACTCGTTTAGGTTAACGAGTCCAGTACTAAATAGACCTATTTGTTTCTTCCTACTTATTGGCAGGGATTACGGTAAGTTGTCATTGGCTAGTGGCAGTGTGTCACACTTGGCTATGTGGCCTAAATAGGATGGCTTATGCCATCAACATGGTTTAACTGAAATGGTGACAAGAAGATTTTTCCTATTTTACACTTTTCCTATAGAGCGTCTAAATTTAAATATCCAATACCTTACACCAAACATTGTACAAGCACCTAGGGGAAAAATTAATATATTTTTATTCCTCTTTAATCATTAATAACTCATTCTAAACTTTATTTTTACTTCACAGATTGATTAAAACATCACTCTACAAACCACATCTGCTGTATCAGAAGGAGTTAGTTGCACCACCGTGTGCATTCTCTTCTTTAGTAGCAAAACTCCTAATTTGTAGCTGCCCATTGCCCAAACTGCCTTTCAGCTAGATATGGCCTGTGACTATGTCTGTCAAATAAGATATAGGAAGAAATCTCATGTGCAACTTCTGGGAAGTATCTAAAGGAAAGGAGTGTTCCTTTTCTCTTTTCTTCCTTCTTGATGTTGAACTATAGACAAAACCTTAGACCCTACAAGCCTGTTGAGCCATGAATGGAAGAACCTGTTGAGGACGATGGAGCAACCAAACAGAAAGAGCTTGGTCCTTGATTTTTATAAAGCAGACACACTAGCCCTGTACTACCTGCCTCCAAAGTTCGTTTCTTGAGAGAGAAATAAGAATCTATTCTATTTAAGTCACTGTTATTTGGGGTTTTCTGTTACGTGCAGCTAGACCCACCTTAACTGATATACCTATCTGAGAATCAAAACTTATAACTCAACTCATAACTTCCAGAAACTCCAAACAAAATCCTATTTATACATATATACCTTTCAAAGTCCATGTATGTGCCAATCCTTTTCTTTGTATGTTAAATGAATCCATGACTCATTTCAACAAAATGGACTAAAATCAACATTATTGTTTTTCCTCATCTTTGTTCCTTTGTGGCTTTCTTTATGTAGATAAAAGAGAGGTTGTGGAACATGCATGCAATGTGTAGCATAGGAAGCTTAAGATGACTCTCGTCTCTGTCCTTTATTAGCCATGTGACCCTGAGTAAATGACGTCCTGTATTCAAAAAAATGGGTGAATGATTTCCATTTGAATCATCAAAATCCCCACCAAGGTTGCTGCGAGAAATAAATGATGTAAATATGTTACAGAGCCTGGCCTCCTATGAGTCTGACACATAAGAAGGGCTCAATAATCCTTGTGAAATTTAAAAAAAAAAAAAATCTCAACCACAGAGCATACAGCTCCCAAGTACTTGGCTTCTGATCAATAATTATTTCCTTTTTCAAGTGGAAAGAAAAACTGTGCCCCTCACAACAGAAGTTAGAATCTTTTGTACAGAGTTGGTACTGAAACAGTTGGCTTTGAAATATTAGGGTTATAAAGTCTGGCTCCCCCAGAGACAGCGAGCATTCATGGGGAGCCCAAGATAAGAGCAATCATTTGGTGCAAGTTAAAGGGTACCATAGATCATCTGAAAAGATGGCAGCCAACCACCCTTTCAACTCCATATGCACATGTACACACCACTCCTCACAGCAAGAGCACTCTTTTTCCCCTCCCCTTGCAACATGCTTTGACCAATAGAATACAACAGAGTGATACCTTGTGAATCACAGGCCTAGGCCTTAAGAGGTTTTACTCCTTCCTTTTGCTTTTAGAAGCCAGCCACCAAGCTAAGAAGCTTAGGCTAGACTACTGGATGAATGATGAGAGACCTTCTGGAGAGAGGTCATGTGGAGGAGAACCAAGGCCTTCCAATTGACAGACAGCACTAAGACGCCAGACAACCACTTTCTTGGATGTCCTAGCCCTAGCCAACTCTCAGACACATGCATCACAGGTGGCCCCAGTTAACATCAGGAAAAGCAGAACGGCCTAGCTCAGGGGCTCTCAATCTCTGGACCACGGACTGGTACCAGTCCACGGCCTATTAGGAACTGGGCCACACAGCAGGAGGTGAGCAGCAGGCAGGCAAGCTAGCAAAGCTTCATCTGTATTCACAGCCACTCCCCAGTGCTAGCATCACCACCTCAGCTCCACCTCAGATCATCAGGCTTTAGATTCTCATAGGAATGCCGGTCCCTGGTCCTGAAAAGGTTAAGGACCGCTGGCCTAGCTGACCCACAGAATTGTGAGAAATAACAAATCATTATTGTTTTAAGTCACTAAGTTTGGGGAGGGTTTGTCACACAGCAATAAGTAACTGATACAAAAGATGAGAACTGTCCCCCATGATTCGTAGACAAAAGACACAGAACCTACCACCTCAATGACTCTCTCCAATAAATTACCCAAGCCTGTGACCTCAGAAAAGATGACTACCTATAAACTCAGTGGCCCTAGTTTAAAGGCACTACTTATCCCATGTACCCATACTTGTCATTTGAGCTCATTTTTATTGTTGTTCTCTAGCTCTTGTTTATTATCATTAAATGATGACTAAGAAACGATGTAAAGGGAAGAACTATGAAGATAACCCAGACCTCGACAAAGGAGTGTGGGCAAGTTTCTCCCCACCAGTTGGCTCTGCCAATTTGCTATAGTTAAATTCCTATTTTCCACTCCTAAGTGAATTTCCTGTTACTAAATTCTACAGTAAAAATAATAACAACTAACGTTTATTGCATTCTTACTATGTGTAAGGCACTGTGCCAAGCATTTCAGAAGTATCATTTAATTTTTTTCAACAACTCTATGAGGCAGATTCTACCATTTATTTATCAAATGTTAATCAACCAGGCTCTGTTCCAGATACAGGGGATAAAGAAATAAACAACATAAACAAAGAACTTGCCTGCATGGAACTTGCATTCCAGGGCTGGAGAAAAACAGTAAATGCACAGTGTGTAGGATACTGAGAAATGCAAAGTAAGGGAAAAATAAAGTCGTTTTAGAACCTTATTGATTGGGTGACATTTGAGCAGGAAATTAGGGTATTAGCCATGGGGATAGATATGTGGGGAAGAGCAACCCAGACCAGTACAATTCCCTGAGCCAGGAATACACTTACTGTGTGCTGAGACTAGCAAAGATGTCTGAATGGCTGGATCAAGCTGAGAGTAAAGGTGAGAATAGACAAGTAACCAAGAGACAAATCAAGTGGGGCCTTCAAAGCCATGGACTTTGGCTATATTCTGAATGAGAGGGAAGGCACAGGAGAGTTTTGAGCTGACGTTTCTAAAAAGTCACTCTGTCTACTTACTATATGTATGGCCAGGGAAGGAGGGACTAGTTAGGAGACTAATGTAATAATCCAGATGGAATATGATGGTGCCTTGAACCAAAGTGGCAGCAGAGGAAGTGGTGAGAAGCAGCTAGCTTCAGGAAACATTTGGAAGACAGAGAGAGCCCTGGTACTCTTAGAATTATTACACCTGTTTCACAAATGAGGAAACTAAAGGTAGGGCAATGTGCCCAAGAAGATACAGGTAATAAACGGAGAGACAGAACTCAAATCAGGGTTTGATTCAAGAGCTTTACCACACCGTCCTGCTGCCTTACTTCTAACAACTCTGAGCTTCACAAGTCAGAAATTCCAGAGGTCGAGCTGTCCTAACTACCCTGCCCGATCCACGCATAAAATAAAAATAGGCCAGTGTCAGTTCAGCAGATTGCTAAAGGAGCTCTGCGCCCTTATGACTTGAATAATCCCTCCCCTTTATGTGAAATAAGATCCAAAGCCACACGCTCTTGGACAGGGACAAACTCTTGGCCCCATCACAGCAGGCTTTACCAATTACCCACAATTGCCTAAAAAAATCTGGGTGAATGGCTTTCTCTCTTACAGAGGTTGCCAAATAAGTCCTTGTAACTGATTACCAAAAGAGATTAGAACAGCGTCATAAAACAATTACAGAGAGAACTTACGAAGCAGTAATCTTTTGTATGTAAAAATGATTTTATCACAACCTGCCACCCAATAAAGTTAAATGTGATTTGGGGAATGAAGTTTTCCACTCACAATTTCCATGAAGTTAGGCTCTTTGATTCTCTATTTGGAATTTTGTTGCTCATGAACTTTTCCAGAGACATAATGATGATCCAAATGTGTTCGTGTGGGTGCTTCTTAGAAAAGATGTGTGTATACAAAGGCCTTTACACAATAGAACACACCACTGTAAATAATCAGATGGTCATGACCTTGAAGCACTTTGTTTTGAAATTTTTTTTAATTTTTTTAGTAATTTAAAGCCTCGTTAAAATTCTCTAACATAAAATATAATAAGAGGAGCCAGGGTCCCTTCCCTGACTTTCAAATTTCCTATCAGCAAAGTTGAAAACAAAAGGGCCTTCTCTGAACTTCTCTAAATCAATCTCTCTCCTTTTCCCTCTCCCTCTCCCCCACCCCCTCTTTCCTCTTTCCAAAGCAGAGGACTCCAAGATTTTCAGCTGCAAAGCCTTGGAGACCCCAGAGGTTCAACTGTTAAGAACACCAATTTCCGACTGAGGAATCACATGCAAAGAGACTGAAGGATAACTGACATCACAATTTATTGCCCCAAAAACAACCCTCTCAACTCAAAGCAAAACCGTAATTATTGGTGAGAAAGACACTGCCTGTTAACTGGCTGTGAAAGAGTGATTTACAATGCATTCTCCCTCACAGTAGAAGGCCTTTTGGCAGTCACAAATACTGGTTTTGTGTATTCAGAAGCAAAGCTCAGAGGAGCAGAAGAGAGTAAAAAGGATACGGCATGGGAAGTGTGCCCTTTTCTCCACATTTCTTCCATAAAGTCACAGCACTAAGAGCTCTTGGAAATCTCCCCATTAGGAAAACAAACTTGCTCCATGATAAGGACAAAGTCTGAGCACTTTCTTTTTTCCTTTTTCTAAGTAGTTTCATACCCATTGAAATCTCCCGCCCCGTATTTATAGCTTACAGGAAGATAGCATTTGCACAAATGAAGAAAATGCTAATACAATTTTCAGTCACAGAACGATGCAACCTAACCTTGCCAGAGATAGATGACTTAAAATAGTATTAAATTCTTGTATCTGAGAGCTGTCAAGCATTAAAGGTAAAACAACACTGTAAGATAAGCAGGTATCTAAGAGTACACTTCCCTGAAGTTACCAGGAGAGACTCATTAAAAGAGATTGCAGGAGGGTTTGAGGAATGAAAAGGGTGAGAGAAAAGAAAGGAGTCTGGAGGAAGGAGAAACTAGCCCAGCGAGCAGAGCTTTAGAGGAAGTGCCTGGAGGGGGTGGGGGGGAACAACTACCTGGCAGTGGGACCCTTCTTTCCTACAGTTCCGACCCCAGGTAGCACATTCCCAGAGGACATGGGAACAAGAACCCACTGAGCCTTCTCCCAAAATTTAGAGAGCTTCTTACATGTTCATCCTAGTTTTTCTGATCAAAACAGGTGCCCCCAATGCAGAAGCACAGGACTCACTGCCTCTGAAACAGACATGGTCTCCACATAGGGTTAATCTTTGGAAATTCTCTCCAAGGCATTGGGAATTAGTCCATTTTAAGACTAGGGGGAAATGGCTGTATATAGGAGAGAAATGAGTGGATTACAACCTTCAGAGTTTTCTTTAGCAGACATGAATGTGTATACCCACGGAGTGAGAAAGTATGGAATTCAGAACAAAATGAAACCTAGGGTTCAAATTCAATCTGTCTTTGTAGGCTAAAAAGATGAATACTTTTCCTCCCACCTTCTGAGTTCTTCTAGATGTGCTAATAGTCAAATTAACAGAGACAGATTAACAGGAGAAAATCAAAATTTTAATACACGTGCCTGAGGAATTCATATAAGCATGAAAATTCCAAAGACTGTGATGCAACATTGGGTATGTAAGATGTTTTTGGACAAAGGAAAAAGGGGTGGGGAAGGGTATTAGACTTCGGAAGTGAGAATGGACTATTTATAGGTAATTGAGGAAGAGTAGAACATAAGAGGCAGGAAAATTCTTAGTGGGCAACTCAGAAACAATGGGACACAGGGGTATCCAGCTAACAGGCAGCTGCCTCGATGTCTTATTTACCATACTTAACTCAAATTAGGCTAAGGCAGCATTCTAAGATTTCCTTCCTGAAGTAGTTTTCTCTGTCTGAATCTCTTGGGCAGGAAAAGAGGGAGGGTCAAAAGTTCTTCCTGAGGCTTGTTTCTTAATAAACAGCTTGAAGTCAATATCCCAAAAGGCAGCTTCGGAGTGGCAAAAATTTGGTTTCCTTCATCTTCAAGGAAGTAACTTAAACTCTGGATCTTATCTGTTAAATGGGGTTGGAATAACTATATCAAGGACTTGCTGTGAATAGGACATGAGATAATTTATCCAAAGTGCTTGACACAGGGCTGCCACTAAGTCAGTGCCCAATGCATGGGGTGTCCCTGTGCTGCAGTACCTGAGTGAATCATCCTTTTAAACTCAGGTTACGGAAGGCTAAAGATCAGTTAGCTATGTTGGCTATGTTCTGAAGCTAAAAATGAGAAGAAAATAAAATTTCTAAGAAAAAGCAATAGATTGTCCTCTGTCGAGAGGACTCAACTATATAGAGAAAAGGAGGGAGAGAACAATACCTGACGACAACCTGTCAGCACACTAGTCACAGCCTTCGATCATGAATGGGGTTGCGGGAAAAAGCACAGGACACCCAGTTACCTTTGAATTGCAAGTAAACGAGGAATAACTTTTCAGTATCAGCATGTCCCAATTATTGCGTGGGCACACTTGTACTAAAAACGTTATTTGTTATTTACCTGAAATTCAAATGTAACAGAGCATCCTCCTTTTTAATTTGCTAAATCCAGTAACCCTGATTATCACTGGTCCACCAAAGCAATTCATAAAGAGATCCAAAACATTGTTTAGAAAATCATAAAATGAGAAATCCAGGGAGCCCATCATCCACTTCGCACACACTGACTACAGAATGACCCCCTCTCCCCACAATTCCAAGGAAGGACCAAGTGGCCAAGAAGAGGGTGGAAAGAAGACAAAGTGTGGGGAAGAACAGAGCTGGGTTTGGGATGAAGGCAGGGAGTGAAGAAGGAAGAGAAAGGAAAAGAGAGAGAGAGAAGGCAGGACGAAGGAAGAACAGTAGACAGAGGAAAGCAAGCAACAGATATAAAGAATTCCTCAGCTAGTTTGAAAAGATACCCAAACATGTGACACTTCATATAGACTATTTTCTTACAATTTAAGAATGGACGTGAAACTCATTTCCTGCCACCAGGTGCTGGTGGTGGGGTGAGGGTGGGGGTGGTCTGTCTTCTACTAGTCCTTTCCAGCACACAGGGAGTTAAAGACCAAGGTTTTATCATCATTGCAGCATCCCTAAGTCTCTCGGGGAACTGGGGACACTGCTCAGGTTCCACAACAAGAACCTGGGCTTTCTGCACTCACATGATTGCTTTTCTCTAGACATCTTATTGCATTTACCGTAATTGCCATGCCTCTCCCTACCTAAGGAAATAAGCCCCCCACACCTCATTGAGTCCTCCCAAAATCCAAGATAGAAATCACACCTGCAAGTTATCAGCAGCTATTCCCTTTTCCCCAAAGCCTGGACTGCAGGCTAAGCAGGGTGTGAGAGGTGAAGAAAATAACACTGGCGTAATGAGACCTTCCCTCAGGCTCCGTGGTCATGGCCTAAATGGACACACAGAAGAAGGCCTTGAAACCTTCAGAGGGCAAAGTGCAAATTCACACAGGATAGACAAAGTAGATTTGAAAAACACAGCCTTCAGTTCCTCTAGGCCACAGGGAATGTTCAGCTCTTTGTGACATGTTCAGGCTTTCTCCACTCAATAGACATAAAGGAAGCTGGACCCAGGACTAGTGCAAGACAAAGAAATCCAGGGGCCCCAGCAGCAAGCAAAACAGTGGTTTGTTAGCTGTGAAGAAAAGACCAGCTCTTGAATTTCCTCCTTCCCGCTGTGGGAAATCCATAGCTGATGAAGCCCATTCCATCACCCACGACCCACACACATCATGGAGCGGAAAACGCAAGTCTGAAAGTCAAAGAAGGAAGGTAGGGGAGGAAATTACAAGGTCAAAGTGACCTCCTGGGGAAGTCTGATTACTCGACATGTTTAAAGCATTAGATAGTCTGGAAGTAGTAGGCGCAGAATGAAAGGGGGAGGGGGCCCAAAAGCTGTAGAAAAAGAAGGGGCTGTAAACTTGAGTCCCTCCTGGAGTTTTACTGAACAGCCTGCAACACTCCCGGGGTGCGAGTTAAGAGAGGGCAAATGGGTAAGGAATCAGCCAGCCAAACACAAAAGGAAAGGAGTGTGGAGTCGAGGTTAATTGTGGCCGTCAGAGATGAGCAGTTACATGGGGAGATTCGTTTAAAATTAACGAGGCATTGGTTGTATTTTATGGGTCTTCCTAGGTAGGAAGATCATAAGCCAAAGGGGCAGAATAGAATGGCTCCTTGGAAACTTTTCCCAACCAACCCTTTCAGGCTAAATAGGCAGATGTGGGGTCTCCACACCAGAGAAGCACAAAGGTGCATGGGTGCCAAGAGCCAAAGATAGGAGAGGGTCCCATCCAAGGTGCATGGGTCAGAGCCGATCCAGGAGAGGGCATGGCAGTCCTGGGGAAAGATGAAGCCATGAGGCCCCGAGGATGGACATGCTTGGCATTTGAAGCTGAATCTTTTGCTCTGCCCTGAGATGAAATGAAAGAAAACCTCAGTACCACTATGTTTGAGCTTCTTCGTCTTACACTCTCCACCCTCAGACACAGAAACGGATGAACAGGGGAGGGGAGGTATGTTTCTTTGACTCACCCAGGCAGTGCCAATAACTGCTTGGCACAGAGACTTCTAGACTCTGACCTGGTATGGAGACGAAGATGGATAGCCTCTTGGTTTCTCAATCAGCACTATCCTGAATCAGAAAACAGGCTAAAAGTTGCCCTTCTGGGAAGGCTCCCCTGAAGCCCAGGCTGTGAAATGTTTCCTCCTTAATGGATTTTGTTCGAATTTCTACTATTTCTTCTTCTGGATTTTTTTAACTATTGTTTGATTCAGGAGTGAGGACTTTGTCCCATTTACTTTTATCCCCACCACACAGCGTAATGCACACTTAATAAAACTGTTTGTAGGAAAAGGAATAAGAAGGGAGAGTGAGTTTCAAACTATAGTAGCTAACCAGAGATGAGAATGAACCAGAAAAAGAGGGAGGACTCAGGGCAAAACGAACTGCATATGTCTTAAAGCTTCAAGCCAGCAGGAAAGAGGATCATGTTAGTGAGCAAGACATCCAGAAATATTCCTGTTTAATTGGGAGCATGAGACTGCAAGCACTGTGCTAGGAATGAGAAGAAATTGAAATAAAAAAATGTCTACTTCTTATAGAATCAAAGTTTCCCAAGGCCAGGAAATAAAGATTCATAAGACTAACAGGAACCAGAAATCATGCAAATGGTCCTGGTCTCATTTAGCCCCCAAATGCTTTGGCCCTAAAGGGGACCAAAGTTTTGCCTTTGGGGATATTGATTTTAAACTGGTTATTAAGAAACAGAAGAGTCAGTAAGAACCTTTGACCCTCTCTTCTTTCCTGCCGAAGAGATTCAGAGGGAAAGGCCTGCTCCGGAAAGGATATCTTGGGCTGTTTGATCTAGCCTCATTTAAATTAAGTATGTTTACTAGATCCCCACCTATGTCTCATTGTTTCTGGGTTAACTAGCGAAACAAAAAAACGTACCTGCCCCGTGTATTCTGCTCTTCCTCAACTACCTGTAAATTGCCTTCTTCCTTTGAAATCTCAGACCCCTACCGTCCTCTTTCTCTTTTGTCCAAAGTGAAATATATACCCAGTTTTACTTCACTGTCTGTGGAACTTTCATGCTATGCGAATTTCCTGTGCGCATGTATTAAAATTCGATTTTCTCCTATTAATCTGTCTCTGTTAATTTGATTATTAGACCAGCTAGAACTTAAAAGATGTGGGGGAAGTATTAATTTTTTAGCCCCCACAGCCCTAATGCCAAGATGTCTGAAGTATAACTAACGGTTCACCAGTCAATTTCTCATCAAATCCACCTTATGAAGAAATCTGAAACAGTGGAGGAAAATTCCTGAAGTGAATTGACCATTTCCACCTTTTTCCTCTCTAAAGAGGAGAACCTGCACAGTGTTCAGGTAATACCCGTAGTCAAGAAAATAGGAAATGAGTTGTTCAGAAGAGACACTAAGATACTAAGTAATAAACTAAAAAGTCAAGGGAGTAAATTCCCAGCTGCGTGCTTGTCAACACTTTTCTCCCCTATGAAGACCTCACTAGGACTGCTTTGGAAATTCCAAGCACAGACCCAGTGGGCAAAATGCTTTCTTCCTCTTTATTCAATTGTCATCCCACTTGCACAAAAATATACATTTTGCACCTCCAGAGTAGAGAAAGAATATCTTACATTTTTTTCTGCAAGCTTCCCTTTCTCTTAATAAAGGGTAGGCACACAGTAACTATTCCAAGCCACATGACCAAGCGTGATGAATACTCAGGAAGTTAAGTGATTTAGGACGATTACACTGAGTGTAAAACTGAAAGCCGACAGGAATTTGATGGGAACTACACAGACCACTTAAGAAGCTTTGTCTTAACTCTGTTAAGAAATGGAGAGTCATTAAGGAGTATGAGGGGAAAAGTCACGAGACCTTCGCCTCAGATCGGTAACTCCGCAGAGGTAGATTTGAGGGCAGCGAGCCTAGAAGCCATTGTAAGAGGACAGGCAAAGGCTGACAAGAGCCTGAGCTGGGCCCTGCGGTGTGAGAAAGGAGGAGGAGGAGTGTGAAGGTGGTGTGTGCCAGGCACTGCAGGGAGTACAAAGGCAGCTCACTGTCCCTCCTTTTGTACTCTAGGGAGGGGCCAGACTGTGAGTTGCTTGTGGGTCCAAACACTATTATTGAGATGGTTGGTTGACCGTGGAGATCAGACTTACCTTGTAGGTAAAGGTGGCACTTTCTTCTTAAGAAAATGAATGTCCCCACTGTCAACTACGTTGGGCATCAAATTGTGAGTGGGCTATTAACTTGGAGAAGTTATCAAAGAAAAATTGTACCCAACATTTGTTTAAAAACAGACATATTTTATTCTAGCTACTGCAGTAGGGGAGAGAGAATTCAGTATAGAACTGAGCTCAACTCCAAACACAGAAAAGACAACTATAGATTTGTAGCCAATGAGCAGAGAGAGGATATCAGTGGATGGAATATTAATAAGAGAAATTTGATTACCTATGCAGCGGGAGGTAGGACATGAGATTTCTCACTGAACTGAGCTCAGCAGGCCAAGGGTGACACATAGTCAAGAAGAGGGTTCAAAGGAGCCTGACTAAAGTTTGGTCAAAGAAGGAGTCCTTGTCAACAGTAAGGAGAACCATCCCTGCTCTACAGGGCAGAGTCCATTGAAGGGACCTGGAGAGCTCTCTACAGATACAGGGAGGCAGTAGGGAGAGATGTGTGGGAATCTGCTAGAAGGACCTGAAGCCAGCTTAGGGGCCTCTAAGACCTGGGAGAACCCATGCCTGGGGTGGAAGAAAAACAAGTGAGCATATGACCTGGAAAATTCCATGACTGAAGGAAAAGGAGATCAACAGAGCATAACAGCAGAACCAACACGGGTTGATTCATATGTCAGATTTAAATGACAGGATCCCACCAGGATCAGTTTGTGGAACAAGGTGGCATTCTTCAGGATATCTAGAAACTATAAGAGGAACCCTTGAAGAAACACTGAACTTCTTCCATCCAGATATAATCTTGGGTGATTCTGGTTTGGACATAACAAGAATTGTGACCTTATTTCGTTCTCTAAATTGGTGAGGTAAGAAAAAAACAAAAAAAAAATAAAGAACAAAAACTAAATAAAGAAACAAACAAACTGGTGAAGTAGGGCATTCTGGCTACCACAGATTTCATCATATGTTCTAGGGGCCAACTCTATTAACACAGATTTGTAATACTTTTTGTTTGTGGGATGGGAGAAAGCAAAGTCTACCTGAACTCAGAGAAATATTTTTAACTGGGGATCCAGTAGATTTCTTTGTCCACCCAGGCCCCTGAAATCAACAACATAGCCGTTGCCCAAGTGACTCTTCCAGCATTCTGTCAGAGAAAGCTAAACTTACAAGCTAAGAGCTCGGCTTGATTCCATTCGGCATGTTACAATCCCTTTCTCAGCCCCATACCTGATTCTCTTGGCTTTATTATATATGATCAATTGAGTTTGAATGAAACTGTCTCCAAGTCCTCATTTTTATTTCATACTGACAATATTATTTTTATCAAGCTCATATTTCAAGAAGCTTTATTCTACTCTGACTTTCCTGAACCAGGGGAAATTATCTTGTTCCTTCCCTTGGGTTTGAAAGAAAACCTTTCCATAACTAATGTTTATCAGCAGCGCAATTTCTTTGGCGAGAAATTGAAACCTCCTTGACATAGCAAGGAAAAGAACACCAGGGCTGGGATGGTACACACCAAGGAGAGAGCTTTAGGAAAAGAGACGTCCGTCTTCCAAAAGTTCTGCCCTCTGTGTTTCTTACTGGGCAATGCACCCTGAGTCTAGCCAAGAGTGGTTTCAAAACATGTAATAACCAGTGCAGCCCGGAAGCTGAACAATCAGAACAGAAAAAGGTCCCTGGCTGAATTCCTGCTGGGCAGCCTTTAACTCTTTCACCTCTGGTGCATGGGAAGATCTCTGGGAAAGGGTAGCAAAGAGGGTGTATGATTCAGGATTCTCCAGAAAAACAGAACAGGAAAGACAGAGGCAGAGAGAGATTGAGACTTTAAGAAATTGGCTCATGCAATTAGAGGGGCTGACGAGGCTGAAAGCTATAGGACAGGCCAATAGCCCGAAACTCGGGCAGGATTTCAGCTGGAGTCTTGAGACAAAATTCTTTCTCTGGAAAACCTTAAGAGTGAAATAAAACCCACCGATTGCATAAAACCCACCAGCTTTTCAAGGAAAATCTCCTTTACTTAAAGTCAGCTGATAGTAGATGTTAGGCCCATCTACAAAACACCTCACACAGCAACACCCAGATGAGTGTTTGAATAATAGGATACTAACTATATATAGCCTACCCAAGTTGAAACGTAAGACTGACTAGCCATCACAGTGAGGTGGGGTTGAGGGGAGTAAGAAAAGGGGGAGGGGAGTCACTCGGGGAATTTTAAGCAGCTGCCATTCATCACCGCATCAAGAGTATTTTAATATTTTAAATAGTAGCCCTGGTGTCCTTAAATGGGTTTTCTATAAAAGCTCATCGCCTTTTAGCGGTTGTAGATACAACTTTTTCTCCTGGTTCTGTGCACGTTGCCTCACAAGTTTTGCTCATGAGGAAAGCAGGACAGAACTGGGGCAACTCGAAAGGGGCCTCTAAGAGCAGTTCCTGACATCATTGGTCTTCAAGACAAAATTCTGCCTCCAAACTTCATGCTCATTTCCAAGTCATTTGAAGGAAACTGTCACCAGCACCCTAAGAGGAAAAGCAAATTTACTACTATTCTCGTAGCAATAATAGCTCCTATTTACTGAGAACCTGCTAAACAATGTGTCATGAAACCTTCAATAGTAACATTTAAAAGGTAAGCGTTATTATACCCCTTCTACAGATGAAAAAACCGAGGCTTCAAAAGATCAAGCAGCTTGTCCAGCATCATGTAGGTGGTAAGTGGGAGAGCTGGGATTTAAATCCAGCTCTGTTCAATTCAAAGTTCATGCTCTTGCCACAAAGTTATGGAAACAAACAGATGTGCTAACCAGAGGTTAGTGTGGGGTTGTGGGTTGCTTTATTGTAGGTCACCTGATAAAGGATGTCCAAGGTTAAAGATTATCGGTTTTAACCAGAGTGGACGAGTAGATTTCACTGTTGCTTGTTCATCTCTGGTAACTAATCCTGAGACACTATTGTTAGAGCTAATTTTCCAGAAGATTCATGAATCTCCAGTTTTGCTTTGGTCCTGCTAAACTCTTACGTTTTCTTTCAGTTCCATAAGTCTAATGCTGAAGTGTCTAATAGTTAGAGGGCAAACCATGTTTGATACCCTAATACACATAACTTTCTATTAACAATGCAGTAAGTAACTAAACAATTTATCAGCATGTTTTGTTGCTGTATTATTCTGAATGACATCCTCCTTGCCCCCAAAGCAATAATACTTTTATTGCAAACTATTTCCCTAACCAAATATACTCTTTCCCGCAGAGAACCACTACCATAAAAATCTATGCGATAAATTCATTTTTGTGGCATTGCATATCAAATTTGACAACATCATTTTGACATTTGGTAAAAGCACATCTTTGTCTACATCCTCATAAGAAGACTTACTTAATAGCATTTTCCACAAATGTTCCTACAGTACATATTTTATGCTGACATCAAAAATGGGGAGGAAGGTATCCTGCTTTGGGTTTTGCTCTTTGGTTTATGTTTTTCAGACATCTGAAGAAGAGGCTTTCGCAAAGTTAAAAAGGTACCTGAAAGTCAGGTTGTGATGACAAATGATTTGCAACTACACAGAGTATTCACTGTTATCAATGCAGTACTAACGACCAATCCCCCTCCTGCGACACCCCTAACCACATGTGTTCCTCAACGTTCTCCCTGATGCCAAACTCCTTTGGAAAGATTACTCTGAATTGGATTCATGGAAAACAAATTGGACTCATTTCACTCCAAGAAATTGGAACCACATATAATAAAATAATGCCAAATTATGCTTGGAACTAGGATATGCTTGGTTCCGATTTCTGATGACAAAAGAGTTCCAGATTACAACCAGAGTGTACAATGTGGAATCAATCCTTTCTTATTTTTAGATATTGTAAATATCCCTAGCACTGTGTTATTTACTAAAGAAATTCTTAACTTTACTCAGCCTTCTCCATATTGCTGTTCCCTAAAGGACAGGATTTTATGTAAAAGGGTGTGCTGGATCCCACCTAAAGGTGTTTATTTACTGAGGATTCAAAAAAGGGCTTATTATGAAATGTTCTCATAGTTGGTTCCAAAGCATGAAACTCAGGTAATGTTTCATAGTGGAGCTCCAGTGAATTCCTTTTAAATATCTACTGAACTCAATGTTAACAGCTTACTATTGACAAAATAATCTGTCATTTTACTCTCTCCCCAAATGAAAAGTGCCTCAAGGTTACTTCTGTCTTAATCTCATATGTGAAGAAAAACAGAAAGAGAAGACCTACTTTCTGGTACGTAGATGAACTCTTAATGCCTCAAAAAGCATATTTCGATCAACAATTTTTAAAAACCTGTATAATTGAAGGTATCGCTACGTTCAGTTTATATGTTCATTCTCTAGTATTCTTTATTGCTATTTTGAGCTTAGACAAATGGCCAAATAAAAATGATATCTTCTATTTGTTTCTGCCAAATATTGGCAGAGAAGCTACTTTACCCTATGCCTGAGTTAGGAGCAATGCAGCATACAGAAATGTATTATGATGATCCGGTTCTTCAGAAGCTTAAATGCCATTATAAGATGATATATGCATTTGCTTAACAATTATCAACAATGCAAAACAAAAAAAGGACAATGCGCACTCTAATTTGTCACACATCTATCCATTTATCAGTCTCTTGGTCCATTCACTGATTCATTTTTTTTTTATGGATTTCAAAGTAAATTGCAGATTTACCTATGAACACATCAGCATGCATAGCATCAGCTGGAGTTCAATATAACAAAGAATGTTGAATATGTTCAAATTTGGGTGAGAAAATTGTCAGTGGGGAGGATGGCATCCAAGAGAAAATCTCAGAGGTTGGAAGCAGTCAGGGGGGCCATTGCCACCGTTGCAGAGAGAGATGATAAGGGCCTGGACAAGGGAAAAGATAGAGGGTGTGAAGAAGAGGGGACAAGCAGATGGTGGGACCAACAGCTCCTGACTACTGATTAGACATGAGAGGACAGGATGAGGGAATGGGAGGAATTCACAGTGACTCTCAAATTTCTACTTTGAGCGACAGTTAGGAACTGAATTTAGGAAGGTGAAACATATTTTGGGAGAAAGGTTGTAAGTTGAATTTTGGATGTAATTTTGGGATACCTATGAGACTTCCAGATAAATTAGCCAGTAAATAACATTATAGAAAGATCTCCATTAGAAAGGCAGAATGGAGAATTAGCAGCATGCATGTGGTGTTAAAAGAGGATGCAGCCAAAACCAAGAAGAGAGCTTGAGGCAGCAAATGGATTTAATGGCAGTGGGGAGGTGCCTATAAAAGAAACTGAGAAGAGGCAGTTGGTGAGGAAAGAGCAGAACCAGAGAGAATGGGATCTTGGAAATAAAGGGAAGAGACAGTTTCAAGAAGATGAACTCATCAATGATATAAAATGCTGAGAAGTCAAGACAGATGGGAATGAAGAGCCTATGGGATTTGGCAATTTGAGGGTTGATGGTGACCTTGGTAGAAAACAGTTTCCATGATGCTGGGGAAGTGGAAGCCAAATTTCAGTAGGTTGAGAATTTAATGGAAAATGAGGTCATGGAAACAGTACATGAAGACTAATTGTTCTAAAAATTTGGCTATGAAAGGAAGGAGAGCGCTAAGGCATACATATTTAGAGGAGGATGAGGGTCATGAGGGGATCAGCCTTACAAGCAGAGCACCTTGGCCATACATAAATGAATGTCTGTGCCATTCAGTTGATATCTAAATACATGACCTTGCATTGACAACTTTTATTGTACACATGTATTATCTTCCTGTTAGACTTAAACTTTCATAAACAAGCGGACCGTGTACTACGCTCATATTCTTACAGAACATAAAGGCTTGAACATGTCAGAGATCATTTACTATAGTCCCTCATCTTATGGTTGAAGAATCTGAAGCCAAAAGAGAGTGAGTCGCTCAAGGTCATGCACAGAGTAGTTGGTGAGGAACTACCCAGGGCCTTTACATTGCATTTTGTAAGAAAGAGAAAGGTTCTGCTTCCCAACACAATTGTCTGGAAGTTCCAGTCTCAGAGCCACCTCAAAGGTGAAGACAGCGTCTGGTCACATGGATTTTCTTCATGTGTCTCATAGCAATGTGGTCATCTTTTTCTGGGTAAAACGAAGCCAATTTCCACTCGTAACCTCAAATTGGAATTGATTTATTGGCACAAAACTTTTGGACAAAGTACTCTTGCAATTCTTATTACCTCTCCATTTTGCTCATATTTGCCCTATTTAATGTTAAATGGGGGCATTTTCAAGTGCTAGAGAGAGACTATTTCTGGTTTTTCTGGGCTGTCAATAGCAGATTAATGGTAAAACTTTCAAAGGAACACCTGCCTTCAGAACCCCACATACTTTCAGGAACAGTATTCTACAAGTTAATTTTGGATTTCAACTAATGAATGGACTTACGCCAAACCTTTTAACCTTTTCTACTCCTGCTTCCTCTTTGAGCTCCTTTAATTAGCTAAACTCCAAGCCCTTTGAATCACCTAATGTCGCGCAAATGTAGTTGCCCTATGCAGAGAAAGAAAAGAATGAGATAACCCACTTTCAAGGCAACTGATTTATTACATGCAGAGAAACTTCTTATAAGCTTCCCAAAAGTTACCTCTTCTCTTGTTATTTGGAAAGCACAGTAATTTTCCACTTACTTTCTATTGATGTAAAACAGATTCATTTGAATCTTAGAGGAAGCTCCATTTTGCATTGGGGTGTGTGTGTGCATGTGTGCATGTGTGTGTGCATGTGTGTGTGTGTGTGTGTGTGTGTGTGTATGCATGCACACGCTATTTTTCTGGTAGACCACTACAATTACTTGGCTGTGCAGGCCTATATTGGACTTGGTTACTGCACCATACTACACTTGCAAAAATGTTCTTTTTTAGAAATGGCGAGAAAAAGCCTCTACAAGCTGAACTAATAGCATCTGCCTCTCCAGAATGCCTAAATTATATTGGCAAAAAGAGCATTTCTTATTTATTAAAGCCTACTTTAACTGGATTGTTGGAACAGCACCATTAAAAGGATAATGACAATGTTAGACTCAAATAGATTTTCTTAAAATAATTGCTTTCCCCCACTGAGTGCTGGCACGGCACTAGTGAAATTCTGAAGGGGTCAGCAGGTTCTCTGATGCTGCCCAACAGAAGATTGTCTCTTTCTAACCCATTCTCTTTTTTTTTTCCATTCACATTCACTGCAGTTTTATTTGCTATTGAATCTTGTTTTCATACCTGTATCACAGCCAATTCTTTTTCTTTATGGTAAATATGTAGCTTTTCCAACGGGTCAGTAGTTGCTGCTTCTTTATTTTGTCTTCATGAAAGTCTTTTTATTCTGGGAGTCAAACAAACATTCATTCTGGGAGTCAAACAAAATCAAAACATTGATTTTGAGAGCCTCACCAGCCCAGAAATTGATGGGTTGGCCATGAAATCACAGGTCTACATATTCTACTTCTCATCTTGGGTGAATCTAAGAAGTGTGGCAATGATCTGCATGAAATAGGGGGCATCTAACCTTTGCTGGGAAGGAGGTTGAGTCAGGACTAGTCATACTGCCTACTTGGGTTTTTTTGGCCGGGCTGGGGTGTAGAGGGGAGCCTGGTTTGTGTATGGGCTTAGGAGAGGCTGGCATGAGGCTGTGAATATGAACCAATAGGGAATTAAAGACTGTGTCTCTGAAAAAGGAAGCCTCTAGAGCCAAGGGGAAAGTTAAAAATGTGAAGCCAAAGGTATTTGGCAGAGAACTAAGGAGAGGCAAGATCGGAGAGATAGACCCTAAAGTAATTCCTGGAAAAAAATGAATATAGATGAAGAGGGCATTTTATAGTTGCCTCTTGCTCTTATTGGGCAAGGAGGAACTTGTTTCAAAATCCATTTGTACAGGAAAAAAATTAGACTATATATTCATGGTTTTATGTCCAACTCAAACTGAGGCAGCTCATAAAATAATGCACAATATACTTAATCTCTGTGTGAATGCAATAGTGGTATACATGCAGTCGGAGGGTGGAAAGCATTAGCTTAATTTTGTTTATGTTGGACTCCAGTTCAGCCAGTGTCATTGGACTGACACATCACTTTGACAAAGCTATCCAGAGTTATTAAACTAATAGTTTAAATCATAGCATGTAAAGTTCTTCTCGATCGCCCTCTGTTTAGAATTGTATTCTAGAAACACAATCAAGCCTGAGAGTACTTGGTTTCTCTCTAAGTGATGCATGGAGGATAGATGAAGGAAAATTGAAACATTTTTCTGCTATGTTACCTTTTCAACCCTTTTGTTTACAATTTATCAGCCACTTATGGGTTACAAAGAAAATTCACTGCGATTTATTGCTTAGGAAGAAGATGCAGAGAATTTGAGAGAGAATCACTAATAAATTGATGGTGAAGTGCTTTGTTAATGTAGAGTGCAATTGAAATGCATATTGAAGAGTTGCCCTTTCAAGGTCACTCACTGAAGACGAGGCTAGAACTCTAGATACCTTGGTCTTCCTCTGACAGACGCTGGCATACAATAAAGAGCATGTCTTTAACCCAACTTGGGTACTTTCGGAAGGAGTTTCCACTTATTTTTACCCAATAGTCTGGGTGAGGCTAACAAAGTAAACAAGAAATAGAGCAGTGCTTCTCAAGCTTTAATGTGCAGACAAATCACCGGGGATCTTACTGAAATGAAAGTTGTGAATCAGTAAGTCTGGGGTAGGGTTTGAGATTCAGCATTTCTAATAAGCTTCCAGGTGATGCCAGCACTACTCATCCAAAATGGTGCTCCAATCTAAAATGTTTGGAGAGATACACATTCTTTTAAGCACTAGGATTTCAACATGCTGGAAAAGACCATCTCTGAAGGAAGATAAAGGTTTGTTGGTTTGTTTTTATTGGGGGAGGGAGGAAATGGGGATTAGGGTTTTTTTAGTGTTCAGGATACAAAAACAAAAACATCAAGAAAGAAATGCCTAGAAGGCAACTGGAGATGCAGACTGGAGTTTAGGAAGACAGTAGAGCTATAGATAGTGTTCTGGGAACCATCCACATAAATGTGTCAGCTGATGCCATGAGTGTAGATAACTCCATAGGTAGACAGACTGATAGATAAACAGACGAAATAAATAGAGGGGCATCAAACTTCTCAGGGCATATTATCATCATTGGTTCATGCAAAGCCCCATTTTTGTTTGATGTTTCAAAATCGATTATTTCATTCATTCATTTACTCCCTTTTATCTTCATTTTCCTTTCCTCAAGTAATTTCCTAATGTGTTTGATGGGTAGCCTTTTATTTTGGTGAGCGCTTTATATAATGTATCTTATTTTGTGTGCATGTTTTTTGAATTGATGTATAACTGCATATAATAAAGTGAAATAACTTTAATTATGCAGCTTGTTGAATTTACACACATATATACACTTATGTAACTAGTACTCAGATCAAGACATAGAATATTTTCTGCAGCTCTGTGCACATGTTTTTAATTCATGTCAGTGACATTGCAGAATAGATATCATTCCATTTCTTACTTCATTCCACAGCACAACATTTTCAAGGTTGATGTATGCACTTGTGTTTACATATTTGCTTCCAACTACTTCCGAGTATCCCCCTTGTGCATCTGCCACAATTTATTTAACATTCCCCAATGAAGGACATCTAGATTGCCTCCAACTCCTTTTACTGCAAATAATGCTAGAATGAACATCCTCATTTACGTTCTGTTATGGACCCAGATGAGATTATTTTTTCTGAAATATATAACGAGGAAAGTGATTACTGAGTCATGGTGCATCCACATACTTATCTTAACTAAAAGTTGACAGATTGCCTTCCAGACTGGTTCCACCAATCTGCACTTACAAATCCTTTCTTCCTAGAATCAAATTTAGGTTTCTTTTGAATGTTTACTGTGTTAATCTGGACTCAAGGCAGCCAGGTTTCATTAGGGTTACATTTAGATTTTGTATATGAATGGCAATTTGTTCATTCACTGAATATTTATGGCATACCCACAATATGCCAGGTACTCTTCTAGGGGCTGGGATTAGAGCTGTGAAGAAGATCATTTTCAACTCTCATGGAATTTGTGTTCTAGTCATCATAACATTAAGTGGGTGAGATCACTTAGGAAGAAAATATAGAGTGTGTATGAAAGAAAACCAAGGGAAGAACTCTGAGAAACATCAAAAGATTAAGGGGCATGGAGGGGGGAAAAAACTCTGGAAGATCAAAAATGTTCTTAGTGGTAGCAAGAGAAACAAAAGAAAGTGATGACATAGGAGACCAAAGAGAAAAGAGTCAAGGAAAGCACAGTCTGCAAATATAATTAGGAGGTGACTGGTCACAAAGAAGGCTTTGGCACAAGTTGTCGATGGAGAATAATATGACAGTACACATCTTCTGGTCCTCAGTCATGTCTCTTCTGACATGGTAACAATGTCCCTAGATTAAGCCCATGACCTCCACTTTTCTGAAAGCATTGGGACCCTCTTTTCTTCCTTTGACAAGCATTCTTTTCTAAGAATCTCCTTCTTCCCTCCGTAAACAGACCTAGCTCTTCCATCCCTCTAGACCACAACAGAAATTTCAAATTCTGTCTCTTCCCATAAGTGACCTGAGACAACCTCCTACAACGGTTTGCTATTCACTTGACCCAGAAAAAAAACCAAAAATCATGCAAATCAAGTGGTTCAAATCTTCGTGTTCACTTTAAGAACATTTATGAAACTGCCCAGGCCATCAGGGTGTATATATCTGAAAAGCCACCAAGTATCTGAAGGATATCACTTTACAGAAGCAGTATATGCCATTCCATCGTTACAATGGTGGAGTTGGGGGCTGGATGCAGGGTCGGTGGCCCAAAAAGGATGCTGAATTTTTGTTGCACATGCTTAAAAATGCAGAGAGTGATGCTGAGTTTAAGGGTTTAGCTGTAGATTCTCTGATGCTTGAGCACATCCCAGTGAACCAAGCTCCTAAGATGCAACACGGAACTCACAGAGCTCATGGACAAATGAACCCTGATATGACCTCTGCCTGCCACAGTGAGATGATCCTTGTTGGGAAAGAGCCCCTTGTTCCTAAGCCAAAAAGGAGATTGCACAGAAGGAAAGATATCCCAGAAGAAACTGAAGAAACAAAAACTTATGGCCCGGGAGTAAATTCAGCATCAAATAAATGCTAATAAAAGTGTAAAAAAAAAATTTTTTTTTAAATTTTGGTATACACAGTGCTTATGGTCAAGGATAAAATTTGGCTGATTATTTCCCAAAGTGGAATTCTGTTTCTAGCCAAGAATTTTACAAATTGGTGTGCATTAGACAAAATTAGTCTATAGAATTAAAGAAGGGTTGAGGAATGAATAGAAATGTTTTCATCTGACAGTTGAAAAGATAGCTCAGATGTCATATTAAACTATTGTGCAGGACACAACTATGGCTCTATCTTTGTCTCAGTGCTTTCACTCATCCCCTTTGTCATTGTATAGCATGTACAGCTGACATTTTTCTGTTAAATGTCTGCCCTGTGTGTAACCTTTTATATTCTCACAGTTCTCCCCTACTGACTTGAGCATGATCCTCATGGCCCCCTGCCTGAATCATAGCAATAGCCTGAGGACAGCCACCCTGACTCAGCTCCTCCCTCTTGAGCATCATCTTCTGATGGGGCCACCCACGGGCAGAACCATCAGTGCTTTCCCACTACCTCCTGAGGAATCCCATGTGCCAGATTCACAGCCCTGCACAACCTGGCCCTACACTACCCTGAAACTTTAGTTTCTTATTGCATCACAACCAAGACCTTCTGTTCCTGTACTTCGGCCCACTTTGACCTTTCCCAAACACACTAGGCTCTTTTGGCCCTTCATTCCTTGTTCCTACAATGCAGCAAGATTGTAATCCCCGCCCCGCTACTGAGAGTCCATCGAGTCCCATATCCTCAACCTCTCACTGCCCCATCCAAACTCCTAGAATAGCAATTCTCAAACCCTCTGGCTTAAGGACCCTTTTACATACTAAAAAATTATTAAGGACCCCAAAGAGCTTTTATTTTGTGGATTATATATGTCAATTTGCTATAACATAAATTAAACTGAGAATATTTTTAAATATTTAATAGTCATTTCTATAAAACCATTCCATGTTAACATTAAAAACATGAAAAATAACTATATCTTCCAGAATGAAAAAAAAATAATGAGGATAGTGGCAATGCTTTATATTTTTATATGGCTTACTAGAATACAGCTAGATTCTCATATCCACTTCTGCCTTCAATTTTTTATGTAGATTGTTTCGGTTGAAGCATATGAAGAAAATCCAGCCTCACAGAGATTGTACTGGTGTTAGCGAAGAGAATTTTAATAGTCTTTTCAGACAATTATGGTACTCCTTTTTCATACTATCCACAACTGAAAAAGTAATAGTTTCTTTAACTTTTTAAATAGTTTATTGGCTACAATGTAGAATCTGAATCTTTATTAGTAAACTTTTCATACTTTGTTATATTAAAATTCATCAGTCTATCTTGCACTTTGAATGAGAACTTTTTTATCTATTTATAATTTTATTGCATTAAGCACTGACCACTTGGAAAATATTAGTTCATGGAGTTATACAGAACTTCCAAATGTTGACACATTTTATTAAAGAATATATGTGTATTTAAAATCCCATACATTCATATCACCACCAATCGCATCAAGAAAGCCTTCAAGTATCAAGAAACTGTCAAGCCCATGGTGATGAATACAAGCTTTCCAGAATTCTACCTTTTACTTGAAAGCTCAAACTTTCTAATTGGTAACAAAATGTCAGTTGCTTTCCTTGTTCATTTCCAAGAAAATATTTGGCAAACACCCAAGTCTAAATAAGTATAACTTATCTGTCAGTCATCGGTGGTGGCAGAAAAAAAAGGCCCCCTGCACCAAGGATATATTCACTTCCCAAACTCTGGAACCTGTGAATATTATCTTATATGGTAAAAGATGTGATTAAGTTAAGAATCTTGAGAAGAGGGCCTCATCCTGAGATATCCAAGTAGGCTCTAAATCCAATGACAAGCCTCTTATAACAAAGAGGGAGAGAGAGATTTGAGACAAACAGAAGAGAAGACATAGAGACACAAAGAGGAGAAGACAATGTAAAGATAGAGGCAGAGGTGGAAGTGAGGCTGCCAAAAGCCAAGGAACTCCAGGGCATCCCAATCAAGGCATCAGAAACTAGAGATGCAAAGAACAGATTTTTATATTTCAAAGACATGTGCCTCCAGAAAGAATGTGAGCCTGCCAACATCTTAATTTTGGGCTTCTGACCTCCAGCACTGTAAGAGAATAAATTTCTGTTCTTTTAAACCATGAAGACTAATGTAATTTGTTAAGGTAGCCCAGGGAAACTAATATGGTCATTCTTACAAGTAAAAATTAGTGTTCTATGAAAAAGGCTGCTAGTTTAGCTGGCAACTTAAACAATCACATGAGTACTTTTCCACAAGCTGGTCATTATACTTCAACATGGAGCAAGTGTGTTATGTAGACTTCTCATTTCATCACTCAAAATATTTCAAAGATATGTATTCAAGAATTAAGATTTAATAAAACTAGTAATTTGTAATGCTTTATCAAGGACACTTTTAATTGAAGCTGGCATTTTTATACTATGAGTGAGTAGCAGTAAAGAATGCCATGACTATTGGTATAGTGAATGCCACTGCCTCAGTTGATGCTAAGGCACCAGAGTTTCACCTACTCTCACTTTTGTCCCATCAGTGCAAATTCAACACAGAAAAAAAAAAAAGACAAATAACATTTTAGCATTATTGTGAAAATTGTTCTGACCCCAAGGATCCCGTGAAAGTGTCATGGGGTGTCCAGGGCCTGAGGGCTACATTTTGGGAGCTGCTGAAACAAATACAGCAAGAGGCTAATTATAAAATGTAGGTTGTAGGTATGCTGGTGTTCACTGTACTAGTCTTTACATTTTTTTATTTTTTAAATTTTCATAATAAAATGTTGGAAGGTGGGTATATGTAAAAAAAATTGTTAGCTCGCTTTGTGCTGCCAAAACTGAAGGGTGAAATTACTGTCCTTGGCCTGTCATGTTCTGGCTCTGGACTCCCTGTCCAGTCTCATTTCTCTTGTCCTCTAACCACCTAACGACCCACAAACACTGGACTGCCAACAGTCATCTAGATGTGCCACGGTATCTACAGTTTTTCACACACAATTCGCCATTTTGTCCCCTAGGAAATTTTTAATTTAGCCTTCAAGTTCAGGTTCCAGTATTTCTTCCCTGAGGAAGCTTCCCTGTCTCCCCTCAGCCTGACTTTGGTGCTTCTTCTCCTCAAGTTTGATTAAAGAGCAGGGCACCTGGGCATCTGCCCAGGACACCAACAAACGAGATGCTAAAAATTACTGGAATAAATTTGATGCATGGTGCCTCTTAACTCAGATTTCTACAGGCAACTATTGATATAAGAGGTAAAATATAAATTAATAATGACAGTTGAAGTACAAAGTGATTCAAAATGGAACCATTCTACTGCCTCACTGGCCTATCTCTCATAAACATCTTTGCCTTGGACATGTGTAGTCACTCTAAACAAGCACGGGCCATTTTTGAGACATTTGTCTGAAGTCATAGTTGGAACTCACAAAAACTCTAAAAACAAACAATGCATGGTAGGGCAGTATTTACCAGAACTAGGTGCGTCATATTATAAGTCTTAAAACACCTTAATATGCCTCCCCAAAAGTTACCTCATTTCCTTTTGGGACTACAGTCCCAAAAGGGTTAAACTGCTCTGGTATGTTCAGTGTCTGTCATAAATCTCTTATTTTGAACAAGACAAAAAAAGTAAACAATTTTTATGAATAGAGAATCTTTTTCTCTACATCGATGCTGATTACAAGTTGAACATACATTGAAAGAAGATCAGTTTGAAAAATGTCAAACGATTAACCTGCCTGGGATACACAGGTGTTTATAGCCAGTCCAGCCTTTTATCTTCTTCTTACTTTACCCATTCTTCCATCATAGCACGATTTCATCGTAACTTAATTATTTGGATTTCCATCTTCTCAGTTGACCACAAGCTCCTCGAAGCCAGAGACTGTCTATCTTTATGTCCCAGAACCTAGCCCAGTGTCTGGTACCAAGACATGCTCAGTAACTGTTTGTTAATTAAATGAATACATGACAGTTGGGGAAGCTTTGGCACATTCAAAAATTCAGGCATCCATTATAAAATCCCATCTATAGTTCCTGCATTGATAATAGAAGCAGAGAGCTCAAGGAAAAAACCCAGCTCCTTTGGTGATCCACTCAATCAATCAAGTATTTGTTGAATGACAAACACCAGCACTCGCCAGCCTCAGAGCTGAATGCTGGGGGAATGCAGAACAAAACAAGGTCCCTGCCCTTCTGGAGTGAATAACACCAACTCTACAGACAGCCATGAAACAATTTGAGAAAGATTAAGTGTGTGGAGTTCCATAAAACAAAAGCTGGCAGAAGCTCTTCAGGGGACCCAGAATTTGAATGAAAGATGCTACAGAAACCTGTTCCTTTATTGTACAACAACTGAATCCACACAATGGAACTAGGGAATCTGAAGCTCAAATTTCCAAGTAAGCTAACAGGCTATGCATTATGTGACCAAAAAAAAAAAAAAAAAAAAAAATCAAGTTAATAAGAGAGAAAAAATTCTAAACAGCATCTATATACAGGGTATCCAAATGTTTATTCAAGAATGAAAATTAAAATATTTTTAATCCTTTTCAAGCCAACTGATTGTTTTTTCAGGTCCTAAGGTAAATTTACCATTCACCATACCCAGGAGAGATTCACAATAATAATAGCCACCATTTATTAAATTATTTTATATTTGTTATCTATTTTAATCCTCACACATCTCTAAGCATTGAAGTTCTTAGACCTGGCAATGAGGGTCCCTGTTCTGGACCCCACACTCCAGAGACCCCATTCTCATTCTCCTCCAGCCATGCTCTTCCCAGGGAGCAAGAGGCCAAGGTGATGGGCCACCCAGAGCCAACATCCCCATCCTAGCATGGTTGCCAGATATAGCATATGTAGGATGCCCAGTTAAATATGAATTTCAGAATAACAGTAGATCATTTTTAAAATAATGTCCCATCCTATCTATCTATCTATCTACCTATCTATCTATCTATCTATCTATCATCTATCTATCTATCTATCATCTATCTATCTATCTATCTATATCTCAGAATAGTGAATTTCTACCCGATTCGTATGACTAAGTTAAATGTCACCACCTGGATGTCCTCATTCCCCCCCACCCCAGTCGACAGGTAGAAGCTATCACCCTATCTTCTGAGCACCCATTGCACTTTATCTGTACTTCTACACTGCTTTTCGTTTCCTATGCCACACAGGGCAATCGCTCCTGTACATGTCTCATCTTCTCCCAAAGAAAGCTATTTGCCGACAGAGATCTGTTATAGGAGAGTACCCTGCAATCACAGGTTCCTTCACTAAGGTGTTTGAGCTTTGCTTGTTGAAACCTTGAGCTTCCTTATATGCTGGGGTCCATGTCAAGCCAGAGTGAGATCTGTGCATGGGAACACTGTGACTCACTGCTGCACAACTCACTCAGTGTCGGTGAGTCACTGAGGAGCCCTTGGGGGGCCCTCTCTTCAACTCCTATGTAGGACAGCTTTTCAGAGAACGTCACTGAAGAAAATGAAGCACACCAGTAGCTGCTTCCCTTCTCTCTTCCCTCATTCTGAAGAACAAAATTAATTCTCATTAGGGAACATCTATCCCATACAAATCTGTATCCTTTTTCTCCCTGAAACTATATCAAAAATCAAAATACTTAAATCAATAATAATCTTAAATATTAGTTACAAATCAATAAGAAAAAGACAAAAGAACCTCGAGTAGGTCAAGCCATACTTTATAGAATTCACAGAACATACAAACAGGCAAAGGGCATTTAAAGAAAGCTCAAGCTCATCGTTATTCAAATAAATGGCAAATATTTTTCCTTTAAAATTGCCAAAAAAAAAATTTTTTTTAACTTATAAGACATGATTTTGGCAACAGTGTATTGAAATGGCCAAAGAAAGTATAAACTTGAAAAAACATCTCTGGAGAGAAGTTTGTCAATTTGTATCCAGAGCCTTGAAAATGGTTATATTTTCTGACCTAACAACTCCATTTATAAAAATTTCTCATGAGAATACATCAGATAAGCACTTGAGAGTTTTCACAGCTGCACTATTTCAAAACAAAAGGAAAAAGTGTGAAACAAATAAATGCCTAACAATAGAGGGGTGACTAAATAAAATTTTAAATGTACATATAAGGAAAAATTATTGTCATCATTGGAAGTCAAGTTATCAAGAGAATTCTCTACATGAGAAAACATTGTGTTAATTAGAATAGGCTAGATTATGCTGTAGTAACAACTTCGAAATCTCGGTAGCTTAGCACCAGCAAGAAAATTTTCTTGCTCACATCTCACATCCAAATGAGATTACACAGACAGGGATGGGTGAGGCTCTCTGTATAATTACCAAGGGGCCCAAACTCTCAGAGGAACATAGACGACCCTCTTAACAGGGAAAGCAACCGCTAAATAGTCCCTCACAGGCATTATGCGTTCAGTCCAGAAGCGACATACCTCACTTTTGCTGACAGCCCATTGACCAGAACTAGTCATAGCTCCACTTACCTCCATGATGGCTGAAAAAGTGTAAACCTACTACATGCCCAAGAGAGGTGAGCCAGATACAGGGAGCCCTAAAGGTTTCTACCACTATACTTATGATATAGTAAGAAAAGTGGAATACAAAATTGCATGTTTGACATGACCCAATTTTAAAGACGTACTTATGATACTTCCATATTTGTATGTATAAATGAAGGAAATCTACTATAATATTACAGGAATCTGGGTTGTAAAATTATAGATGCTTCTTATTTTCTTCTCTAAACATGTTTGAATTTTCCAAATTTTCTACAAAGAACACATTAATTAAAATAAGGAGAAAACAAGTTTTACATTTCATTACTAATCATGCTATCCCGAGTTTTCTTGCCTTCCAAAAACAAATTTTTCTTCTCCCTAATTCAGCAAATGTTTTCTAAATCTCAGCTCCACCCACAAAATGGTAATCATTTTACTCGCTCCTCTCCCCATAAGAGAGATAAATGAGAAGCAACCAAAAAAAGTTCATTTATTTGAACATTTGATTCGACATTATTTAGATCAAAAAGACATTTGCATCAGGGGAAAAAAAATTGCTCATTGGACATAAAACATTATGATGCTTCTCTCAGAACTGGTAATTAAATTGTGTGACTCTACATGAAGGATTAGAAAGTATTTTGCTTCCATTTAGCCAAAAGGTGTGTTCAATTCACTGAGTAATCCCTAAGGAAATATGAACCTTACCAAATAGCTCACATGTGTGGGGGAAAAAGTAGCTCACAATATTTACTCTCATAAATGAATCCAAGTGAATGGATTTTGTCTCTTGGTTACCTAGTTCATCGTTGCTATCCCTAAGTCTTCCTGGCTAACTTGGGCTCCAGGAGCTTTTGCCTCTCTCTGAATCCTTATTGTTCAACCCAAAATTATTTAACACCTGCTTCAAGTACTAATTTCCACAGTTAGGAAGGCAGGGACCCTCTTGGCTCCTTTCCACCCCCTTTTTTGTACCGCTTGACATTCTAGCTCAGCACCAGCATAGCTCAGCTTGATATAAACTTGTCAAGTTGACCTGAACCCTTGAAAAGTAAATTGTAGGTGTGATCCTGATCCCTTCCTCACAATGCACCTGCTGCAACATCTTTATGCCCATGCCAGCCACTCACTCAGATTAGAGTATAACCCTCAGAAACTAAATGGAGATTCAGTTATTTAAAAAAAAAAAAAAATCACATGCTCTAACTATTCAAAGAGAAAAGATGTAGTTTTACAAGCCTGTCAGCCCACCATCTCCCAGCGAATGAAAAGAAAATGTTAACTGAAGGAAATCCCAGTGCATGAGGGACAGATGGAAGTCTGGCATTTGGGGTCCTTTTTATTTTTAATACGCCCCAGTAGCCAAAGGTCTCCATCAATGTAAGGAGATATTAATTAGTGGCAGCATCATTGTTACAGCATAGTTTAATTTCTGATATGATAGGGATGGGGAAGAAAAAAGAAGAAGAAGGGGATTATCACACAAAACAGATGAAGTTTTAATTAATGGTGCCTCAAGACATCTCTTCTTCTGGAACCAAGTAAAAATGACCTCTTGTCAAGTAACTGATCCAATGCCACATTCAATGTACAACTACAATACTTTCTTTGTCCATATGGTTCCCAACTTGAAGAGGAACAGTGGAGAAAAATGTTAAAGGTGACAGGAACATTCTCTAAGCCTCATCACATCCCATCTCTACAGGCCGAGGGACACAAAGCCCACATGAGACCTTGCTGGGTGATACATGGGCACGGTGTGTAGTTTTACTAAAGTGTTCGCATCGGCCTCAGATTGTGCGAAACTATGCATTTTTGACACAGGAGCCACAACCCTACATTTAAAATGATTACCAACCCCTTTTGACTTCTTAGCTGTAAGTACAAGATTTAATCATAATGTTTGGCTCCGTGATTTATGGATATCATAAATCACATTGTGTTTTTACTTTAGTAGTGTCTGTCACAATTCCAAGAGACCAGAGCAACTGGCATCTTAGGAAGAGAAAAACGAGACCATTTATAAACATATTTTGGAGTAAATGACTTATTGAGATCTAGAGGAAATGGTCCTAGCCACAAATCTTTCACCATTTTCTTTTCACTGCGGCGTGGGCAGGAGCTGTTATTGGTCTTCCTCCACCACCATCCAATCCACTCTCTCCAACCAAACACCAGCACCAGTCATCACTGCCTCCTTTGATGGGGACAGAGATAGCACCACTTATCAAATCAACATCACTCTGTTTTTGCCTCACATGAATTATTACTCTCCAAAGCAAAAAGGAGGAAAAGTTATAAAAGGGAGGATTGATTTATATTGCCTACCGGCACTGTATTTATTTGGGAAAATCATGGAGGAGAAATTTTAGATTCATTAAATACATTAATTAAGTAGCGTGTATTTGAGCTGTCTCTGAGCCCTACGCAAACTATTATTCAGTACACCAGGCCTCTCTGCCATACCATGTGGCTTCCTTTGTTTCTGACATACGTTACACCAAAAACACTTCTGGAACTCTGCAACTATTGGCTTCATCAGAATGTTTAATAATCTGGATAAAGTTTGCTTGCTGTATTAGTCTGCTAGGGTTGCCATAACAAAGTACCACCAACTGGGTGGTTTAAACAGCAGAAATTTTATTTTCTCACATTTATTTCCAGTTCTCAAAGCTGGAAGTCAAGATCAAGGTGTGGGCAGGGTTAGTTTCTTCTGAGGCCTCTCTCCTTGGCCTGTAGATGTCCATCCTCTCCCAGTGTCCTCACATAGTCATCCATAGGTGTGTGTGTCTGTGTCCTAATCTCTTCTTTTTATATGGATACCACTCATATTGAATGGGAGTCCACCCAAATGACTTTGTTTTCTCTTAATTACCTCTTTGAAGACCCTATCTTCAACAAGGTCACATTCTAGGTAGCAGGGGTTAGGACTTCAACATACAAATGGCGGCGGGAGTGGGGGGAGGTGGAGCACAAACAAAGATAATGTTGTTTTTCTCCTAGCATCACCTGAGGTCAATATTTACATGTATAGACACACGCACGCACAGACTTTACATTTTTCTACAAGTTGCTCAGAAATTCCTCTTCCAACTATTATAGCGAGAACCAAAATGAGTGAAGAACTCAGTTTCTTATGGCTCCAGTCTTGCTGGAGTAAACCCAATCGCTTCCAGTAATTACTCAGTTTTACAGGATGTCTCCCTTTCCCAAGGACTCTCACATCCCCTTATTCCAGGTATGGAGGGAAGCCTAGTGTCCTCCTGGCAGTGGAAGGAAGGCCTGGGGTCACATTCTCCTCTGGTTGCAGAGTTTTCTGCCACAGTCAAGGTGTGGACTTCTGCCATCACTGTTGTAGTTGCTGAAGTGCCCAAGACTAGTGTGCCTCCATTTCTGTTCTGGCGGAGGCCCCACACAGTAGATACTCCCAGGTACCTCAGCCTCCACCCACCCTGCTGACTAGGACCTCCTCAGTTTTCACTGGCCCCACAAGTGCCCCATGGTCCTGAAAGGGAGCTACAGCTCCCTTTCTATCCTCAACTCCAGCAATCGCCTTTCCAGCTTCTCCTGAACCTTGGTGACCTCTACCAGCAAACTCACTGAGCCAGTCCCAGCTGTCATCCACATCTTCCACCAAAACACACAGTGGCAGCAGCATGGGGCCAGAGCACAAGGCTCCTTTGACTCACATATCATGTGCCCCTTTCTTCTCTGGAGCTGCCCCACCTCATCCTGTGGCACCTCAGGAGACGATCTCCTTTTCAGTTCTGAATGGGGAGGGAGAGTCCAGGCCTCTCTCTTTGAGTCCTCCTCAGTTTACTACATACCACTTCCTCACCTCCCACATTTCTTCCTTCACCAAAGGTCTAAACTCTGAGGAAAGAACTAGAACACTACTATTCTATTCTCTCTCTCTCTCTCTCTCTTCTCTCTCTCTCTCTCTCTCTCTCTCTCTCTCTCTCTCTCTCCTCCCTCCTCCCCCTCCCCCAATTCCCCACCCCAGCTCTACCTCCCTGATCGGAAAAATGTTCTACTTCCAGCAGTAGGGGAACTTTCCTTGTCATATTCTCTCCTCTCAACTCCATGTTTCAAAATAATAGCGCTCTATCTCAGGCCTCCCAGGTTTATTCTTTGGAAGTTTTTTGGAATTTGGGCAACACTTTACTCTCAGCAAAGCATGAATTTGAAAACTCTCACTTTTCACATAACAATTCTAACTTGAAACCCAAAGCTAAGCCAAAACTCTTTATTCTGGGTGGTCTCCCCTCTTCTGCTGAATTGATAGATTCAGTGCCAGAACAATCTGATAGCAAGGAATAAAAATATGTTGATATGTTGAGAATACAGTTCCTGCTGCACTAGCAGCTATGAAAAGAATATTCTAGTACATCCCCCAGAATAAGCTGATTATGGACAGTTATTGATCTGGTTAGCACTTGGCATTATTTTCCTTAGTAGATGGGCAACTAGGGAAGCAATGGAGAGAACCATCAAATACATTCATTAAGAATTCACTGGTAGGGGCCTCTTTCTGGTCCATAGTCAGAAAACTTTGGCATCCAAAGAGCTAAGACAACAACAAGAACAGTCATTGTCTGCCCAGGGACATGAAGGCACCCACTCCCCTTACTATTTGCTCATATCTCATTGGGGACCACTAAGGGTTATGGAAACTGGCAGAAGAAAACTCTTGGAAAATTTCCAGTATAGACGGATCAGATTGGCTGGATTCCTGATAACTACATTAAAACAGAAAATCTGACTTGGAAGCAATGCAACCTGGTGGTTAACATGGGAACTAAAGTCAGACTGCTTAGCTTCATGTCCTGACTCTCCCTCTTCCTGCCTTTGTCACTGCGACCAAGCTACTAAACTTCTCTGTATCTATTTCCTCATGTGTAAAAGACCTATGTTTACAGTGTTGTTGTGAAGCTCATAGGGGTTAACGCGAGTAATATGCTACAACAGTGCTTGACACATAGTCGACTCTCAGTAAATGGTAGTGTTGTTATTACTATCAGGTTGTGGGAAAGTGATTATTATGAATGATATTAATAGCCAAAATTTATTAAGTGCTTATAATATGCCAGGCAATGTTATAAATTCCTGACATATGTAACAGGAGCTAAAAGTTATTATTATAAGAATATTTTTAAAGGCTTTTTTTCATCCCTTCCTACATCTGGCCACCCCCACTTCCACCAGTAAAATTCTGACTTGGTTCACTTGGCATGTCCCCATATCCTCAGCTTGTGGATCTACATCCACAGATTGGAGGAAAACACTATTAACCTGAGAGGCAAGAAAATTTATATTTAAAAAGGAGAAAAAGCCAGGCAGAAAAAAGAACAGCTACAAGAAAGCATGGTAGGGTGAGCATGAGAAGTTTTAGTTGGCAGTTGGGAGCAGAATAAAGAGAGATGGCGAAGTACAACTACTCTCTGTTGAAAGTGAGGGGTGAACAAGTTGAAGGCAGACAATATTTTTTGAGGTTTAGCTATTTATTATGCATATACTACCTTCTTGGAATTTTCTGAAGAGACTACGATAAACACTTGAATTGCTTTTGATTGAGCTTCTTCATTGACTTGTTTTTTTTTCTTTGAATGTGATTCTAAGCTAAGACAGAACCACATGGGAACCCACCTTTATACAGGTTATACACACAATTTTTCATTTTATCCTCACAGCAATCCCATGAGTTGGATACTATTATTATTCCTTATTTGAAAAGAAAACTGAAGTTTAAAGAGATAACTTCTCCACATTCATACAGAAAGCACCAGAACTTGAATTTGACCTCAGAGCCTGCACATTGACCACTGTGCTAGACTAATGAATTATCCCTTTTAGCCTGCATTAATTCATGCTTCCTCAATTGTCCTCCTGAGAGAGCTGTCTAAGGAAACTAACGCCAGGTTTCTTCCCCATGCATAAAAATGTTTCCTTTCAATTAAAAATAGAAATCAAAGCATGTGTGTGTGTGTGTACATTTTAATTTAATTAAGTATTCACATTGTTTTAAAATTCAAAAGATACAAATGTTATAAAGCAAAGTCTCCCTCCTAACCTTGTTCCCCTAGCCATCTGGTTTTTCTTCCCAGAGGCAAACAATGTTATTAGCTTCTATTGTATATTTTCAGATAAAAGTATTACAAGCAAATACATATTCTCTCTCTCTCTCTCTCTCTCTCTCTCTCTCTCTCTCTCCTCTCTCCTCTCTTCTCTCTCTCTCTCTCATTAGATATGTTTCTATTAGTATTAGAAACAATCTTGGAAATCATTCCATATTGGTATATAAGGAGTGCCCTCATTTTTCTTTACAGCTAAAAATAATCCGTTAGGATGCACCATCATTTATTTAATAGGTTCTCTAGCTGTTGGACATCAGAATATTTCTAAATTTGTGTTACTGTAAGTACTGTGACAATGAATACCCTTGTACATAATGTCATTTTGCACATTAGTATATCCATAGTATACATTCCCAGAAATAGAATTGCTGGGTCAAAAATCATGTACATATGTATTTTTAATAGATATGCCCAAATTGCCCTACGTAGATTATTTTTAACAGAGTACATGTCTACCAGCAATATATGAGGTTGTTTATTTTCTCTTACCTTCTCCACTGCAGTGGATTATTAAACTTTCTGGTCTTTGCCCACCTGATAGATGAAAATGGAAAATCCATTTCTTTTCTTGCCTCAGGTTACTTGAGTTTAAACTATAACTTGCTGCCCCTTTATTCATTCATTTAAATTATATGAGGCATTTCCCAAAGATGGATTCTCTCCCAGTCACCCCTCTGCCCTATGCAGTAGAACCTCTCCCCAAAATCGGATGTGGGTCAAGATTCCTCTAGATGGCTGGGATTTGAGTAACTCCTAGTATTGTTATTGTAGAATAATAGAATAATTATCGGGGCTTTGTAAAAGCAAATAAATAATATTCTTGTCCCACTTCTCTCCCCAGTCCCCATACAGCCAGCTTAAAGTTGAGACCAGTCAAGAGACAGTCACAGGGGTCTGACAGATGGTGACAAAAGTACCTGCTTTATGTCTGATAAAGCCGATTGAAATCTAAAGATGAGACCAGGAAACATATGGATTTTTTAACGCCTTTTTGAACCCCACCCCCCAAAAAGCCACAATTATACCCACACACCAGTCAAAGTCAGGCCTGGACAAAGTCAGTCTTCTCTGCAGTTATGGCCACTTATTACAGGGCCTTGGAGAAGCATGAGTTTCCTGAAGACAGTCGACCAAAAGGGAGCCTGCAGAAGGGCCAAGCTATGTCGTCTACTCAACCAGACCAGCAACATATGTTACATGCAGCCACAGAAGTGTCCCTCTCTATGTCTTTACTTTCAGAAATAAGGACATTCTCACACCCCTCTATGCAAATGTAAGGAGGGGGAATAAGTTTACTCCACTAATTATTTAACATTCAGGGATAAATTTATCAAGAAAATGAGATCTTTCTAGGGGAAACATTTTTTAAATGAGAGAATGTATTGATTACCTCATTTGACAAATATTGATTGAGGATTTACCTTGTAGTAGGCTCTGTGCTAGGACTGGGGACCATGAAGATGAATGTAGCTCAGATCCCACCTTCTTTGGAAGTGACATGATACAAGAGAGATCACCACATAAATAAATCATCTTACACAAACTCTCATTGAAGTATGGGGGGAAAAAAAACAGACAAGGCTTTGCAGAGAAGGTGCCTTGAGCTGTGCTAGGAAGGATGAGTGTGGCAGTGAATACCCTAGTACATAATGTTATTTTGCATAAGGGATTTATGAGAGGGGCATGAGGGAAGGCCATATCAGAAAAAACAGCAGTTGCAAAAGTAGAGAATGAAATCGGGTTGTACTTGGAGCATGGAAAATATTTCTGTGTAGATGGAGACCTATGTAAAGGGGGAGGCAGGGGCACAGGTGATATAAAATAAAGCTGGGAAAGTACCTAGGGCCAGACTGAGAAGCCTTTATTAGCCACACTCAGGAGCTTGTGCTTGATCCTTAGGCAAGGTGGGCAGGTGGGGGAGTAGGGAGAAGGGGTGGTGGTGGTGGAGTAGGGGTGTTAACGTTTTTAAATAAAAACTGACATGATTCTATTTGTTTCAGAAAGCTTACCCTGGCAGCAAATGAGGAGGATAGGTTGGAGAGAGGTGGGAGGTGGGGGGAGATGAGAATGAATCAAAGGCAGGAGGGCCAGTTAAGAGTTAACAAACTGATCTAGAAGAAAGAGGTTAAGGGACAAAATCAGCACAAGGATGATGAAGAAAAGTTAAGAGATTCAGCAGACATTTCACAGGTAGAATGATCAAGACATGGTGATTGACTAGACATGGGAGGTGAGTAGGAGAAGTCCAAGGCAAGAAGGTGTTCTGTGTGCACGGTGGGGACATAACCAATACTGGAAACAAAAGTGGAGCAGGTTCTGAGGGAGAAGAAAATGAGTTTAGTTTTGGGCATGTTGTGTTAGAGTTGCCTGAAAGATGCCTAGTAGGATGTGTCCAGCAGCAGCCTGGAAATAAAAGTCTGGGCTCAGAAAAGATGTCAGAGTTTAGATGGACTTGGCAGTTATTGGTATAAGGACTATAGGCGAAGCTATGGGACGACTGTGAGAGCAGTGTGCTGAGAAAGCAATGAAGCACTGAGAGAAACGGGACGATGCAGGAGAGCCAAAAGCCAATGGGGATCTGGAACAGAAAAGCGGTCAACAGAGGACATTTCCATGGGGATTGAGGGAGTTTGGGAGATAAGAAGGAAAATCCGTTCAGGAAACCACAGAGGGGATCAAATTCTGCCTCCTCCTAGATGCTCAATGACACACTGCATCTTTAGAGAAGGCAGTTTTCTCATCCATGCTTATCCTATAACATTTATATCTCTACGGCTGCCTGTAAAACAGAGAGAAGAATGAGGATGATGGCTGGGCAGGGAACTCCAGCTTCCTCCTGAGTACCTCTCTGGAAGAAGCTTCTTGTTTGCCATAGACTGAGGAGTGAGAGAGCAGGGCGTGTCTTTAGGGATACCTTTCCACAAAACTTTGCAAAAGCTCTGCCTTTACAAACATCAGAAGGAAATCTAATATCCTTGTTTATGGGTTTCTCACCAATGAAGCCTGATCTATCTAACACCGATCTCTGCCAGGATCCCTCCTGCCTGCACCATCTGCTCCAGTCAACAACCTGGTCACCCTCTATGCTCACTTTCTTTAGCCAGAAGATCTTGGCAGAAGATAGTCCACGTGCCTGGAACATCTTATTCTTTCTATAAAATTTCTATTGATTTCTTCAAAATCGTGCTTAAGTCTTAACCAGTCCATGAAGCTCTCCTTCATGTTTTTAACCTGAACTCAACATATGGCTCACACCTACTCTCCTTCGACTATAGGTTTGTCTGTATTTCCCTTTTTTGTTACAGTAATCATATTATTTGTCGTAATTATTTAGAGGAATAAGCAGACTTTTCTAGATAACTAAAGCTCTACCTCTAAAAATCAATATTTTATTTTCTTCATTCAGCGGACCAATAGTTATTGAGCGCTTACTTGTTCTGTGCCAACCATCATGCTACATAACAGATTTTAAATAAAAAAAAGTAAACAAAGAGAAAGCATTCATTATATAAGCCAAGAGACAAGCCTGGGCCTCCTTTAGGGAATGAAAAATTTACAACTTAACTCTTCCTTCTGCCTTGTTTGATAGATCTTGCTAAAATAGATTATCCTCTTCTCTGCCTTCTTAAACAAAAAGGAATGAACAAAACCTAAGATATTTGTATTGATTTGGATATATCATCTTGGATATCCTATTTTAAAAGAATAGCTTTTTTTTTTTTAATCAGAAAAACGATATGCTTATTGTGAAAAATTGAAAAAAAATTCCAATCACCCATGGTCATACCATTTAAAAAGCAACCACCACTAACATATTTGTGTATCTCTTCCCAGGGTTTTATCCAATCCATTTTTAGGGAGCTTCGCCTTAATAAAAATATAATATATTGAACATAGCTTGCTCTCTTATAAGTTTATATTATAATATAGACAGTTTTCTAGTAAGTATCCTTTGCTGAATAATGCTTTGTGTCAGGGTAAACAGATTTCTCCCCTCCCACTTGCCTCCTCTATCCTCCCCATAGAGCCCTACAAACAGGAGATAAATCCTGAGCCCTCACTCTTTCCTCCATTTTCCCCCCGTCCTGCCTTCTTGCATGGTGGAGAGCTCACTCCATCCTCTGCAGTGACAGCAGAAGTTTGAAAGAGCAGAAAAGTGGTGGACACTAAGCAAATGTCTGAGGCTGTGAAATTTGTAGGACCCAAAAATGAATTTAGAGACTGAGTCCTTCTTATTTCTATAGAGAGGATTTGCAAGTCCCTGAGAGCAGGGTATGGCAGTAGGAGGTACTAGACACTGAGAGAGGAAGAAATGAAAGGGGGAAATTGTGGAAAGTGAAAACAATGTCAATAGACGTGGGTGGGGGAAGACACTCTCTGGTAAGTGCTAGTGTCTGCTCCCTTCCCATTCATGGACAGAAAGTGGTGGTCGCCTCTTGAAGACTACACTGTACACTAGCTAAGAAGAAATATCTCTTCAAGGACTATCATCCAAGTGGATCTTTGGGCACAAACCCTGTGACACAGAAAAGGCTACTTTCATGTGTTTTATTTGTAAGACAGCAATGTCTCCCAGGACCACCAATGACCAGGAAGGGAAAACATATCCCTGCTACCTGTTCAGGACATTGTCTCACCTTTGTGCAACCCAAGGAAGATTCGGGCTGCTTATAGAAATGTAAAAGATAATTGCCTCTACATAAAAATGGTTCCAGAATACAACACAATTGAATATCCATTGTTCTTCTTTAATCTTCAATGCAGTGACTCCCAACCTTGTCCGTATATTGGAATCACCTATGTAACTCCTAAAACTACCGATGCTTGTGTCCTTCCTCTGGAGATTGTGATTTAATCTATCTTGGGTGTGGCCTGGGTTTAGAAATTATTAAAATATGCCCAGGTGTTGCTACTGTGTGTCAGAGAAGTTTCAAAAGCACTGCTTTAATGTCAGGTTCTCAGAAAACATTTCTCCTTATAAGTAGTTTGTAGCCATTGCTTGGGACAGCCCATCTCCACAACTCTAATCTGGCAAGTTCTGGAAAAGCTATCTAGAATACATCCAAAATAAGAGAAAATAAATTTGGAACAATGCAAGTAAAATGCATGCAGTGTAGAATCATAACTTAAAAAAAAAGTCAAAATATATCTACTTAAAAACCTCAGCTTTCTTCTAGATAGCTGAGCTGACTGAAGAAGTGGCCACCTGATAAGCAAAGCTTTACGGCATCTCTATATGTGTGATGGATGATGTGTTTAAATGCGTATATGCTTATCCATATTTAGCATAAAAGTTATGAGTTCAAACTATAATGTGTTCCTCAAGAGTTTAAGCAACTTGAAAGCAGGTATCACGCCTTTAATGTATCATTTTGTGGCATCTTGAAGAGAAACCTTATACCCAGAGAGTTCCCAGTAAACGTTCAGAGTCATCTTTAACACTTTTGTTGCTGCTGATTCTCTCAGAGCTGACTAATGGACCAAGGAACAGCCCCAACTCTTCTGTGACAAGGCACTCCATATCAAAGTGGTGTCTGGGGTCCTTCTTTGGGATATCATGTAAGATTTCCTCCCAATTAAAATATTACAGATGAAGACTATTACTTGTTCCCCAAGGAGGACACTGACTATTAGAGAGCTAAAAGCAATAAGTTCGCCTTGCAGTTTCCCACTCAACTGCCCTTTAAATGTGAAAACAATTATTTTAATCATTTTGAGTAAAAACCTGCCCAGCGCTGGAAAAGGTTCTCTGAGCATCCTTGAGAGACCTGGACCAGGGAGAGAGCTGCTCCTCAGAGCTCCTGGCTGATTCAATCTGAGGACATTCCCCAGAAGACGTACTCCTTGCCTCTTAGTTTAAAAAACAAATTAAAAGTTTAGGAAAACAACCCTAAACATCACACTAATTGACTTAAGAGACAAAAGACAGATCTAGCCTATGATAGCTCAGCTCAGCATCCAGCAAAACCAAAGAGTCTATGAGAGATTGGATCCAGAGAATAGGTATGTTCCATAGGTGCACTGCCACAAGCACACAGGCAAACCAAAGCATTCTTGCCCTCTGCCTTTTCTTTCTTTTTGACCCTTAAAAACTACTTTTCCTCTTATAGCAGAGCCCTTCATAGAGACTCTCTAATAATGTATTAAATTAACAGAGCACAGAATCCAGTCTCAGTTGTGTTGCACCTCCTTGTGCTACAAGGGATCCCCCCAAACTCTTTATAAAGAAATAACAAAATGAACATGTAATGTCTTTGGGTTCAATTTGATCTTAAATAAAATGTATCATTTGACACATTTAAGGAGATAGATCCATTGTTGGAGGGAATTTTTTTTTTAAATGAAACAAATAACAGAATATTGCAAGACTCCAAAGGAATCACAAATACAGTGGTGTTGTGACACAAATTCTACCTGTAACCACCTGGAAGGGATCCTCTGACCATTTTTCTTCTGTTTTCTGAGTACTTCTTAGCTGGGCATTAGGAGCCATTCTGTCCTCCGAATGTTCTTGATTCCCATGATACCATACTCTCCCAGTCCTCTCCCGAACTTTCCAGATGCCTCTTCCCTATCCTACTCATGGGCACATCACTCTCACGTGCCAGGCTCTTTGGGCTCTGTCCTTGGCCCTTTTCTCTTATGCTCTCTCTGGGTGACCTAAAACACTCCTATGTCTGCAACTGTTACTTGTAAGGTGATATTTTACATATGTATATCTCTAATTAAGGTCTATATCCCCTTATTTCCTGGACATAGATTGGCCATTATAGAGATTCCTCAAATTCAACATGCAGAAAATGAAATGTATACTGGTTTCTAAAGTCCCCTTCCATTCCTTATTTTTGCAACTAGCACCATCATCTACCTCATTAGTTGAGCAATAAATTAGACTCCTTCCTCAAATCTTTCTACTCATACCCTACCCCTACTTTGTCAACACTTGTCTCAGTTAGAAATCGCTTTGGGCTGCTGGATGCAAATGGATAGAAATTACAGTGGCTTAAACAAGAAAAAAATTGTTTTCTCATTTAGCATGAGTTTCACAGATAGACTATATAAGGCTAGTACATTGGTCTACCATGTCATCAGGCCCCTGGACCCCTGTCTTTCTTCTCTGCCATGCTTTTCACAAGGCTCCCATCTTTAAGAGCACACGTTATAGTTAAAGATGGCTGTTTCCAAGCTCCAGGCAGAAAGATAAAGAGGAAAGAGGCAATTAAGGCATTTCATTTGGCTTATAGCTCATTGGCCATAAAAAGAAAGGGTAGAATGGCTATTAGGCAAGATAGAAACCAGTACCATCCATTCTTCATATATGCTACCACATATTTGGTTCAGATTCTTAACATTTCTTCAGTGGATTATTTCAATAGCTTCCTAATTAGACTTTTTGCCCACCTGTACCCCTCATAGCCACTCTTCACGCTGCTGCTATAACTCTCTTTCTTAAATGTGAATCTAATCCCTGCTTAAAATCATTCAGGGGCACCCCTTTAGCCTTCAAGAAAAAGCCTAAACTGTTTCACTTGGCTTTAAGCCTGTCTCATCTGGCTCAAAACCACCTGTGAGCCTTCTCTCCTCTCTTCCCCCAAGCTCCAGGCATACCAACTTCTTTTTCATTTCAGAACATCTCAGTTCTCTCACGTCATCCCATATTTATGAGTGCTGTCACTCTGTCTGTAATGAAGACATTTTCATGTGTAATCAACAATTAAATATTTGAGGGCAAGCTCTCACAGCAAGACCACCTGTTCATACAGTGAAAAATAGTCATCAAAAGATGTTCTTTGTTACACAGGTACAAATATCACTCTTTAAAACACAACAAGCCTGCCTCCTCTGACTCCAGAAATAATCTAAATCTACCTATCCAGGAAGAAAGATATAGGAAACTTTTACCCATCACTTCCTCATAGTCTAATTAGTCCAGACTTCCATATGTCTAAGAAGAGAAGGGAGAAAATACAACTTCTCACTTGAGTCCACCTTGTCAGCCAAGATGCCCCTATGTACATGAAAGCAGATCAAAGAAAAGTTAACAATGATAAAAGAAACAGTCAATAAGGATGAAAAAAAGAGCTATATCCTAGATTTATAGAAACTTCTGCAAAATACATTTATTCACCAACCTGGATTCAGACCTGAGCAGTGTGGCTTCTATGCAAAAACAGAGGAAATCAAGAAAAAGAAAGAGGCTAGCTGAAGCCCAATGTGATGGCGCTTTTCCCATTTTTCTCAAAACTGAGTTTCTTCTCGATAATGCAAGGTGGGAAAACAAACACAGTCAAAAGTTACTGCTGGCTAGGCAAGGGTGAAGGTAAAACAAGGCGACATGTACTTGTGTGTGTGTGTGTGATGCCCTGGGCAGTGCTCTTCTGGCTATTTGGAGACCTCTGTGGAAAATGGGACTCTGAGTCCATTTTGCCTTCAGTTAACTGGCTCCTTCCTGGGAGCCTTCCTTGGGCCTTGTTAGTTCAGTGTTGTCCCCATTCCCATAAATAAATGCTGCTGTCAGGGAGCTGGTCTATCGCCCCAACTGGTGCTAACATTTGGCTATTTTCTTCTAGCACACAGGTCTCCAGGAATGAGACTGGTAAATGAGTCAAGTGTTCTGGAGAATGAAATAGAATGATCGCTGAGTCTGTCCAATGGCAGAAACTGCTACAGACACTATATGTTCTCTGTTGTTTTATACCATAGCTCTGTAGGTAAATTCTTAGAGATGTTAGCAAGAAACAAACTCATGCTATTAGGGAATCTTAGTGTTTCAGTGACATTTACTCTTCATCAGTTACTACTTCTTCACTCTGTACTCTTAAAAGAAAAAAAAAATACTTTAGGCACAAATGATTAAAGAGAAACATAAGACAAGGCAAAGAAATTCCAAATACTCCTCTACTGCAAACCAAAGCAATTTCTGTGACAGGGATTGTATAAATTATGAAAGGAAATGAAATAAGTGTTTAGAGAAAGGGGGAGTCGAGTAACGATAGAGGGGAAAAAAGCACCACCAAGCTTTAAATATTGCCGATACTCACATACCATTTTAGTCATGGATTGCAGCCATCTTTTTGGATAGCTATGAAACTAGACATCAAGACTAGAATACTTTGCTATGATCTGGGACTAGGGTCATCCAGAAAAGCGCCACAAAGCAGAGCTCCTGATGAGTGGGTGTGACCTTGGAATTGCCCATTCCTTTATACCATTACCAAGCCCAGTAATAGCTAGGGGTTGGTTATCTCCAATGCACGGGCCATGTTATTGGCTTCCCGCCCATCCTCTCTCCTTGGCATCTCTAGTTCCCCAGTGTTCATCAATAAATAACATGACAAGGAAGTCCAGCATCCCCTAGAAAGTACCAGTGGCCTACTGGATCTAGCATGCAATTGGCTCATTTGACATCTTTTATTTGAAAAAGACTGCCCACAGCTATGAAGACAGCTCTCCAGTCAACTATCATTTGCTTGTAGGCTCTTTACTGAGTAGTAAGGACTTGGATCCATCTTCATTAATCTTTGGATATGCCAAAGTCATCAATGAAACTACTACAGTAAAAAAAAAAAGACTTAGAGTAAGTAACACAGCCGATAGTGGCATAGTTAATCATGAATATATCTAACGATAATTTTGGAACAGGACCAGGTACAAATCAATAAAATACAGTAGATGTTGGATTTTTTTCTCTCTCTCTTCTGCCACCTATTCCTTGCTATGTAGAGAGGAAGTTTTCTTTAAGTGAAGTTTTATGGAGATTGCATGTGTTTGAGAGAAAAATATGAAGGCAAAGAGAAAATTTGTTATGCTTAGGTGTTTCTCAACTTTCCAGTTTCACTTTTATCTCTCACACATTTAAATGTAAATGTAAACTAAATGTAAACTAAACAGTAGATGTAAACTAAACAAATGTTACCATCCCAAACTAGACTAGACGTAGGAAGGCCTACGTCTGTTTTGAACTTGAGGTGTTCATGCAAGGCCACCATCTCTTGATTCCCAGCTCAAAGGTGGCAGGCCAGTGGTGAGTGAGAAGAAGCCGCATGCTAATAAAGGAAGTTACCAGAATACTAATTCTTTCCCTACTTTCTCACCTTTCCCTACTCATTGGCAAATAACTGACCATACTCTAAATTTCTTTGTGTTTCCTGGAAAGATTATAATCTGTTGTTTTAAAAGCAAAGAATTCATGGGTGAAGGAAAATGGAGAATGATGTCAGCCATACAATTTTGTTGATTTTCTTCTGAAATTGTGACAAGGAGAGTAGATATCCCCTAGTAAATACGGTGTCACATCTACACCATTCCCAGAATTTTACATTTCAATTTGTTTTCTAGTATGGGTTGCACAAACTTCCTCAGGGAGCCATTTATTAATACTTCATTCACCAGAGAGAATACAAACGAAGCAGGCAAAAGTTGCCATGCCTGATGCAACTTCTTTGAGGATTGAACCAAGCGCTGATGTAAAACTCCAGGGACTCTCGCAGTTAAAACCACCTAGGAAACTGAATGAGGGGAAAAGCTCTCCCTTTTTGCCACCAGCCTTCTATATCTTTGCTTTGAAATCCTGAGGCCTTTCTTTCACTTGGCTGCCTGCTACTTACCACACTTAAGTTAGAAAACCAAAGGAGAAGAGAGGGTGTCAGACCTCTGTGCTGCAAGGCCTAGAACACTTGGGGACAAATGGATGTTTGAAAGAAGTAATCACATGCCCATCTTTTGAATCTTCACCTCTGAGGCTTGTGGTGACACCTCTGTATCATCTCATCTCTTCAAGAGTTTAAGGCAATTTCTTTGGGCCTGAATGGTAAAGGATGGGGAAAGTAAACTCAGGGGTCATAATCAAGGGTATTAATTCAAACTCTTTGGAAATTGCTAAAGTTGATTTGCTTCCTTGGACAATCCATGTAGAAGAGTTAGGTGTGTGCATATTCCCATGGCCTCTAACATGACTGCGAGAAGTTACGTAATGACTCTTGAGATGACTGGACGCCAATTATGACGCTGCCAATGTTTCCCACAAAGTCTTTTCTCCCCCTCCTTTGGCCACAGTCATTCTGATGAAAAGGCTGAGACACGGAGAAACATAACAACTGTATAAAAAGGTCATTTTATCCTTGACGTCCTCAGCCTTCCCAGTGAGAAAAAAACAATAGTAACCATTCATACTGAGTATTGTTTTTACTCAGTTACATCTTCTAGGCTTTCTTGAAACTGATGTGGAGTATTTGCATGGAAAGTTCCAGACTTAGGGTTTGTTTTCAAAAGAAATCAGACTTATAGGCTAAATAGTAAAGTGTTGGGCCACAAAATACATCATCTCCCAGGAAAGCCCCTTAAACTCAAGCAAAATTCTTTCTTTACTCACTGTGGTATTTCACCAGAACTCGTAATCATTGAAAGTTTCTAACTAATAGACAAATGTCAGGATGGACAGAAAAGAGAAATGTATAAACCTAGGTCACAGGCCAGGCAAATAATGTTATTTTGTGGTTGTTTCCATAAATTTAGCCAATAGATTATATCTTCCTTTTCCTTTTAAAAGCCAATTCCAAGTTTTATCTCCGTAGCATCCTGTCACCTAAAAAGTGATAAAGGTTTAAGGGGAAAAAATCCACTTCAGATCGATTTTTTTTTTCAAACTGGTTTTCTAAATGCAAGTGATAATGACTAAAGACTTTAAAAAACTCATTTCTAAATGATCTCATCTTCCTACCTTGAACACATATCACTTAATTCAATACTCTCAAACGGGACCACATATTTGTTCACATTCCCACACTTCCTCTATTGATTACCATAGGCCATCCTATTAAAAGGAAATGGATGAGCCAGGATATCTCACTTTAATTTTTAAATCATAATAGTTTGTGGTGAGAGTGAAGTAGAGGCCCCTCTAAGAAAGGCATAATCCTAGTAAGTGGCAATTAGAAGAGCTAAAAAGAAAGCAAAAAAGAATTTCTCTTTCTGATCTTATCCCTATTATGCGGGGAGAGATGATCTCTCTCTCCTACTCTCCCACCCCTGCAACACCCCTCCCAACTCAAGACCTAACAAGACTGGTAAATAGAAAAGCTATCTAGCTGAAGATGGTTCACCTAGATAGAAGATGGTTTCTTTCAACAACACGCATGACAAGAGTTAGAGGCCAAAGTCCCCCCTCTCCATCCAGGTTTCCCCAGGGAGACATAAAGAGAGCCTTGAAAGCTTTTGCTGGATGCCCTCCCACCACATGGCACCAGCCTCCAGGGTGAGGTCATTCTGGGGAGACCCAACTAGCTTTAGATATTGAAAAGTACAACCATTTTGTGCTTTTTAAAAATACGGATATGAAAAACAGACCACAGTCATTCTTTGACAACTTGTGCAATTTTTTTATACAAACCAGGGCTTTAAAACCCTTGGAGGGGATAAATGGGAGCACAGGGCAAGAGTGACAGGACTCAGTGAGTCATCTTGACTTCCTGCTAATCACAGAAACCCTACAAAAGCTCAATGTGTCTCAGATTTTGCTGGGGGAGTTTCCTCTCAGTTCAGTCTCAGATTTCTATGGCCTGCCCCTTCCTTTTTTATATTTCTCCTTATGCATCACATTTGTCTGAGATCCTTGTTGCTCTATAAATAATGTCATTGTGTTATGCTGGACACTGGGTTTTAAATGTCAGTGTCCTGTGCACAGCCTCACATGGCAAGATAACATAGTTTTTCTAACTGCATTCCTGTGACACTGAACTGAGGTGTTCCACTGCTAAAAAAAAAAAAAAAATTTAAATGGTGACATTTTCATAACCCAGGGCAAGAGTGAAGGGTCGAGGGAAGGGAAGGACAGGATTGAGTTAATGTATAGAATTTTCTCAACTTTAGGTTCTTCTCTACATTTTCCTTAAACTTGTAGTTCTTATGACTTTGACAAAAAGAATAAGCAAAAAATAAAAATTGGTAAGAAATCTGCAATATTAAGAAGTAAGAATAATAGGATTTTTTATTTTTCTGAGTCAAATTTATTCTATTTCCAGTCCTCACCTGCCTGGCCTATAGGAAATGTGGTCTAAGTCATTATTGGGGCTTATTCCTGCCTCTGTGGCATCACAAATGCTGCATGGTATCAGGACACAGAGGAGGGATGGGGAGAGAGGGAAGGTGCCAGGAGGCTGTACTGCGGAGGCTCACTGTGGAGGCTGCCATCAAGACCAATACTCCTTCCTTTCCTGCTGCTGTTGAGTGCTGGTGTTAAAGTTATTCTGAAACTTGTTAAAGACAGTGAGGAAGATTTGAGACTTCTGCAGTGGAATTTTGCACCAAGGGAGAGAGATTAAACTCAGTTCTGAGTACAACAAGGAAGAATAGGGATTGATAGCCACATAGCAGGATGAGGTGGTCGGTGGATGGAAAATTACGAAGAGGAGACATCAGGGGTAAAGGGGGGTTCTGACTAAACCCACTTGACTGGATTCTTGCTGAAGATAGGCCAGGATGATCAAATACCAAGGGTAAGGATGAGGAATTTGATCAGATATCAAGGATGATTAGATCTTGAAAGTAGAAGTTCTTTCTAAACTGATTTAACAGGATTCTTGCTAATGCTGGGCCATGCAGGCCCAACAAGGACGGACACTAGAGCCCAAGGTCAAAGTCTGGTTGGTTTAAAGGAGCTCAACTAAAGTTTAGTCAAGAAGAGAGTCTTTGTCCCTGGTTGCCTGGCAAGGTCAGGACATTCTACTCTGAAAGGACTCAAACATGCCCCCATTGTAGTCACTGCATCCCAGACCCACTCATGGGACCCTCAACGCTGCTTCACAGCCAATCAGCCACAATCCTTAGGAGGCACTTGGCACAAGAGGCACCCAGGACCTTCCATGCTTCTGAACCCCAAAGCCAGCCCCTTCTCTTACTTTTAAGGAAACTCCCACTCCTCACCCACGAACACCAAACCAATTCAGCTCCCCAATTAAAAACATTTTCTTCATCCCCTGCCTCCTCTAGAAACCTAGTAGTTTAATCCTACTTAATGGGTTTTTTAAACAAAGCATTAGGTAGGACTGTCTTCTGGATATCAATAAATTGTGCTTTGGGCTCTTACAGAAAGGCTTGGTTTCTCGGGATAGAAGAAGTGAAAATACAACAAGGAGAACAAAAATAAATATCTCAATAAATTGTCACTCACAATTACCAGTGGAAAGACTTAAAAACATAATTAGTTCTACTCTGGATGTGTTTTTTTCTATTGCAATGTTCTATAGCACACCAGCAAATACCACTCACTGTATTGTCTAGATCACTCGTGAAATTATTTCAAATTCAGAATATTCTGCCAAAAATACCTGATTTACAAGTGCTTATGCCCTGAACAAGTTGCAAACCACTGATATTATATGTGTGAAAATGCCTTGTGCCCTGTCAGGAATATGATAGGTATGCAACAATTGCTTGTTGATTCTGAATTCCAACATCTAATTCAAATAGAAGGGAAGGAAAAAAGAGAATGAACTGTTCCTTGGGAAAAGGGCCTCTCAGCTAAGAAAAGGAGTGATCATGGCCTCCTTAGTGTTGAAGACAGAAGATTCATCAGAGAATAGAAAAGTGCCAGGTAAAATACAGGATACTTAGTTAAATTTGAATTTCAGACAAACAATAACAGTGTTCATCTAAGTATATACCACACAGTATCTGGGACATATAATACTAAAATATTTTCCATTGTTCATTTAAAATTCAAATTTAACTGGACATTCTATATTATAATTTGTTCAATCTGGCAAATCTAATTACAGTGTCCCTTTTTAGTCAGTTTAAGCAATTTATAATATGGACATTAAGCTTGACAGAGAGTGACGTGCTGAAAGCTGTGCCCTAAAACAGACACCAAAGTGGGTAGGTCAAATAATGTCCTTAATCTCTCTGGCTTCCAGTCCTGCATTGCTTCTCTCAGTAGCAAACTGGAATTGTCACTGTCCTGGTCTGGATGGGTGCCTCATCTCGAGCAGCAGGAAGCAAGACATCCTACAAGATGATTAGAAACACTTGTTTTTCTTTTATAGGTTCCTCTTCAACACCCAGGCCTGGGCCCATCTCAGACCTCTGCTCTTCTTTCTTCGCATTCTCTTTCAGAGAACGTTTTTCCATGATCAGAGATTCAGTCATCACCTCTGAGCAGACTTCTGCCTCTAGGGGTTCAGGCAGCAGCCCATGTTGAGTTCCACTTGGATTTCTCTTCATTTTCCTAAATAGCCAAAGAAAATCTCATAAGCCTGCCTTCAGACCAGCTCCTTGTCACAGCTTTGGCGTACTGGTCTCCAATGGCCCAAACCCTGGTGGCATTTTGGTCATCACTGTTTTCCTCTTCCCCTAACAATCAGTCTCCAGATCTTGGCATTTTTTTCCTGTAAATTGTCCCACATATGGAGTCCTTCCCAATGGGACCACATTCACCTAGGCCTACTCCTCAAATTGTAACACCCCTAAACCTAAAAAGCTTTTCCTTTCCAAATCTGTCTCATTATCATTTCCATGACGTCCAGTTTCCTGCAGGGTTTAATCTAAGCTGCTTTTCCTGGCTTTCATGGCACTCTGTAATAAAGCCCTACTCTGCCTAGAAATGTAGGTTCCTGTTTCTCAGCATATCCAAAACATACCTTCCTCAATAGTAAGGCCGTAGCCTCGCTTCCTCAGGAACCCATCATTCTCATTTCCACCCTCATCTCACTTGTCCCCACTGAGAACATGCTTGCCCTACTGCTGTCTAAATCCTGCCCATCCTTCAGACACAAAGGCAATTCTCTTTTCCTTTGTGGAGATTTCCTTGTCTAATCCAGCCTCTCTGGACCTCTTTCTACAATCAAACTTTACCTGGCAACTAAGGACTATAAGGATCAAATGCTGACATTGTCCTTGTTTGATAAAGGGGATGGAGATGACCTCCTTCACAGACATTCTGGCTTACCTCTCTTTGAGCAATATCCTCAGGATGGGGTTCAGGACATGCTATGGCATGTTGAAGGATTTTGGGAAAACAGCGAAAGCAATATGATCTCTTTGGCTTTTCCCCAACCTTCTCCCCTGAAACAGGCCAAAAGATCTTCATGTGAGAGGTGCCCTCCCCATCTCCGAAGTAGGGGAGCATCCTTATCCCCAAGACAGAGGGACACTGAGAGCAATCCGGACACAAAAGTGTTGCTAAGTTTTCCTCAGTTTATTACACTTACCACATACTCTTTAACCTGTCATATCCTCCACAAATGTGCACTCCTCATCAAACCTGGCACAAAATACTCAGGTTTAACCATTTCTTCAAATCTTTATTTCCTTATGGAGCCTCCTGTACAACATAAAACATATAAATTTGTATGCTTTTCTCCTATTAATTTTTGTCAGTTTAATTTTTAGACCAGTCAGGGACCCTAAGAGGGTTAAAGTGAACATTTTTCCTCCCCTACATCAGTGTTCTCTTGGTTTGAGGGTAACTGACTCAGGAGAAAGGTTTCCCAGCTCTGTAGGCAGAGTGCTAGGCCTCCAGTATCTCCCACCTGAGTTGCCGTTTCTGTGTCCCCACATCTGGTGGAACATATACTAAGAGCTACAAGATATTCATTCTTCCCTTCAAAATGAAAACAATCATAAAAATCTAAATTGCATGCATAATGATAAAAATTGTCCCGAGTGGTAATTTAATACAAAGGAAATGCTTATGGCTCTTTCCAGCCTTAGCAAAACATTTGTTAAATGTTCCTATTGTTGTAGCTTTTTGCACTGGTCAATTCTATAAGTCAACTCTTTGAGAAGTCTCAGTTTCCTGATTTCTTATATCACAGTCTGGTTCATTCAAAGCTGCCTAATTAATACCCTGACTTCTTGCACCTCACCATTCTACTTGTCCCAGTGGTTTACATCAATACATAAACATTATATGCCAGGGGAGGATAGCATTCTCCAGAAAATCCATTTCAGATACAGGCCTCAAAACCCAAGATGAATAAAATTATGGTTGGCTTAAATCCAATCTTTCTTTTTGAAATTTGGTAAGGATTCATTTCTCCAGAAGGGTTCTAATTTTTTCAGATTTTATAGATATCCAGATGGAATAAATCAAAATGTTGATTCTAAATGGCCATTTCCCCTTAACACTAATGGGTTGGGAATAGAATGGTCAACAAAAACTGTTTCAATTTGTTCGAAAGTGGGTGAAGTAAAAAACATATATGTAAATGGGGGGAATTTAAATCATTCCTTAAATTAAAATAATTAATTAATTCATTTTTTAAAATAAAAATAAAAATAATAAAAATGTATTAAGAAAGAAAAAATACATACATAAGAATATTTAATAGGCCAATAACTAGCAATGTGATTTTAAGGATGTCTAGGGACCTTGCTCTAACTAACTAGAGGAATTCTGGAGAAGGCAGGTTCCAACTGGGCCCCATTCATGGATAGTCATTTACTCTGGGTACAAGATAGAGAGTAACAGAGACCAGAAGCAATGAAGTCAATTAGGAAACCATGACAGCGGTTCAGGGGAGGTAATGAGAGCCCAAAATAAAATGGTGAGAGCAGGGAGAAAATGACATACTTAAGAAGAATTTAGCCTGGGCATGTCTGAGAACTGATGACCATCTGTTCAAGGAGGTGATGCGTGGAGGAAAAAGACGTGAGAGAAAGATTTGTGCAGTTGATGCAACAGGGGCGATGGCAGCAAGGAGGTGCTACGTATTGTGTTCGTCAGAGATTTTGGTCCCTGGAACTGTCCCCACTGTTTTATGCCCAAGTTCTGTGGAAAGAGATGCCGCAGGCAGAAGCCAACGGAGCTGTTATCTGTTCAGTGTGAGACGCAGAAGCACGAGCCACACTGCTTCGTGCCCAGGTGACAAAATGTGACCCAAAATAGAAAACGGTGTTTTCTCCTCTCGAGTCCATAGCACAGGGTGGCTAGGCTCAGGAAGGTGGGGGAGGAATGTAGCACCAGTCAGCTGTAGCCTGGGGAGCAACAACAGGCAGACCTTTGGCAGATTCCCGGCAGCAGCAAGGCAGGTCCAGAAGCAGATCTGAGGGCAAGGGACATCACAGGGGCTCGAGCCAAAGAACATGAGCAAGACCCCGGAGACTCAAAGAAATAACACTGTGAGAGCCTGCATTCTGAGGGAGGGGCACAGGCCAGTGAAATTCCAGTTCTGTCAGGGAATTTGACCTCATCTGTACCACAGGCTGGTGGGACTTGGAAACGTTCATGTTACAAACAGACACACCCCCACATCTATCACGTTACATAACAATCCACTGTTTACATAACTATCTCCCTCACTGCTCTATGAGCTTCTCACACCTAAGAAGCCTGTCGCTCATCGTTATGTTCTCAGTATAGAGCACACGTGCATAGTAGGCGCTTGGTCTGTTTTGGCCAATAAATGGCTGATATAGCAAGAGAGATCGCATTGTAATATAAACATGGAAACTAGTCTCCTCTGACTCTAAAACAGCATGATACAAAAACTCCAGCATAAGAAATAAAAATTAACATTCCTCCAATGGAAACCATGAATGCCCAGGTAACACTGGAACCCAGGAAATATCTGCTCTCTTCTGATACTGCCAGCAAATTGCCTCTATTTCTCCATTCCTTACAAGACAGAGATTCATTTAAACTTAATTAAATGGGCTGCTTGGCCAAGAATAGCCAACAAATTCAAGGAGGCAAAAAAAGAAAAAAAAATTATTTTCCTTTCCGTGTATGTATGGAGAAAAAAATTAAACAACAATGCGTGCTTACACACACATCCACCTTAGCTTCAATGCCATAATCTGAGAGGTGGTTCTTTCCAGAGTCACTTGGGCCAGGAAGAAATGACTAGAGATTTGTTTAAAATGAGAGTCTAAGATACGCTAAGGGAGGAGCTAGAAAAGGGAGCACGACAACCCAAAGGTCACATGTAAGCAAACAGAGCCACCAATTAAACTGCTGCCAAAACGCCACTCAGAGAAGCAAAGTGCGATGGGAGGGGAAGGAACAGACAGTGTGGAGAAGTCACTCTTCCCTCCATAAGGTCAGCCAACTGCCCTGAATTAGAAACTCTAGGAGTCACTAAGACAACCCAAAGGCTATCCCGTGATATGCATCCTTTGCTGTTGACAGAGTGCAGGACAATTTTAGTGTCCCTGGTAGTAGATACAGAGACTGCTCCCAGGGCTGTTTGCTCAGCAGAGTCATAACATAGGGTAATCCCATTAAGTTCCAGCTGCTGCACCCCAGCTCTGTGATTTACGGTAGTGCTGGAGCTAGGGGCTTATGAGTTAAGGCCAATTTAAACCTTCTCTTGGTGATGATCTTGTGTGGGAGCTGGGCTAGGGGAGGGCAGGGAGGGAGTAGGAAGCAGTGAATTAAAGAGATGCTTGCATTTATGATGCATATTGTTCTCCCTTCCCACCCTCCTTTTTTTCCTACCAGTCATTGATTTTTTTTAACTGTTCTAAAGCAGGCCCACACTTCCGTCCCCCTCAGCTCCTCCTGCTCTCGATAAGCAGGAGCACAACAACTCCCAGACCCAGGCAGGATGACTCTTCCAACACTCGCAGGCCACAGTGGCCTGAGTCCGCAGCCGGGGTCAGAAGAAGCTCTTTTCAGGCTCTGCAGAGGATTATTTCCAAAGCAAGAAAAATAAGAAACAGCAATGATAATGTTTAAGAAATTTTACAAGTGTTTGGCATTCCCACTTGCTTTTCTAGTCCTAGCATTTGAGGAAAATCCTGTATTTACAGATACAAAATGATCTGGCTTTCGATTTAGTGATATATTTCCTAGGATCTATGTGGTAGGTCTACCCATCGCAACTGCACAAAAAGATTCAAGAGTCTGTGGTAGATAGAATAAGACACAGATGGCATAATAATATCAATTTCGGATCTAAATGAGACAGACCTTACTATGACTGATATGGTCTAAAAGCATACCAATTTTCCAGTCACCACTGAGTAGGTATTTTCAAACACTGTCAATGCAAATGATCTAAAGCTAGATCAGGCATGAATCCTGCCCTCAAGGACAATACATCCTAGTCTTCGAGATAATATGCATGTATAAATGACTGGCCTGGAAAGCAGAGACGATACCTCTGGTAAGAGAAGTTCAGAAGGTGGACATGCTCCCAAACGCGGAGAGGAAGAGGGAGTCCCCAGCAGGCAGGCAGAAGCGGAGTATCACCTGCAAAAGGACAGAGGAGCCGCTCTATTTGCAAAAGCAACTGAGAAGCTTCATGCAAAGGGCAAATGATTGCCCATTTGAACACCAACAACTTGTCCCTTTGTGAAAACGATCTCCACAGCAGAACAGGGTCACACTGAAGACCAAGGACTCTCCTAGGCCAACTCCCTTTGGACGACTGCCAGCTTCCTGAGAAGGGTAAGATAAACTAAAAAAAAAAACAGGTCAATCGAAAGCTCTGTCACTGTCCTAATGCAGGGTGTGACCCAGTGTGAGGGGAAGGGAGAATGGTAATTCCCCACCCACTCACCCACCCAGGGCCTGAGGGAGTGGAACAGAGAGAATCACACAGGCTTTTCATTCATGAGGCCGCATCTAGAGCAGCCAGATCAGCCGTGTAGGTTGTTTTGGTAGCTGCAGTGGTGTCTCAGGTTGTTTTGGTAGCTGCAGTGGTGTCATTGTTACAGACATTTACAAACACTGAGAGACTCCCCATTAGTCCCCACCCCTCCTACCAGAAGGGGACCCCGGCAGCACTGGACTCCAGAAATGCGCCGATGCATGCATCAGGCAGCCACCATGGTTCCTTTCACTAGAAATACCTTACACTTGAGCTGGACGGCTTGGGGACACCTGCTACCCTTTGATCAGCGGGTTAACTAAGGCCTACATGATGGAAGTGGCATTTGAGCTGGGCCTTGAGAAGGAGGGGGATTTGGACATTTGTATCAAGAAGAGGCACTCATCCAAAGGTTTCATACAAAAGCATTCAGCGAGGAAAAAAAATGTAAAAAGAGAAGAAAATGTGCATTTCCAGGAATGAAAACCAGCGAGATCACAGACACACGCACCCATTCTCATTGTGTTCTGCCTTCTTTCTTGCAAATTTCCATACTTTAGACCGTATTTATATTCTCTCCAAATTTTTCTACATCCCAGCTCTCTAGGGTTCATTCATCATAAATTTCAGATTTCATTGAAGTTCTTAAGACATCCTAAATAGATGTAATGGTTCTCACACACCTGCTCCTGCTGAGTACCTGTTACTGTTCATTGTTCTCATTTTAAATTCACTGCCAAACACAGCCAGGTTTCCTTTCTTCCTTTGTGAAGTTGAGAGTTCTCCTCTGTATTAGCCTCCCTGGGTTATGAAAGTCAGGGACAAATCTCCTGACAGGCTGGACAGAGAAACAGGAACAGGCAGACCAGAAGTCTGGCCTCCCTCCTGAATAAGGCAGGGGTTGGAGACTGCACGTGCTTAGAAGGGAGTCAATGTCAATGTCATGTTCTGCCATTCAACGTGTGGTCTGGGGTCCAGCAGCATCGGCATCAGCTGGGAGTTTGTTAAACAGGCAGACTCTCAGGCCTGGCACCAAAGTGACTGAATCGGAATCTGCATCTGAATAACATTTGAGTGAGTGGATTTCAGAGTATAGTAATAACACACTGCCTCCCCCCCACCCCCACCCCCCGTGTTCTCTCTTTAAATTCTCAGAACATCCCCATACCTTATCCCCTCTTCACAGATAAAGAAACTATGGCTCAACAAGGTTAAATAATTTGCCCAATACCACACAGCTACCTTGTGACAAATCATATATTTCTGCCCCAATCTTGTGGATTTCAAAGTTATTACCTTTTCTAATACATACTTGAAGTCCATTCAGAGGGAAGAAAAAAAAAATTTAGCAACGGGCCACACCGAGAGGTGTGGGGATGCAGACTGTTAGACCGTTATCTAATATCTGTCAGCAGTAACCAAGCCCAGTGGGCTAGGAACCAGGGGCAGGCCACAGGGAGATTGACGTGAACAACCCCACACCCCAGTTCTTGGAGGTCTGTAGCACTGAGCAGGGCCCCTAGAGACAGGCCTGTCCCATCCTGCATGGGGAAAAACGTACAAGCCCAGTAACCAGTATTGGACCCAACTCAGCAGGCAGGCAGCACACCGAAATCTGGGGCTACATGCCAGAGCATCAGATGGCGTCCCTAAATCCCTCCCGTCTAAAATCAAACCTGGGCCCAGAAAGAAGAGGCAAAGGATATCAGCCTGGGGAGAAGCTCCTAGTCCGAGAAAATGCTGGCTGGAGTCACTGTCTTGCTGAGGGATGAGAGGTTCGCAAAATCAGACAGCTATTGGGCCTTTGTTCACTGTGGGGAACAGTCTCAGTGTTCCCTCATGGGCACGGAAGGTCAGGCAGGGATTGTAATACCCTGCGAGGGGTGTACCCAAAGTGCAGTAGGACCCTCCCTGCCACCACCCAGTAGAGTCTCCATGGAATCCAACAGCCTTCCCAACTTACTGCAAATGCGTAGTGTGGGTTTTAAAGTGAGCCCTCCATGCATATCTGTTTGTCGTTGAGAAAAGGTTACTGAAAAACTATTTCTTCATTTCTACTAGACATCCAGAAAGCAACAAAGGGATGGTAGAAAGCCACATGACAGCCATTTAGCAAAGCTTCTCAGAACTTTCCTATTTTTCTCTTTTGCCTGCTCTGGAGGTCCATTGAGACTTCTGCAATCAAGCAAGGATCTCATTTCTTAACATTTTGCAAGTCTTCCTTAAAAATGACAGAAAACGTGCCTCGGGCAGAGCCATCGCAGTTCTGAGACTGTTTCCTAAGGCACAGATTACAACAACTGGGAGTGGTCTTCCTGCCCTGTGTGTTCTTCCCATTGTTACCAAATCCAACTTCTTAAATTAACGCTTTCGCCCTGTCACTCCTTTGCTGAGGACTTCTGCCGCTGGTAGGAACAAGCTCAAACTTGGACGTGCATCTGAGCCCCTCCATAGGCAGACCCACTTCACTCATGAACACTTGGCACCTGCTGTTCCCTCACTCAGCGCAGATTTTAGCCAGGCTGGGCTCCTTGGTGCCATAAGCTTTTCCACTGCAATTGCTCCCACCAGAGATGCTCTCTTAGCCGAGCCAAATCTACACAGTGGTGAAACCAAGCCAAGGCCAAAGTCGTATTACAACAGACCCACGGCCTCTGCTCTGCTATGGGTGTTGCATGGTGGTTGGAAGAAGTGCTATGCTGGTAAATGTTCAACAACTGGCTCTCTAGGGAAGAAAATGTATGCTTGTGTATACATACATAAGTTTATTATAAACTTCACTAACACGCAACACATACAAATGAATTCCACATGGCTGGTTGATTCTCATAGATGCTTCCATTGATTTTTGACAGACTCTCCTATCTGTAGCCAAGCTATGATTGCAATGAACAAGTATAGTTCTGACCTGAATGTTGGCTGATATTTTTATATTTTTTATTTATATTTTTTAAATTTAAAAAGCATTATTTATATTTTTACTTACATCAACAAGAAGGAAGCAAAATGACAAAGATCTATGTCAGAACTTCACTCATTTGTCCATGATAAGAACAACTTCTTTGCAGAATCAGATAATAGTTTTCAAATACTAGAAGAATATTTTCTCAATTTTTGGTGCTATCACAATATAACGGATACATAAGTTTTATCTGTATGTTTAACATTGTCTCTATCACTTTCTTAAGTCTAGACCAAGGGTCAGCAAACTTTTACTCTAAAGGGTCAGATAATAAATATCCTCAACTGTGTGAGCCATATAGTCTCTGTCACGACTATTCGACTTGCCATTGTGATGTGAAAGCAGCCATAGACAATCTGATAACAAATGAGCACAGCTGTGTTCCAATAAAACTTTTACAAAAACAGGCAGGGGCCCAGACTTGGCCCACAGGCTGCAGTTTACCAACCCCTAGTCTAGACAATCAACAAAACAATTAATCAAGCCCTGATTTGTGACATTTGTTTACAATTTAGCACCCCGTGGCTGGTTTCAAGCTTTCAACACAAAGTCAAAGAATGAGGAGTGGGAGGGGATGTGCAGCAGCACATAGTGTTTCCACCTGTTTTAGTTTCCTAGCTTCAGGAAATACCACAAAAGGGGTTTGGATGGGGGCGGGGGGGGCGTGTTTGTTTAAACCACAGAAATTTATTGTCTCGCAGTACTGGAGGCTGGAAGTCCCAGATCAAGGTGTTGGCAGGGATAGTCTTTCTAAGGGCTGTGAAGGGAAATCTGTTCCAGGCCTCTCTCCTAGTTTCTGGTGGTTTGCTAGCCATCTTTGGCACTCCTTGGCTAGCATAGCATCACCCCGATCTGTCTTCCTGTTCACATGATGTTTTTCCTGTGTACATGTCTGTGTCCAAATATTTTCTTTTCATAAGGACTCTAGGCATACTGGATGAAGGACCCACTCTAATGACCTCATCTTAACTAATTAGCTCTGCAACAACCCTATTTCTATATCAGGTCACAGTCTGAGACTGGGGATTAGAACTTCAACATATGAATGTGGGGGAGGACACAATTCACTTCATAAGACCACCGTACATCTATACTAGTTGTAAATAACCTCTAGAGCATAGATAATAGGAAAAAAATGTGGCAAATACCAGGGAAGTGAGGAGTTTTGAGGATTATCTTTGTTTTAATTAGTTAAATTTAATTTCTTTAATTGTAAGTTCATCTGAGACATACAGTCGCATTTATAATACAGTTGAATTTATAATAATAATAGACATGTATAACAACCGGTTCACGAAATTCCTGAAAATTTGTCAATCAACCCTCTTAAGCCAATACAAGTCAACCTCGACACACCACCAGTTGAGAGGGCTGTGTGCTATTGACTGGGCCCCCAGAGAAGGGGGGAGTATATATACTTTATACTGTAGTATATCTATTGTGTTGCTGCAGATTTGTGGTTCCAAGATAAGGAGTATGAGACTCAGGCAGTTGGGAGAAAATGCGGGGAGCCGTAGGCAACTGCGACATAGCTCTTTATTCCAGCAAGGACACAGCCTGCCTCACAGGGCAGCAGGGTTATCCAGCAAGGGCATGGCATCACCTCGCATGGCTGAGGCGCCTTTTATACACTGGTCAAACAATAGTGGCACACTGCCGGATGATGGAAGCCCACGTATCCGGGCACAGAGTTACATAAGGGGAGAAGTGCTGAATTTTCCTCCACTCAGAAGTTAGCTACAGGTGTGGGAGGGTGCCCGATTACAGCTATCTTTCTTTCTCTGCACAATATACTACAGCATATAGTATATGTATACACACACACACACACACACACACACACTATAGAATATGTCCTCCTAGAGCAAGAGAAAATGGCCCATGGACTCATCCTTCTCTATCCTGTATTCCACCCCCCAGGAGCCCTGTGAGACAGAGTATCAATATCAGTTATTTTCACTACCCCTCTAGCCCTCTCCAGTTATCTCAAATCTTCAGCTTTGCTTGGCCACAGCTGATTCCCCGCTCCAGAGAAAAGGGGGCAGGTTGTTTTGTGCTAAGCAGGGCATATGAGAATTTGCATCAGGACCCATTCGTACTTATCATACTCTGGTGCTCAGTCAGATTCTCTTGAGGCCAAGTAGAATTCTTATATCTACTAGTAGCTTCTCCAACTGAGCCCAGTCCACATGCATCTTTCCCTTTGCTGCATTCCCACAGAATCCGTGTACATATGGCATCACATTATCCTCTAGTTGATTTCTATATGAATATCTTGCTTCTCTAATTTATAAAATCTTTGGGACAAGAAACTATGTGCTTTGCTATCTCTCTCGGTCCCAGCCCAGGGCTAGACAGATAATAGGGGCTTAATCAATTCTTGTCACTTACATAGAGGACAGCAAATAGTCATCAAAAAGCAATTCTGTCTTAGGCGTAGATTGGAAGGAACCAGGCCTTTGTTCAGAAGAAGGCAGAAAAGAAAGTCATGGATATCAAACATTTCTGCTCACAAGCTTTAGCACGTTTGGAAAGCAAAGAGCAGCTTAGACCAAGGAAAGATTTCAGTGAGTGTCCTGTCCCAGTGCCTCCTGACTTTTCCCCATGGGGGTGTGCCCAAGGTAGAGGTAATGGCGAGAAGTCCATGAAGGGTAAGAAATCCTTTGCATATTAGTTCAGCTAATGCTGTCTGTCACAACTAGAGTACTGCAAATTCTCAGTGGCGGAACAAAATATAGAGTTATTTAATTTTTCTAAAGCCCAATGCTAGAGACTAGTGATAGGGAGACAGGGTATGTTGCTGGGACAGAGGAGTTGGAACCCAGAGGCTCTGCCATCTTCCACACACTACTCCCATGCCCTAGCCCTGGGAGGTGGCATCAGCTGGCAGCCCTGGGGAGAGAATGCACATACAGGATCACTCAGAAAGGTCTGGGGAAGTGGCTTCATCACCTCTGCCCACATGCCATTGGCCAGAACTTGGTTGGTCAATCTTATGCCCCACCTAGATCTATGTGGGCAGAGAAAACACATATATACTGTGGCATAGAAGCATAAATCGTTGAAGGACTGGTATAAAATTGTCCATAAAAATGGACCTGGCCAGGGCCTCCTACAACCCCTAACCAGAACAAAGCTTAATCAACTCTGATGCATAAAGTTTGGCTTAGGTGTCCAAAAAAGATGGTTAAATCCTACTAAAGTTGGAAATCACCCATGGAAATAGCTCTAAGCCAGAAAGAATCTCCTTTAGTTGGAATGCATCATTTAATAAATGAGAATACACTTGAAATCTCAAATCTCTTTACACCCTGGGAGAAGTCATATCCTACTTCCATACAGCTAGAACATCCTTCTGTTGCTTTGTTCAAGTGAGGCAAGGACACTAAATAATCTCACATCATCATGTGATCTTCTACCCTTCAAATGGTTCTCGATTGCACTGAGCCAGAAATCAACAACCTCACTGAAGCTGGTAGCAATATACAGTTGTTATGGGCTAGTACTTAATTAACACTTGGAAAACTCATTCTATAGACCCAGAGATGCCAAAAGCTATAAGTATTTTAATGGCATTCTCCAAGTTTCAGTGTCTCAAAATGGGAACATGATACCCAATTTTTATTTTCTAGAGTAGGATGGAAATTTAACTCACTGTTTGCAAATAGTCTGGAAATCTACTGCAAGGAGCCATAATTTGACTTCACAATATTTACCACTGAGAGTCACCAGAAATACCGTGCTCTCAAATTGTTTCTTTTTTATGAGTCATGAAATAAGAGAAAGAACAGCTAAAGTGGGGTGGACACATCAATAGAACATGTTCCTCCAAAAATGCCAAGCTAGAAGATAAAAGAGCGAAACTCAGATATTTAAAACGAGAGGAGATAATAAAATACTAAGCTTAAAACAGCATCCATATGTGTAAAGAAATGGAGTTGAATTAAGAAAACTGCTGAGCCATATTCCTTGAAGGGGAACAGAAAATAAAAATACATATTCTCCCACCCCCTCAAAAACAAGTATATGATGTTAAGAATATTGGGCTTCACAAATATAACCCTGCAATTTAGGAACTTGAATATATTCGAGCTGATGTTCCATTAGAAGGGGAGAAGAAAAGAAATAGAATGATGAAGATAGCTTTATAAAAATAAAAATAAAAAGATACCAATTTAAAGTTGCTGTATATGCCAAAAGAAGAAATGGAATACCCACAATGGGTCGAAAGCAGACATATCCAGGTCTTTGGGAAAGCAGCAAATCAACGATTAGTTGAACAGCACACTACAGCCTTACCGAGGACCACTGGGTGGTTGACAAATGGCCTCCCCTCTGAAATACTTTCCTCTTTTTTTCCCAGCAGAATGCCAGAAGTAAAACATATGCTTTGGGCGTCTGAAAAGATGACAAAATGTATGGCATCCCACCACTGTTTTAGATATATGAAGCTCTCAAAATAAAACCTAAGGGGGGAAAACCCAGGTCAAACAACTTAAAGTTCAGCTTACGTTTAAAAAATAAAACCAAATAAAAATAAAACTCCGTGCTCCAAAGTGCACATCTGGGACAATTTATATTGTGAAAGCCAGGATGTAATGGAAACTACAAATGCCATTAGCTGCAGAGCTTCCGGCAGACGCTGCTGTAACACAGCTATGCAGCCACACATCGCAATGGTCCTCTGATGGTCCATTGATGGGACCTCCAATGGGACATTGCATCATTAACTGGACTAATTAGAAATAGTAATTTCCTTCAAAGAATAGAGAAGTTATAAAGGAATTGTCTGCTCTTTGCCTTATGACAGAATAGTTTCTACATTAGTAGTAGGGGACAAAAGTATACCAGTGAGATCATTACATTGGGTAGCCTCCAATGACCTATGCCTTCTGATACTCACAATCCTGCGTAGATTCTTCCCACGTTGACTCTGTGCTTGGCCATGGGGCTTGCCTTGTCAAGAAAAATTGACAAGGATAACACAAGCAGAGACATATCTTTTTGGAAGAAATACTGTACTTGTTCTTGGAGGCCTCGGCCACTGTGTGAAGAAGTTCATCTATCTTACCGGTGAGCCCAGTGGAGAGATAAATGTCTAACGGTACCCAGCTCTCGCAGCCATCCCAGTGGAAGCAGCAGACATGTAAGTGAAAAAGCCATCTTGGATGTTCCAGCCCCAGCAGACACCCCATGGAACAGAACAACCTCCCGGATGAGCTCAGCCCAGACTGTTAAGCAATAATTCCTTATTGCATTAAGCTACTATGTTTGGGGTGTAGTATAATGCAGCAATAGATACCAGAAATGGCTTCTTATTAGAGGAATTCTAGTCTGATGCTTTCAACCTTGGAGATCAGGGAGACTTTAGTTCAAATCTTATAACCACCATTTACTAGGTGTGTGATTTGGGGTAATTTTTTTAACCTCTCTTGTTTTTTTTAGTGATAAAGTGGGTCATTGTTTGTTGCTCCCCTACCCTAGCATCCATGCTTTTTCCTTCTAGGAAAGCCAATTCTACCACAGCTCCAGAGGTAGACCAAGTAGAAAGGCCAATTAGTACATCCCATCACCTGAACACAACATAATGGGTCCAGGCTAGGATTGTAACCTAACCCAGTTCACTCAGAATGAATCTCCAGACTTCAGCAGAAGACATGCATAATCTTTCTTGTTCTGGAAGCTAGACTGAGAATGAAACCAACACGCACAGCAGGAAAATTCAACAAAAAGAAATCATAGAGAAAAAGAGCTTGAACTTGATCAAAATGCTCCTGAAGCAAGGACCTACCTTGAACTTTTTAAGTAATGTGAGTCAACAAATTGCTTGGATCAAGGGTCCCCAATTGGTACAAGTCCGTGGCCTGTTAGTAACCAGGGCACACAGCAGGAGGTGAACAGCAGGCAAGCAAGCTAGAGAAGCTTCATCTGTATTTGCAGCCGCTCCACAGCACTAGCATCACCACCTCAGCTCCACCTCAGATCATCAGGCATTAAATCCTCATAGGAGCACTGATTCCTGGTGTCAAAAATGTTGGGGACCGCTGGTGATTGTTTAAATTAGTTCATTCTAAGATTTGTTTCATGCAACCCAAAGCATCTTAGGTAAAACAGTGGATACCTAGTGTTTTTTTCTGGTTGGCACCTCTTTCTTCTTCTGAAAATATCAGTCCCATTGTTTAGGGGAATTTTTTCTCCCCCACCGCCCCCCTAAAAAACAGCTCTCAATGAGGCTGCCAATTAAAACATGCCCCATCACCCATCCCAAGGCACAAAGGAAAGTCAAAAGCCCAACTAGACCAGTCAGACACTTTCCCTGATTTTAGGGACTGAGGAAGAGATGGGCCCCCTCTGATAGTGAAGCTGAGATATGGAGAGCCACCAGCAGCACTAATTCCAGCTTTGTGAAGAAAGCTTCTGGGAGGAAAAACGCAACTGGAGAGTCCTGGGACATTCCAGACCCTGGTTCCAAACGATGCTGAGACCGCTCCACCCTAACCTTAAACAGATTGACTTTGTAAACCAATGAATTCCCAACTCCTCATCTCTGCATCTTTGGATGAGGTGTGCTTCTTTCAATTCTTTGACTGGGACTGCTGGTTTTGTCTTTCTAAGCTGAAGCAGTCACTAGGAGTCAGCCAGAGACAAGCCACAGAACTCTCTATGGCTCTGTGTGCTCATCTCAAAAATGGAGGAATTGAATAGAACTTTCTACAGAGCTCCTCTTGGCTCTATTCTGTGCCTAACGCCCTCCCAGACTGCCGGAGGCCTCCATGGCCTCCAGTGAGAATAATAACAGTGCCCACTTGGACCATATATAACTTTTCACATGGCTTTCTCTTTCTCATTACCATGTCCCATATTCTTACACATAAAGATTGATTCATAAAGTCACAATGGCTCCTCAGCATGTGCATAACAATATATGCAGCTTCCCTTTATGGTGTGCCTACTTGGTGCCAGGTAAGGCATTTCATATATTGTTTTCAATCCTTATAACCCACACACAAGAGGCCTCTCAAGGTGGTGACCACAAGTGAAGGCAAATTTACAGTCAACCTCTCACATTCAGTACTCCAGGTCTTTGGTTGTACTTTCCAGTGGTCCTCTTCTTAAAATAGTTCTGAGAATCCCCTATCATAAGTCCCAAGGCAATTGTTATAAGAATTTGGCCCCGGTTCCACCAGTGAAAGATTCTCAGCCTTCTCCCTTCTTGTGTCTTTCTATGAGTTTTCAAAGGAGAGAGGGTCCCAAACTGAAAACTATGCTCCAGTGCTCATCAACAATAGAATGGATGAAAATATTGTGATATATTTACTCAGTAGGATACTAAGTCACGATGAGATTGAATAAACGGCATCTACCCACAATGTCTATATGGATAAATAGCACAAACACAAAGTTATAACAAAAAAGAAAGATACAAAAGAATATACAAGAATGATTCCATTTATATAAAGATGAAAATTCATATGACCCAGCAATCCCATTTCTGGTTACATATCCAAAGGAAGTGAAATCGTTATCTCAAAGAGATATCTGCACCCCTTTGTTCATTGCAGCATTATTTACAATAGCCAAGGCATGGAAAAATCTAAGTGGTCATTGACAGACAAATGAAGAAAATGCAATATACATATACTATGAAATATTATTCAGCTATCAGAAAGAAGGAAATCCAACTTTCTGCGACAACATGGATGGGGCTTGAGGGCGTTATGCTGAGTGAAACTAGTCAGAAGAGAAAGGCAAATACCATGTAATCTCACTTATACCTGGAATCGAAAAAAGCCAAACTCACAGAACTAGAGAGTAGAATAGTGGTTGCCAGGGGCTGGGAAGTGGGGAAAACAGGGAGGTATTAGTCAAAAGCTACAATCATCCAGTTATGAAAGGAATTATTTCCAGGGATCTAAAGTGCAGCATGGTCACTGTAGTCAACAATATTGTATTGCACACTTGAAAGTTGCTATGAGAGTAAACTTTAAATGTCCTGACCATAATAGCAAAAGCAAAAGATGAAGGATGTGTTAGCTAATCTTATTGTGGTAAACATTTCTCAATATATATGTGTATCGAATTATCACATTGTATATCTTAAATTTACACAATGTTATATATCACTTACATCTCAATAAAGTTGGGTGGTAGGGGAAGTGTGTTAAAGTATCATTCGTATGATACACAGATTAACATTTTATTTTATATTAAAATCGAAACTGTACATATATACACCAATATTTTGACGTTGGGCTAAGTCTTCATTTTTTTTTTAAACGTAAATCCATCTGTGGTGTTCTAAGTTTTTTGTTTGTTTTTGCTTCAATCATAACCATAATACATTATCTTTGACTTCTGAAAAGTTGAACAAAAGTTTGATACTTGCAAAGCAGTCTTAGTGTAGCATCCCTTGAGATTTTTATTCATTTTCCCAATCTTTTATCCTTCTCTCACCTATACTTACTTGGACAGCAGTTTTTCAGCAACAACCTTTATCTAATCTTTACCAAAGCATTCAGCTTAAATCTCATTTGAAAAAATTATATCTCTTTTTTCACACATATTTCATTACTTTACAAAAATTTTTAACTCAATAAAGCAATTAGAGTAACGGGGTGGGATGGATCAAAATCAGGCAAAATGAACCCAAGGCTTTAGAAGTCAGGATAGTGGTGACCTTGGGAAGGGATGAGAGGAAGGGGGCGAAACTGGTACTAGGTGCTGATTACATTTTGATTCGTTATGCTGGTCACAGGTTGCAATCAGTTTATAAATGTTCATTGAACTTGACACTCATGACTGCATTTTCCTCTTCTTTTGATATACTCCAATAGAGAGTATATCATGGATGAGCTATCCTGGGGTCTGGGCTGCAGTTCTCAGCTGCTGGCATCCTGAGTTTCTCAGCACTGTCTACAGAGCTTTAATGAAGAGGCTGCCAAAGCATTTGGGCCACCTGGTCTACCCCAACCACAGAGGTGCTAGTCTCCTGTGAGCAGTCCCTCTGCTGCTGCTGCTTTCTGAAGGCCTCATGCTCCCTACCTGCTGCTCTCTAGAACTTAACTTTCTCTATATCCATAAAGGAGAAGCCCCTTCCTCTTCAGGTGTCCAGTTCTTTTGATACAAGGGGGCCTCCCATGCTATGGTGACCAGTTTTATCATCGACTCTTCAAGAAACCTTTCGCCAGGAGTTTATCATGTTTCCAGTAATAAAGAGCTCTATTTTCACCACCGCTTTCTTACCCTGGGTTGTTGGCACTGTGGCAGGGAATTAGTTCAATGAGAGACAGATGGTATAATGGTTAAGAGCATGGCTCCAGACTGCTCAGCTCTCAATCCCATCTCCTCCACCTATTACCTGCATAACCTTGGACAAGTTACTTCAGTCCTTTGTAACTCAGTTTCCTAATTGAAAAGCTGGCCTCTTTCATAAGGATTAAGAAGATTAAAGGAGTCTATACATATTACTTGGCTTAGATCAGAGTCTGGCATATACTAAAATGATTTCAACCTATTTTAGCAATAATAATCATTTGTCTCTACCTGCAATCTGGCTTTTATTGTTTGTCCTGCTCTGTAGTCCATCAGCCATGTCTGCTTATTTCTGAACCCTGGTTGTAGGTGGAGTTCATGTTCTTTCCCAAGAAACTTCTGGAGCCCATGCACATAAGAGGATGGGGCCGAACCTCCTAAGTGTCCCTTTACATTCCATGCCTGTTAGAGAGGCTTTATCTACATCAAGCACATAAACCACCTCCACGAGTTAGCCACCTAACTCTAAGTGCTGGCATTGCCATGTCTTAGGTCTGAGCCAGCTTGGATACCATCAAACTCTTGATAACCCTGGGGAATAGGTAATATAAGTCCAAAATATCAGTCCGATATAAGTGCAAATGTGAAAGCCAGAGCTCAGAGTAGTGTTAACTAGGGAAGTCACCCAAACCTCAGTGTCCAGGGTTTTCATTGGTGGTTAATCTTGTAAGCATAGAGTGCTTGTATAACTGGCCTTAGTTATTCAGTCTCCATCTCCTCCAGAATTCAAACTGATATGGTGACCCAAAGCCTCCATCACCAATCACACTGTTAACACAGAGTATCTTAAATGGCCTAAGGCCCCAAATAAATGATACTTTTAACAGGGATAATGTTCTAAGGGAGTAGAGGTCATCTCCCGGAGGCCAGTGAAGGGCCCATTTCTTTGGAATGCTCACTATTTGGACACTTCAAACCTGCTGAGTCGACCTTTTACTGCAAGTCTCATTTAATCTTCATGGCATTCCTGTATATATAGAAAATTATCATATATATACATATATAGAGAGAGAGACAGACAGACAGAGAGAGACAGAGAATTATCTCCAATTGACAGATGAAAAAACTGAGGCTGAGACAGTTGAACGAAACTGCAAGGCTATACACTGGTAAATGGAGGAGCCAGGATTTCGTTCCAAGTCCATCTGGTTTCAGAGCCTATATTCATGCACTTTACTCTGCTATGCCCTATTCATGTGCAAGTGGTCTCAAGAAGGACATAATAAAGCTTGTGAATGATTCTGTGCTCCTTCCTCCAGTGAAAAGATAACTTAAATCCAGACTGAATTAGATGAACCTAGACTGTACACCCAATGCAAATCTCTGTCTCAGCACTCAGCACATGGCATTGCTTATTTGTCTTTTCTACTAGGTTGTAGAAGCTCCAGAGGAAGGCAGAGGCATGCCTCACTTATCTTGGTATCTCCTATACTTGACCCATGTGGCATGAACACAACAGTTATTTTCTAGCTACAGTGAATGTTTTGCTGATGGTCAGTTTGAAAAACCATCTTCACAGGTGAAAGACAGAATACTTAATTCATATGATTGTAATCACAGTTAGAAAATAGCTAAATTTAGAGTCAAAATTCATTTATCTACAAGAACAACACAGTTAACTTGGACCACTGAAGGAAAAAGAAATCAGACAATTTTCAAAAAGTTAAAAACATGAAGCTTCAATACATCTAAAGCATATATCAAAAATTTATATAATACATTAAGATGCATTCCAGCAGGCTAGTTAACCTGGTTCAGAGGAGACTTCAAGGAACAGAGGTCCTTGAATGGTCCATCAGGAAAAGTATGCTAAAGTAAGTTTTCTATGTAAGAGAACAAACTGTTTAATTACCTACAGGATAATGAAACTATAAGCACTGGGGTTATCTTCTCTACCAATCAGAAACCATTTGTACTTCTAATGAACAAAAGTCTCTAAGTTAACATGTGCCTTCACAGCATTGAAACCCTCATCAAGAGTAAATAGTAATTCAAGCAAAAGTACATTCTCTAGAGAATTAAATAACCCTTGAGTGGGCTTGTTAGACAATGTCCCAGGATGATATCAAATAATTTTTCTTAATAATAGATAAAATTTTTAAAATGTAAAACTAGCTTAGAGTCTTACATCAACAACTCACAATTAAATTGATATCTTCGGATTCTCTACCTTAGGTCTAAAGCAATTGTCAAGCACCAATTTTGTCATTTCCCAAGCTTACCTGATAGACTTACATTATAAATAGAATTTCATTTTCTATACAGCGGGTATAATGTTAAAATGCAACATATTATAAGATTATTTCCAAAGCAAATACGGGCATGCCAGGGAAAAACAGGGATTATCAAGGAATATCAGCTAAAGCTCTATCAAAAATAGAGCCCTCAAAAAATACTAATCCCCTGGTATTATAGTTAACTATTTGTTTAAACACATTTAATCCACCAAAGATTCTGTTTTGATTGAGCTACTTGTCCTTGTGAATAAATGGTAATGGGCTTGAATTTCCACAACACATTTTAAACTCTTTAGAGTCCAATAATTTGTATTTTTTGAAAATTCAGAAGAGGCTGTTCTGAAGTTTGTTTTTCACTATGCATGAAAAAATAGTGTGATAAGAAGCTCAGTAGTAGCAATCATGTTTAGAGAGAGGGCTTAAGAAAGAGTATTTTAACCACTTATTAACTTTTAAAATATTGCAAACCCTTTAGAAGCACCTATTTACATAAAATCAATGTAGTAATTAGAGATTATTCTTATCTTTTTATTAAGATCAGTCCCTGAGAATCTCTATTCATCACTTAGTGCTAGTCCCTCACCTGGCTTCATCTGAAACACCTGGAAAATGCTTTAAAAATAGAAACACATAACCCAGCCCACCCCAGAGATTCTGACACAGGGGACAGAGTCTAGGATCACGTATGGTAAAACTCTACCAGTAATTGTGATGCACACCCAGTATGGGGACCACAAATCAGCAACGATACTTTCCTCTGGTGGCCTATTTCTGAAAGTTCAGCCTTAGAATTACTGGTTCTTGGAGACTAAAAAAAAACGTAGAAAACATGTAGCCTGATATAGAAATCTACCCCCCATCCCGGCCTCTCATATATTCTACAGTTCTGACTTCGAAGTGAAATGGACTGGCTTAGCCTCCAGATAATCATTAATGAGCTTTTACTCTGCATATTAATCTTGCATTTCACAGCAGGAACTCAGGTTTAGTCAACCCTATCAAGTGCAGGAAACTGAAGCCTAAACCAAGGCTTGGCAAATGATGGCCCACGGGCAAATCCATCCCTCTGCCTGTTTTTAAATAAAGTTTTATCAGAACACAGTGTGCTAATTCATTTACATATTGTCTATGGCTGCTTTCACACTAAAAGGACAACATTGAGTAATTGGAACAGAAACCACAAAGCCTGCAGGGCCTAAAATGTCTACTATCTGACCCTTTACAGGCTTACTCTTGGCTTAAGTCTTCACTTAAATTGACAGTTATATTATTTTTCTCCATAATAAAAAATAAAGAATTCGAATCTAAAATACAACTCTTACAACTCAATAATAAGAAGACAATCCAATTTTTTTAATGGGCAAAAGATCTGAACCCACACTTCATTAGAGAAGATATGTGAATGGCAAATAAGGACGTGACAAGACATTCAACATCATGAGTCATCAGGAAACTGCAAATTAAAACTACAATCAGATGCCACTATAATACATGCTTATTAAAATGGCTAAAAGTAAAAACACTGACCATACCGAGTACTGACAAGGATGCAGAGGAACTAGAACTCCCATACATTGATGTGAGAATGCAAAATGGTATGAGACCTTTGGGAAACAATTTGGACTTTTTTTTTAAGTTAAACATATACCTACTATATGATCCAGCCATTCTTCCCCTAAATATTTACTCATTAGAAAGTATATGTTCATACAAAGACTCGTACACAAATGTTATAGCAGCTTTATTTTTTAACAGCCCCAAAACTGGAAACAACCCAAATGTTTATCATCAGGTGACTAGATAAACAAACTGTAGTATATCTATACCATGGAATACTACTCAATAAATGAACTATTGATACTTGCAACAGCACAGATGAATCTCAAAACAATTTTGCTAAGTGAAAGACGCCAAACAAAAATACATTCTGAAAACTATAGAGATAAAAATCAGAGCAGTGATATCCAGGAACTGGGAATGGAGAAATAGGATTGATGCAAAGAGGCAGGAGAACTTTCTTGGGTGATGGAAATGTTCTATATCATGATGGTGGTGATGGTTACACAACTGTATATGTTCCTCAAAATTTATCTAACTAGTCTTTTTAAAAAGTTTTTCTAACTAGTCTTTTTAAAAAGTCTTTTTAAAAAGTCGAATTGTCCTATATGTAAATTATACTACAATAAGCCTGACTTATAAAAGGACATAGAGCCAGTTAGAAGGGACTCCCATCAGCCAAATCTGGGACAATTTGAACATTAAAACAAATAACAATAATAATGGATAACAATTTGAACATTAAAACAGATAACAATAATAATGGATAACAATGTATTGGATAAAAAAGGAATCTCCAGTCCATACAGAGATGATAGATCGATCTATTGATAGATACAGATAGATGGAGGGAGGAGGGAATTCATGTTTACAGAAAAAAGCCAATTCATAAACATGAAAAATAAAATTAGAATATGAGCATTTGATTTCTACAGTAATAATAATTAACACACTCAAGAATCATCAATGAATGCTAAAACTAATGAATAAAAGTTTGTTGAGAAACTGAATACTTGAATAGTCTCAAATTATCTACCCAAAGATATTTATTAATTACAAAGAGAAAATAATAACTTTACAGTAGAGAAACATGGTAGACAAATACCTTAACAAAGTGATTAAAATTTATCACCGATAATGATACTTACTGGCATCACACACCTCTAATGTAGAATACTAAAGACACACCATCACTTCTGTGGTTTTCCTACTACATGTGCAAAATCCAAATAGAAGCATAAGAAAACGTCAGACAAATCAAAATTAAAGAACATTCTACAAAATAACTGGCCTGTAAAATTCAAAATTGTCAGAGTAGTAAAAGATTTTTCTAAATGAAAAATTATTCCAGATTAAAGGAGATAAGGAGACATGAGAATTTAATGCAATGAGTGATTCTGCACTACTTCCTGGACAAGAGAGGACATTATTAGGACAACTGGCAAATTTTCAATAAGATCAGTAATTATATAATAGTATTATATTAATGTTTATTTCCTGGGCTTGATGACTTAATAAACTTGTATATGAGAATGTCATTTGTTTTTTTTTAAGGAAATACATTCAGAAGTATTTGGTAAAAAGGCAATATATTTGCAACTTACTCTTAGAAAAAATAATATGTATATATAGTAGTATGTCGGTAGGTGTTTAATAACCACCTCTCCAAAATATGTACACACATAAATTTAGTATAAATTTTACTGATATAAAGAATGTATAGTACATAATTTACAAAATAATTAAATATGCAATACACTTCATTGTAAATTCTATATAACAAATTGATTCTCACAGAATGCTTTTGGTGATCTTTGCCAAACCCTTATATCTGTGGCCAACCTGAGGTTGCGATTCACAATGTAACAGCTGCAGACATAACGCACTTTAATCTGCGTTATTAGCAGCACAGCCTCATCACTTTCTTAAGTCTAGACCAACAATAAAGCAGTAAATCAAGCCCTGATTTGTCTCTATTACAGCTCACTGAATGTGGAATTGGGAAGAGATGCACAGCAGCACTCAGCAATGTAGTATTTCTATCATAGAGAAAATAGAAGGAAATCACTTCCAACGCATAATAGTAAAATAATTAGAAAGAGATGAATTTTAAGTATTGAGTATTGATTTAAGTTTGGAATTTGGAGTTGGAATTAATTACTGTTACATCCGCTTCTTTCAATATAATTTAATTGTAAGCTAAAATAATTTCATGTCTAACAAAGGCCAAGTTAAACAACTAGCTCACAGAGTTCCAGAAATGTTAGCAATCAGCGATCCAAAGCAGAATAAACTTCATGGCACCACTGCGTGAGACAGAATGATGAAGCAAAAGTGGCAAAACCTTAATATTCAGGGAATCTAGGAAGAGGGTCTATAAGATTCTTTTTACTATTTCTATACTTTTTCTGTAAATCTGAAATTATTTGCAAATGTAAAGGTTTAGAAAATAAACCAACTGAATCCTGATTCATATATTTTGGTTCTCTTCCTATGTAGACATGACACAAATTAGGTACATCTTCATAGCACTGCTAAAAAACTGAAGGGAAAAAAAGAGCATTCAGGGAAAGGCGAGCACTGACATTGCAGGGACCATCTCCGAGTCCCTCAGCTGTTTCGTTAATGGCCTGTTATTTTACAGTGGAGTCAATGACAACGCGTCTGTGTTTGTTTTCCCACGATGGGAGCAAAGTATAATAAAACAGGTATAAACAGAGTACCATGGGAGCACAGTGGAGATTCCTGATCTTCTTTTCCCCTCATTCACATGTCCTTTAGCTCGTCATTCCTGCCCTCTATTTATGAAAGAAGCAAAATGATTAGAAAGCATACATGATATATGACGCTGAGTGAGCATGCAGCAAGCAGGTCTCATCACCCTACAGGAGTCCATGTTTCCTCTGTAAAATAGGAATGGTGGGTCTGGTCTCTTCTCGATCTAACATTTTAATGTCCTGCTTTAGATATTAGTGTCCAGACAGCTTGTGAGTGGAGACTTAAGAGTCTATACCAGCTCTGAAAGTTGTCCTACATCACCGTGGCACACCAAATAGCACCCCTCCTTCTCCAGCTAGAATCGGCCATGCCTTGATATGAAGCAGCTGGTGCGTGGCGCAACAATGCAGAGCAGTTTGGGACAGGAAGTGAAAGATACCACATCCTCTTGAAACTGCAAGGAAAATTTATTAGGCCTATTATCATGGCTTCACAGTTGTTAAGAAGTGGCAGTTGGGCTATCCTATTACAGAGAAGTTTGGAGAAGGCATTGGTCACTGTGGTGTCTGCCTTTTGATTTAATCTGGAGAAGAATATCACTGCCTACCCCAATGCTTGACTGGAAAACTTCTAAGACAATCACTCTGAATGCCCCAAGAGGGTGGTAATTGTAAACATGTATTTAATGCCTACTATGCTGGTAGGAGCCTAGGTGCACATAAAGATGAAGGGACCAAGATTCTGTCAGAGTACTCAAAATACTTAGAATCAGAGAATTTTAGAGCTTCTTGGAAGTAGCCTTGGAGCTCATTTCACCCAATCTGACAATCTGGTTGGAGACAAAATACACACACTGGCAAAGATCCCCTGTGGTTCAAAGCTATAAATTAAAGGCGTCAGAGGCATGCAAGACAGAATAAATGCAGGAGGGCACAGGGGAAGGTGTGATTAATAAAATCTTCAGGATTCCCTGCTCTACCCAAAGAGAGGAAGCTGAAGAACCTCTCAATCAAAACCTTAATTTCCAGAATAAGCCCTCCACCTGATGAAACAGGCATTAGCAGGCAAAAGAGATAAAAGCGGAAATGGGCTCAGGGTCTTAGGGCCAGGGAAAGAGAGAAACAGGTGGCAAGTTGAGAGGGAAGGTTTAATAACATGAGATTTCATTGGTTCAACAAAGAAGGTCCTAATCTTACAGCTGAATCCTTCACATATGGGTTTATAATCAGAGGCCCCAAAACAGCAATCAATCTTCAGCCTCCAGCAACACAAATTAGGAATGGAAGGAAGTAGGAAAGAAGTGTTTGCCTTTGTTTTTGGTTTTTGTGTTTTTTCTCTTCTGATCTACCTAAATCTGTTTGTGTACTTTTAGTGCATCGCCCGTTACCTGAGAAATTATTGGCACTGTCCCTTTGCTCTACCTTCCCTCCCACTACTATTTCTTTCATTTCGCATCCAGAGCTCTGGACATGAGGTTCAGTAGGTGGATGGCAACCAACAACACTCACACTAGATCAGACATAAGGAGTAGAGCTTGTTTGGCAAGCCACCAAGCTTGGCTCTCTTGGAGGTTCTGGAAAGGGAGATAAAATGTGCCTTATGCCACAAAATGTTTGTGGACTTTGTATCAAATTCACATTGCAGACAGCTCTGTGGAGCAGCTGGACCCAAAGCAGAATCTCAAGTCCTGCTCTCTGCCAAGCACTGCCTCCCATAGTGGAGTGAGGAATAGTGCAGCCCTTGTCTCCAGTGGTCTCTAGAGAAGGAGGGAGTCACCAGGAGGTCTGGAGACAGGAGCCTGATGCCCACTTACAGTGGTCACACCGGTGACATCTTACAGAGGTTCATAGGTGAGGTTCTTGCAACCACATAGTTCAAGGGTGAACTCCTCCCAATGTCAAGCCTGTAGGAAGCTCTAAGGTTAGAAACAGGTCATTGAGACACCAATATCAATTACAACTCCAAGCTCCCTGAGACCTTGTGACAATCTGCTCAAAGGCAGGTCTAAGGTCAACTCCTAGGGCACTTTTAGCAGGGCAGCTGCTTTACCTCAAAAGCCAGCGTGTCATCTTGCCTCTGACCCTGGCTTCTCGATCCACTGTCAGATGATGTCCAGGTCTAGGCACAACCTAAATATCACTTTCCCTCTCAGTCTGTGGGTTCTTGAAGTCACCAGGATTAGACTGATTTATGTCACCTTTCTCAGATTAAGATGTAGTCACTGTGTAAAATGCAAAGATTTCACCTGTCCTTGCTTTGTAAGAGTTAATTTTTCAGGAAGAGTTTGCTTTTGCCCAGCACAGACCCAAAGGAATCACAGCGCGATAGGTGCATTTTGTTAAAGAGGCTGAAGAAAGAGAACTTGGAGTGGAGAAAAAGTGAGCCAGAGAGATAACTGGATAACAAGGAAACAAGATAAAAGAAAAAAAGGATCAAAGCAGAATTAGCGTGAGGAGATGGCACAGCTAAGGACACACTGTTTACCTCTTGTGATTTTTACTGGAGTCAAACTTTCAAAATTAAATAGTCTCCCAACAGCTGCTACATTTCTCTTCCCTTTGCTTGAAATAGTATTTGGAAGAAAGTTATGTGTACTTGTGCTCTGAATAAAGCACATTAAATAATATGTCTGTAAAGGCTCAGACCTTGAACAACCTCAGGTCCACACTAAATCAGTCCTGACTCCCTCCTACTGCAGATTCAGAATTGCAGCCACTTCCTAGGGCAAAGGTGATCCTCTGGGTGGCCTACACTCTCATCCTAATTAGTATCAGCCAGTCTTTCAGAAAGGGGGAGTGGAATGGAAGGAGATAGACCGTCATGGAAGGCAAAACTGTCTGCTTCTATTAAGAAAATGATTCTATTTACAATAGCATCAAAAAGAATAAAATACTTTTAAATATTAACCAAGGAGGTGAAAGACTTCTATACTTAAAACTATAGAATATTGCTCAAAGAAATTAAAGAAGACACAAATAAATGGAAAAATATCCTGTGTTCATGAATTTTAAGACCTAATATTGTTAATATACCAATACCACCCAAAGCAATCTATAGACTCAATGCAATCCCTATCAAATCCCAATGACATTTTTTGCAGAAATAGAAAACTCCATCCTAAAATTCATATAGAATCTCTTGGGACCCTGAATAGTCAAAGCAGAACAAAGTTGGAGATCTCACAATTCCTGATTTCAAAACTTATTACAAATCTACAAAATCAGAACAATGAAGCACTGGCATAAACCAGTAGAATAGAGTAGAGAATCCAGAAATAAACCTTTACATATATGATTAAATGATTTTCAGCAATGATGCCAAGACCATTCGGTAGGGAAAAGACAACACCCAGAGCTGGGGAAACTGTATATCCACATGCAAAAGAATGAAGTTGAATCCTTACCTTATACACATACAAAAACTAACTCAAGATGGATCACCTAAATGTAAAACCTAAAACTATGAAACTCTTAGAAGAAAACATAGGAGAAAAGCTCCACGACTTTGGATTTGGCAGTGATTTCCTGAAAATGACACCAAAGACACTGGCGACAAAAAAATAGACAAACTGTATACATTTTTGCACCAAAGGATACTATCAATAGAGAAAAAAGGCAACTCCCAGGATGGGAGAAAATATTTGCAAAACATATATCTGATATAGGTCTAGTTTCTAGAATATATAAAGGACTCTTAGGACTCAGGAAAAAAAAAAAAAAACCCTGATTCAAAAATAAGCAAAGGACTTGAATGTTTGCAAATCACATACCTGATAAGGGACTAATATTCAGAACATATCAAGAATTCCTAAAACTCAACAACAACAACAACAAAAAACCTGATTCAAAAATGGACAAAGGACTCAAATAGACATTTCTCCAAAGAATATATACAAATGGCCAATATACATATACAAAGATGCACAATGTCACTAGCCATCAGGGAACTGCAAATCAAAATCATAATGACATATGCCTTCATACTCATTAGGATGGCTACTATAAAACACAAAATTAAAAACAAAAACAAAAACAGGAAATAACAAGTTGGCAAAACTATGGAGAAATTGAAACCTTTGTGTTCTGTTGGTGAGAATGTAAAATGCAGCCACTATAGAAAACAGTATGGGGGTTCCTTAAAAAAAAAAAAGAAAAATTTCCATGATTCAGCAATTTCACTACTGTGTATATATCCAAAAGAATTGAAGGCAGGGTCTGAAAAGATATTTGCACACCCATTTTCATAGCAGTTTTATTCACAATAGACAAGAAGTGGGAAGCAACCCAAACGTTCATTAATAGATGAGTGGATAAACAAATTGCGCTATATGGAATACTTTATTCAGCTTTAAAAAGGAAGAAAATTCTGACACATGCTACAGTGTGAATGAACCTGAGGACTTTATGCTAAGTGAAATAAGCCAGTCGCGAAAAGATAAAACTGTGTGAGTATACTTATACGAGGTACCTAGAATAGTAAAAATTCCTAGAAACAGAAAGTAGAATGTTGGTTGCCAGCGTCTAGAGGAGGAGAGTTAGGGAGTTGTTTAATGGTTATAGAGTTTCAGTTTGAGAAGGTGGAAAGAGCTCTGGAGATGGATGGTGGTGATCACTGCACGACGTTAATACAGTTAACATTACTGAATTGTAAAAATCATTAAGATGGTAAATTTTACATTTTACCACAATTAAATAGTTTTAATTTAAAAAGCTTTTTAATTTAAAAAAAATTAACTGTCTGCCTTGCTATACCTGATTCAAGGCAGTGAGTTTTTCTTCATCCTAAGAAACTTACTATAAGGATGTCACTCCCACCTAACCCACAACAGCTCCCTCATAGCTTTATTAATTTGACTTAATACAACTCTAAACGCTAGCTGATTTTCAACCCTTTCTACAATTACAGTTGACTTTTGAACAGCATGAGTTTGAACTGCACGGATCCCCTTATTTGTGGATTTTTTTCAATAAATGCATATAGTACTATAAATGTATCTTCTCATTATAAATTTCATAACAACATTTCCTTTTCTCTAGCTTACTTTATTGTTAAGAATACAGTATATAATACATATACCATACAAAGTGTTATGTTAATTAACTGGTTATGTTCTAGGTAAGGCTTCTGGTCAACAGTAGGCCACTAATAGTTAAGTTTTGGGGGGGTCGAAAGTTTTAAGTGAATTTTTTACCACATTGGGGGTTGTTGCCTGTAATCCCTGAGCTGTTCCAGGGCCAACTATAGTCTCTTCTCATCTCTTACTGATCCTCATTCAGTGCGTATCCTTTAGTCCAACCAAGGCATTATTCCCTAGGTCTTTTATCCAGTTGTCCCAACTACCTCAAATACTCTCATTCTAACCCATTTAACCTCTTTCTGCCATCTTTCCAGACCTGGCTCATGCCCCCACCTCCTGAACACAGACTACACCAACTGGCAACCTACATCTTCTCCTCAATCCCTGAGATCCAAACTGCATTATGGTCTGAACACCACAATTTAGCACTTCATTTGTCAGACTAACAGCAACCGAGCTCTTTTCACATGCAAAGAAAGCACTAAGCTGGAGATGAGACTTGTGCGCATCAAGTATTGCTCTCCAATCGACTCATTCATGTCTTGCCTGGACTACTAAATGATAAGTTTCTTAAGATGTGACTATGCATATCTTTCCATTCCATTAGACAAGAGATAATGCCAAGTCCAATTTAAGAGATTCACTGGTTTTCGTTGCAAATTTAATAACAACGTGGGTATAATAATGAAAGGACTTTAAAGTCTTAGAGTCTAAACAAAAGTTCAAGAATTCAAGAGTTTGTCAGATATTAACTAGACTTATTGTGGTGATCATTTTGTGAAAGTAATATAATGTTATATGTCAATTATATCTTGATTTTAAAAAGTGTTTTGAGAGTTTGATCATAAGCATTTATTTATACAAAATTCTTCCTGGTACTTCTTTTATTCCCCATTCTAAAAAAAACAACAAAAACAAAAAACAAAACATACACAAAACAAAAAACCCTTAAAGTGAGTAATATTGGGGAGATACAGAGAATGAGGATAGGTGTTTCCGAAGAAAAATTGCTTGGAGTTTGTCATATTTTGTTGGAATTTAGTCTGGAGTCAGAATGCTGACAGTTTTGGCAAAGAGACTTTTGAAAATAGAAAAAAAAAATGGGCTAACAATTGTTCCTTGCAGTTTCTATCACCATACTTTGCCTCTTGCAACAGTAACTAGATGGACTGTTTTTAATCCAACCGTCCACCAACCAGCTCACAAGTGTATCTTCACAACTAGAAAACCACACTCCAGACCCAATAGGCTTCTGCTCCTGATACACCCCATTTGGAACATTTGATCAAATTTGGGATTTCCGAGTAGAGCAGTCCCTTCTCAGTTCCAGTGAGTTCATACATTAAGTAGAGTCTGAGTAAATATAATTATGTGTGATTTAAGATTTTGCTTTTCAGAAAAAACCAACTCATGAAAATTTCTTAAAAAAGAAATAGAAACTCAAGGGCAGGTTGTAAAAATGTGAAGAATCGTAGACGCAAACGTGTTAAGTGGGAACTTCCTAAAGGGTTTTTACTGTCTCTGGTTATATATTCTACTTATCACCGAAATTAAGACTAACAACCTTCTGTTTTCCTTAGCAGATGACCTGAACGAAGGAACCAAAGGAAGCAGTGTTCAGCATGCCCCTTCTGGAAACTCCTCTGGGCACATTCACCCCTCTCCAGCCCACCTCAAAGTACAGCTAATACTGGATCAATCCTGAAGGATCTGGCAACAACAAAAGGTGTTGACTACAGCAATGAAAGGCCTACTTAACCCAAGCACTACGCGCATAGAGATGCTTTTGCCCCTGCTTCTGTTTGCCCGGCATCCATGCCAGGTCAGGCCCTTCAAATAAGCCCCTTATGTCCCCAGGAAAAAAAGCAGAGTAGGCCCAGGTGGGAAAGGGCCCATGTTTAGACATCCACAATCCATCATGCCAAAGGGAAAGCAAGGAAAATATTTAACCAACTGAACCAGGGCAACTGGGCCAGGAGGCAAACAGCTGAGGTGTGCTGAGCGATCTGAGGGGCCTTTCTACACTCCAGTAGCTGTTGGAAGATTAACTTGCTTTCCCTGTCTTTCCTCCTTCGGAGTGCTGCCTCACTAACTCTGGCTCAGAGGGATCTTCTGAAAGCAGTTGTACTGATGATACTGAGTTCGCACAGAGCTCAGAGCTTGCATACACTGTTGAAAGGCAAATGATCTGAATGTGAAAGGCAGATTAGGCAGTTTTTACAGCACAGATAGCTTCCACGGATTCTATTTTATCTCCCAGGATTTGGGGGGAGTGGGGGAGTAGGGGGGAGACAAAAAACCAGAATGCACATTCATATTTTATTTCCTAAAGATGAGTGAACTTTTCAACCATGAGGATCCCTTTTAAGTCGAATAATGTCCTAGACTACCATGTGATAGTAATTGTATTTTAATTTCCTTTGATGGCAAAAACACACGATGACAAAAGACAATTATAAATTGTATAACTCTCTTATAATAAATATGTATAATATCACAAAAGCCTCTACAGACTTCTGAAAAACTTATGTAGAAGACATTATTCATTCACCAACCCCCAATCTCCACCTCACCCAAGCCTCCCCTCTGTTCCCTGTCCCCTCTTGGAGGATTAACCTCACAGGATGTCCCAGGGCCAGAGTTCACAAATCCCAGAACTAGTTCTCAGGGCAGACAGAGGTTTAAGGGAAGGAAATATTATTTCACCTATAACTCATCTCTACCTATCACCTCCTTTCCTCTTCTTAACAGCAGACACCAGAAGTACAGCAGTTACTAGAGTACCAGGGCTAGGGGTGTCTGTCCCAAATGTACACGGTTTCTTCATGCCCTCCAAGGGAGTGATGGCTAAAAGGCCAAGTAGACAAAAAGTTTGGGTTTCCATTGCTGGTTTCTCAAGGACAGAGTGACCAACTGAAATCTGAAATCCTCCATTTATAAAACTAGGAATTGTGTGACTTTTCTGTCTGTCCGGTACAATAGATGGCATCCTCCATTGAAAAAGACAAAGCCTTGAGCTGGATTTTAGCCACCCCTATAGGGTGAAGACCAAAAAAAAAAAAGAAAAGAAAAGAAAAAAAAAGTCCTTTCTTTTCTCTATAATCAAGCAATCTTTTTGACATCATCAACACCAAAGGTTAGCTATTGAAGTAAATAGGTTGATAATGCAGTTTTTTCCAGTCTTAAGCAGGCAATCAATTAATATTTGATGAATGAATACAAAAGAAAAAAGCAGCCACAAGGATTTAGAGACAACATGGGGATGTCCGAGCTTCTTCACATAGGTTCTGTTACTCCTTGATTCAGGGGACACAGGGCCTCTGGACAAATTAGATCTGGAGGTTGGGTGAGTAAGGGGCCACGCCTACACTCACTTCCCATCTTTCACCCAAACAGGTCTCAAAACACTTGTCGAGTGAAGCTGATTGATGGGCCTGGAATGGCCTTGTTTGTCACCAGGGTGAGGAGCAGCAGCTGTTTAACAACCCTGCAAGTGACCCTGGTCGGTACTTTCAAGGCAGGAAGCGCAGAAGAATAGAGTGTCCACTTAACACTAACACAAAGGCAGTGGGAAGAGGAACTTCCTCCCCTTGTAAGCAGGCCAGCAGCCCAATTACACACACACAAATGATGGAGAAGGGGAGCTCAGGGAAGGGAGGGGAAATGGATCAAAACTGCTCCCAAGCAATTCTAGCTTGGCCCCCAGTCCCCTCCAAGATACTGGAACTTGTGGCATATGTGCACTGAACAGAGATAAGGCAACGTCAAAACTCCATCCTGTGACTTGTGTAACAACATCCCAGGCTTTGCTAGTCTCCGGCTCTTGAGGCTCTCTTAATAGTCCTCTTCTAGGGAGCTACCATGAGTTAGGTATTTCCGAAGTCCACAAAGGCCTCACACAGCCTGGAACCTCTTCCTGGGTCCCGCTCCTCCTGAATATCCCACTCAATCGGTTTCTCTCCACACATCCCCAGATGTCACCATTGAAAGAAGGAAAAAAAGAAGCCAAATTCTAGTGGACTCTCACTGCTTTCACTGAGAGAGCTGACATTTATTTGAGTGGGGCGGAGGGTGGGAAGGTCCCATGCAGAACTGCTCCTGTTGGTGCACATTTTCTGTCCCCCTTCATCTACCCATCTGGGCCTCAAGGCACTCCTGAGCTTTGTGCCTTTTCCCAGCCAGGCTTAGTGAAAACATGTGAGATACTGGTCTATCAAAGGTTGTGATTTCTTATCACAGAGGTGAACAGAGGCAGGTTCATATTTTGCACAACCTGAAGCATGTATAATTTTTAATATTCAAAGTGTATATAAAATTATAGGTGTGGGCCTTAAAAGAGGCCATGCTAGTGAAGGGCCCCAGATCTTAAGTTTCTTTAGTTTCCTGGTCAACTGCACCTGGGTAGATATATGTGCATGAACACTGTTCTTGAATTTTGTCTTCCTGAGAAGGGGCCAAGTAAATCTGACCCAAATACTATGTGTGTACTAGGGAACCACTCACAGGAGTCGGGAGGAAACACGGTCTGAGTACCTTCTTCATTCTGCTTCCTCCCTCCCACCTAAATGTTGCACAAATGGGTGTAGGTATTTGTTGAGCCTGAGCCAGGGATTGTCATCTTAAGAGTAGCTGTAATGGGTCCACGTTGCCTGGCTTCACCTCTGATGAGCTTCTGGCTGGAGGAGGCAGCCTAATGCTCAGTCACTCTCCCAGGCAGGCGTTGGACAAGCATGTGTCTGAGGCCTACTGAATGGACTGCTGTGAACTAGTTGCTATGAAAGGAAAGAAAAAGCAGAAGTAATTGTCAGCCCTTTCCTCTCTATGGGAGCTAAAAGTCTTGGCCCAGGGACTAGGGAACTTTATGACCCGTGGTCATGCCACATCCTGCTACAGTAAGTCAGAGAAAAGAAGTGGGCTTAGGCCAAAATGACTTAAGCACCCAGTGTTGGCACTAATTGTGGAGGGGGCCAGTTGGAGGTCTTTCTGAGCCCTTGATCGCTTCACCTGTGAAATGGAGCTAAAGAAATCAGCAGGTCTGAGGTCCCCCCTCATCCTGTGAATTCACGCGATTTCCATCTTGGGAGTCATTGTATATATTTGAGCCATCACATTCCTCATATAGTTACCAAGGCCCCTACCTCACCTGCCCCAGCTTCCCAGCTCCCTACCACCCAGTAGCCCCTCCTGCCCCAAACAAGACTTCTATCTGATCAAATCACAAATAATCAATTTTGCAATGAAATGGGAAAACAGCTTTTAGTGCACCAATTTTCAAAAGAGCAAATTGAGACATGATAGAGAGGCGGGGATGAAGGAAGAGGTGAGAAAAAAAGACCAAGCACCCACCTCTTTTGAGGAACTTACCCTTTCGGTGCCATGACAGCTATATATAAAAATAAAATGAAAGCCAAGGAGCCAATGCCCGATGAGACCAGTGCCAAAGGTGAGAGGAGGTGCCCAAGCTCTTCTCAAAGTGATCATTTCTACCAAACCAGGTAGGAAGACTGCTGTGACACTAACCAGCCAATGGAAAGTGCAGGGCAGTCAGCCACAGCTAGTCTCTTTCTTCCAAAATAAACTCAGGTGGTTCCCAATCCTCTGGGGCAAGTCCCTAACTGTCCCTAGAGTTGCACCTTTATTTTACCACTGCCCATAAATTGTAAAGGACTTCAGTTCACTTTTGCTCTAAGACTTCTAAAGTCAGCCTCCCTCTCAGAAATCTCATTCTTCCGCCAAGCCCCCTTGTGACTCAGGAGCTCCAGAATGATCCTTCTACTATATGTCCCCAGTAGAAATCTTCCTTTCCCAAAGCCAGGGACGTGTAAAACTATCTGGCCCCACTCTCCTCTCAGATATTCTTAAATGTTTTTGTCTCCATTCTCAGGTTCACTCTAGCTCTTTTATGGCTGTCCTTCCCTCTGCCCACCACCCACCACCTCAAATAATGTAATTCCTTGCAGAGGACACTTCTCTGGGTGTTTAATAAACAATATAGGTCATGACCCTGTCCTGAGGCCCCTTGTGACCAAGCTTTACACAAATCTGATTTCAGAAGCTAGTATTAGGTTGAACCATATGAAATTGTCATTATTCAACCATGTTGACATCCAAAAAGAATAACAATTTCATGAGCTTCAATCTAATAAAGGAGCCTGGTATTTGAATATTGAAAACATATTATCTAACTTCCCACCTGCTCTCTTCCTAAGCAGCACATATAAATTTGGAGTTTGGGTGAGGGAGGGGGGCAGTGTTTATTGTTCTCTGTAAAAGGTAGTGCTTTTCGTTTGAAGGTATTTTTTTCCTCCAGGGGACATTTGGCCATGTCTAAAGAAATTTTGGTTTGTCACCAAGGGATGGGGAATGCTACTGACATCTAGGAGGTCGGGACCAAGGATGCGGCTAAATATCCTGTAAAGCACAGGACAGCCCCACGACACAGAATTATCCTTCCCAAATGCAATCGCACTGCCCAGGTTGAGAAACCATGGCACCAAGTGTTAGTGGGGACCCAGAGGCTTAGCTGTGCAGTTAAGCAACAACATTGAAAATACAGTTCTATATACCATAAAGAGAGCGGTATGTTAGCCTCCTCTGTTCTGAGGCAGGATGGAGCTGCAGGATGGAGCCCATTCTCCATATGGGCTCTCCAGTCTTTTTTCTTGTAATTTCTCTAGATGAGAGTGAGGAGGCTTGGAATACTGTTTTTTCATCACATGATCAAGGGCAAAATGATCTACCTCTGATTTATAACAACTCCCATGACCAGCCAATTCTCAGAAAGCTCTTCCTCTAATTCTGTTCAGTAGTTTGACGTGATGGGCATTTTCTGAGGATTCCCCAAGCCCCAGCCCAAATACTTGAGTTGGAAATTGGACTTGATTCCTGAGCCCTTGAAGTTTCCCTGCAAGGGACCGGCAGTCAATCCATTCTTCCCGCCCGCTTCACCCAGCAGCATGCAGAACTTACCACGAGGCTGCTGCAGCCAGGCGGCTGAAACCACAGAGCAACCCTCCCGACCAGAAGAGAACGCTCCCCATGGCCAGCTGTGGTGGGCTCACGTTGTTTCCTAGAAGAGATTGTATGTCACTCTCAGTGACGAAGAAGGGAATTTAAGAGGCTCTCCAGTGTAGTATCACTTACCTACCCCAGCTGCTGCTGCCCACTGTTAGGCGAAGAGCTGGAGTTGAAAGAGGCTGAGTAAATACAGCTCATTTTCTCTGTACATGAGCTAAATTTACCCTTAATATGCAACCACCTCAGCTCTTTCCAGCTCTTTCTGTTGGCAGAAAATCTGTATGAGGCTGTGGCACACTTACATTTATTCATGAACTTGAACCCAAGCTAGAGCCACAAAAATCACCCGCTCAAAGAAATGGAAGGAATGTTGAGAGTCATCTAAACAAGGCTAAATCAGAATTTCCAAAAATAACACAGTCCGAATGTTTTGCTCCAGAAGATTCCAAATAAAAGAAATTCCTCAATCTCCTTGGAAAACCCGCCCTGGTATCACACGAAAATCAGAGGCAGAGCGTCTTCCTGCTGTTCCAGCCAATCTCCATCCAGCTGCAACTCAACACTCAGCAGTAAAAGGGATATTTTTGAAAATAAAAACAGGAGACACATGATCCCGTTCCAATATTTAGCCTGTTCTCTGCTGATCAGAACTTAAAACCTGCCTGCCGTTCACCAAATGACAGAGTGCTGGCAGATGGAGCTGAGAGAGAAAGCTAAATGTATTTTAATGGGACCATTAGGATTATGTCAAAAGGTGAGAAAAAAGCATTCGCCAGCCAAGAAAATAAGCATAAGCCTAAAAGAAATATAACATGTTCCATTTCTCTTTCCTCTAGTCCCTTTTTTGCTCTCTATGAGAATCTGATTCTGTAGGAGAGTCCCTTGTTCCGGTGTGGCCAGCAGATGCAGGTTTTCTTAATCCAAGTGTTTTGGGCAGAAATATATGAAAGCAGAAACAGGGTAACACATTGGTGTGGGTTAATCCAAATGGGATCTGTACGAACTTCAGTCTAAGGCAGATTACAAAGTTATGACCTTACTTTTGACAAACCAACCAACCATCCATCTCTTCAACGTCAGCCCTAATAAATAATCTTTTCTCTGTGCTTCATAGTACTGGCTATTAAACCTGAAGACTACACGTAAAAGCTCAGAGCAAAACAGAGATCTTCATTTGAACAAGAAAATGTTCTATTTCTGTTAACTTTCTCTGACATTGCTCAATACCACTCACTGAAGGAATGATGAGACTTGTATTTATTTGCTCCTTGGTTTTAGCAGGTACAGGTGACTTAGTTATCCATCCCAGGGAAGAGACAATTCCCAGCATTCTTTGCTTCTATTTGGGCCTTTATGGTAATAACAGCAAGAGTACCTGACACTTATTCGGCTTTTTACAGCTTACAGGGCAATTTAACCAATGTGATCTCATGAGCTCCTCAAGAGGAGAAGAACACCCTTAATTTAAGTGAGCTTACGATCACCATTTTACAGATAAGGAGACGATCCAAGAAATTCACAAGAAGAGTGTGTCTATGACTGGCTGGGCTGAAACAAGTCATCATAGCACTACTGCGAAGACACCAAGACACCATGAAAGTTCTACTCCTTCTAACTCCAGGGTTCAAGGCAAGTGGAATAGCAGCTAAAACTCAGACATCTGCCTCTGCCGACAATATTTTTTAAATCCAAAAATATTACATTGCCTTGAGTGGTGATTTACTCTAAACGATTTCAGTATTAACAGAGTGATATTCATTGTAGTCTAGGGGTGGTTAGTTACCACCTGATTATCCCCAATCAAGAATCCACCAAAGGTGCCTCAAGAGTGCATCAAAAAACCTTAAAAAAAATAAACCTAAAAGAAAACATACCCCAGAGGATTCATTATTAGCATGAAAGATTAAATTGTATCTTGCATTTGGTGAAGTATTCAGTGTGTAATATATTGGTTGAGAGAAAAATTGCTCAGGTAGTATAAATAAGGCATAAGAATCCTGAAAACTCTAATCTTCATATTTTAGAAGCTTTGGCCTATTCACTGTTCTCTATTCACTGGAGACACTGTCACCTGACCCCAAAATAGGGCACCTGTCACTTCAGAGTTAAGTTATGATATGAGGTGTTTGTCCATGTGCTGAGCACAGAGAGTACCACTTTACCTGCCTAAAGGAATGTGCTAATAAATGTTTGGCTTAAGACTTGGCTTTCAACCTGGTGATAAGGTTATAGGGAACAAGCTTTCTAACCTTCACCTGTTGCTAATTGCCTAAAGCTGCCAATATTGACCAAATGGATCTGACAGTTGCTGAAATGCCACATTGATCAGTTTGCCTCCACTGTTAGCCACCTCCTATGTGCTAACAATAGCCCAGGCTCTACATAAGATGCAGAGATTAGTAAAATGGGCCCAAACCTGTAAAGCCTGGCTATCCAGGAGAGAGGATTACACAGATAACTGATCAGTGCCCAAGGGGAAATGCAAAACCAATGTTAAAAATGTTCATATAAGGGAAAGAGCATGCCTGCCCTCACAGATATTGCTGTCTCTGTTGCCCAGCATTCCACAGCAAACTACAGGAAGAATGGGCAATGCCTGTAAAAGGAAAAAAGAGGAATTTTTTTATAAAGTAATAATTCACCTCCTTAAGAAAGAAAATCTCTCAGTAGCAGACACGAATGGTGCTGGAGAAGCTGGTAGCAGTGACAAAGAATCCCTCAAGAAAGGGGAGGGGGGGTTAAGAGATCAGAGAATACTACAATCAGAAAAGAATAAAAACAATCTAAGCCACTGTTTCTCATCTACAGTCACCAGCATAGCACCTTCAAAATTTATGTCACATCCAAGTTCTACCTGCCACTTAATATCTTTCTTTAAAATTAATTCACGTTTTATCTTTAAATATTCTTATGCTAAATAAAATTTGACACCAACCTGTGAATTGAAAACTAATATCACTTGCATAAGCAGAAGAGAACTGTGAAAATAAATTCAATGAATACAATATTATGAATTCCAGCAAGATACTGAAGACTGGGAGCCTGGAGCTGGCTCCCTCTTTGTTTGACAATGATTATGGAGGAGAGGAAGAGGAAGAAAATGGAGAATGAGAGCTAGAGTTAGGGACGTGTTCAAGACATTTGGGGACCAAACTGAGACACTTTGACTTTATCAATGGGCATGAAACAGAACTGAATAGGCGATGCTTTCTCACTACACAATTCAATATGTTGTTTAACACCAAATATGCGCACCACCTACAACTATCTCTTGCTCTTCAGGAAACACCTACTCCCCCCAGTGCTCTTAGGCAAAAAGACCATGAACTGTCCTCAGAGGAATGGAAATCCACCTCCAGCACTCAGAGAAGGTGGGTTTATCAGCACTCATAATAACTGCTGTAAAGTTTCATTTTCTTAAGAAATGCAAGGACTTTTTAGAAATATATTTAGACATTTTAACCCCGAAATCTCTCTTTAAGGTGGCCTCCAACCCCCTACCGCTGTAAATTCTTTCATAATATATCTATTAATTACATATCAATTGGGGCAGGATAGAAGAAACCTCCATTAAAGTCCCAGTTTTCAAAATATCCAAAAGCAGGCATTACCGAAGTGTTGACATCAGCTGGCAGTTAAGCAGAACAAACCCATAAGGAAAAATTGGCAGAATGGAGGTAAAAGCTCACCTTCTGGTCATGGCTAGCGGCAGAATCAATAGCAGATCAGAAATAAGATTCAAGTCACAGCCTCCCAGAGGTAACTGAATGCCCAAACACTGGAAACTTACCACTTGCCTTCAAAACCTTATGATTCCCTGGTGCCCGACACGAGATAAGAAAAAGGTCTGATTGCCCTCTGAGTGTTGGGGCCAAGAAATATTCATCCAGAACCACAAAGTGAGGTGTGCCTCTGATAAATTGCTAATTAACTGAACAGGCACACAACCTAACCCTCTTTCCCAGATCATAAACCCACAACTCAAGACCTGCACACAGAGACTCGACCCCTCCCTCCAAAATGCCTTTCACTTTCCTCAAAACCCCATCACCCTCTCCACAGTTCTCAAGTGAAACCCTGCATGACTAAGACACAAATTGGTTAGGACCATTTGTATTTAAATGCTATTACCTAAAATATCATATTTAGTTTTTATTTACCAATTTTTTTTGACAGGTCAGTGAGGAGCCAGGAGCTGTGTGTGCTTGGGGCTGACTGATGTCCTCAAAGATTTCTCAAGCTACCAAGAGGTCTTGGTAAGGACATAGGTGAAGAGATCTAGAATCAGCCACTGTGGCATAAAAATTCCTTTGAGCTGAAGGCATTTGAGTTTCTGAAATCCTTTATCTTCCTAAAAGCAGAGCCTCCCAAGGAACTCAATTGTCATAAATCCCCTCCCTGGAGAAACTAATCTTTTCTTCTCAAAGAGAAATATGCATCACACCCATACAGACTTTGTCACAAGCTATGCTATCTCCCATCTATTCTCCTAAGGGCTCATTTATCTTTCCAAAAAGTTGTTGGCTTTTCCGTAAGTGACCTTTCTCCAACCCCACCTCCCCTACTTCTAAGAAGTTATTTGTTCTTCCTCAGAAGTGCCCCTCTGCCCACCCTCCCCGCTATTAAGATGGGATATAAGCCCCAAATTCTAACCCTCTCCTGGGTCACATATCTTTGTGAATTCCAACGCTTACCTATGTAATTAAAGGTGCTTTTTTGTCCCTCTTGCTAACCTGTCTTTTTTTCAGTTTAATTTGCGGGCCCCCAAATATTGAACATAACAGGGTAGAGGAAAAGTTTTTCTTTCCTAGCACAGGCAACAACCACACAGGGCAATTGGTGCAGAGAAGGCCAGGCACTGCGGACCTTCAGCCCTCTCACAAACACCTCCCCGGGAACTGCATGTGGGGAGAGCACTTTACAATAAGTTCAGGTTCACGAAGGACTCCAGGACCCACAACCTTAGCTAAACTAGCAGGGTAGGATGAAGGCGACAGAAGGGAAATAGCTCCACTTAAACTCTACAGACAGAATGTTGGGACACCCTTCTCCCCCGAGAGGGGGTGCCATCCATTCACATCTGAGGCACGCATGACCGGGCAGCCCAGCAGGCCACTTGTCCAGGGCTAAACAGAGAATTTCCGCTCTCCAGCCTGTCAGGCCAATACCTTTTGCCAGCACGAGTTTAATAGACCTTTAAAAAGAAAAGAAAAACGAAGAGGCCACATGCACACCCTCCCACCCAGCCTAGGAAAAGTGGGAGCCTTTTATTCTCCTTATGCCAAAATTTGTTTTACTGGGAGAAGCTTCTTTTCACCAAGCCTCCAGGCTCTTTACCAGCCAGGGTTAAACAAAGAAGCTTAGAGAACCACAGAACAAATAAACCAAAACAGCCCACAGAGAGCAAGAAGAGGAAAACCCCCAGTTGCAAATAGAGCCAACTTCCATCCAGCTCAGTCTTTTTCAAGCCCAGCCCAGCACAGTCCCTAATAAAGCCACTGAGGACACTCCATCCTCTCTTTATGAGCCTCAGCGTCAGCACGGCAGAGTGTCAGGCTAAGAAATTCATCCAGAGAACTTGTCTCTTTTTCTCCCCCGACTCCTTCTTAAAATTATTAACATCCACTTAGAAGAAAGGGGGTGAGAGCGGGGTGCAGAGCTTGCCTTCTTTTCAACTTGCTTGTGAGGGAAGTATTGCTTATCGCAACAGGTGCAGCGGCCACTCACAAAACAGAGGCAGTATGGAGCTGAAAGGCTAAGAAATTACTTGTTCTCTTGTCAGCTGCTCCTACAGGCCGTGCAAAGCCTGCTTAGGGGAGAGATATTGTGTCCCTGTTTTAAAAAATAAAATAAAAAGCAGGGCAGAAGAAAGGTTTCAGGTTGCCAAGGGCTGAGAGAAGGGGAGAACATTGTTTTGGGGTGAGGAGGTGAGAGTGGGGAGGGCTTGGTATTTCAAGGCAATTCAGGAAAGGCAATGGGGCCTGGAGGCTGGATTAGAAAGTTCTGTCCAGAACTTTCTGGAAAACTCTGGCAGAATATACTGAGCCCCCTCAGCAGGATGGAGAAAAATAAATGATACTCGGGCTGGCTAAAACAATCCAGGGTAGCCAGAGAGCAGCCATGTGTGTAAAGTATGCATATGTTATATCATAATATATTATGTAGATTAAATAAAATTAAATTTAAAATGTTGCTCTGAACCTGCCTTGCACAGTAGGCAGGACAGAGCTAATTTAGTCAATCCTTAGGAAAGAGATGTCTTCAAAGCTTGATTCCAACCAACTCTTCAGTTTAGCTGTTTACTTTTTAAATTAGAGAGCTGCCTGTATGGTATTGGTCAAGTGACCTCCAGCTTCTGAGTTTCAAAGTCCTCTCACATCCTCATCCTGTGCTCCCAAACCTTCAGAGGGAACCCAAACTGAGGGGCCACAGCTGTGGGGGGTAGCTCTCCCCCAAGCCAAGTCTAGATTGATCTAAGGTCTCTGAGATTTAGGTAAATTGAATGGTCTTCCTTTTGGGACAGTAGCCATTATCATCTGGGAGAGGATTGTTTGTTTTGCTTAAAAATAAATAAAATAATAAAAATAAGACAATGGAGATAATGTCCTAAGAATCTATCTCATTGCCAGTTCTGCCTCCAAGGAAGTGATTAGAAATCGGAGCCACAGACCACAAAATCATTGAGTCTCAAAGTCTTGCCATAATACTGCCATTCAAAGGAATGATGCAGATCTAAATGTAGGACTTGGAAGGGCAGCCATGATAGATCAGAGAAAAAGCAGCAAAGGTGTGGCAAGCACGAATCCCATTTTTGTTTACTATATATGGATCGTTTTTTTTAAATCTTGCAGTGAAATCTGGGAACCAAAACCATTTACTCCTACATACAGCATTGGACACTGAGGACTAAAATGACCCCCCAAATACATCCACCAGCCCCCATCTAACATTCTATATCATCATGACTTTATTATTCCATTGTCTCCATTAGCATGATTTCACAATTCCTGCAGACTCTAGTCAGGAACTTCCTGAAAAACCCACTAATTCTTCAGTGGAAAACACAGTATGACCCCTAAAGTTTTGAACCGCTCACCTCAAAATCCTCACCTTGCTGTTTCTACCAATCCTGGACTGTTGGATCATGATCCTTATCTAATCCTAATCAAGCCTCCTCCTGAAAGACATGCCTTAAACTAAATTTCTAATTCTCAATCCTTTTAAACTTTCCAATTCCCTCTGGACACCCTGCCAAAGCTCTAAATGATTTCCCTTAGCATGAGAAATACAGGTTGTGTTGGTAACATTTAGGAAGCCTGCATTCTCTGCTTTCTACTAAAAGGATCCAGAATATAGCACTGTGAGAAAGGGTTTAGGGTTTTTTTGTTGTTATTTTCCTGAAGTCCCTTTATCTGCCTAAATGCAAGCCTCCCCAAAGAATTCAGTTGTCATAAATTCCCTCCCCAGGAGTTTCACAACCAGCAAAAATTGACTCCTATCACCAGAGACAAGAAGCCTGGCATTCTGATAAGAAATCACCTAAAGAGACCACAAAACTCTCATATCTCCCATCTATTCTCCTAAGGGCTCGTTTATCTTTCCTAAAAGTCATTTGTTCTCCCATGAGTGCCTTTCTATCCCTCCCCTTCAGCTATTATCATGGTATGTAAGCCCCAAATTATAACTGCCATTTTTAGTCACATTTTTCTGGGAAGCCCCTAATGTATGTGAAGAAAAATCTGTCTTTTCTCCTGCTAATCTGTCTTTAGTCAGTTTTACTTGCAGGACCCCACGTGCTAAACATAAGAAGGTAAAGGAAAAGTTTTTCCTCCCTAACATGACAAATCAGAGAAAGGACATATGTAGAAAAAGCCAGTATCCATGAGGAAAGTTAATAATATGCTAGTAAGTATTGACTCACTAAAGTCAAAGTTACTGAACTTTCATTGAAAACAGTAAACCCTTGACATTCAAAGAGATATATTCCCAGATCCTCACAAATCCCCAGATATAATTTGCCCCATGAAACGTCTACTGTCTTATTCCTTAGGCTTTTTCACTCTATTGGCAGCACTAGCAGTTTCATTTCTTTCTAGGGGCTTTTTTTTAAAAAGACTATTTTTTAGAACAGTTTTAGATATATAGAAAAAAAAGTATGTGGTTCAGAAAGTTCTCTACATGCCCCACACTCTCCTCACAGTTTCCCTTATTATTAACATCTTGCGTTGGCATAGTACATTTGTTACAATTGGTGAACAAAGACTGATTGGTTATTATTAACTAAAGTCCGCATTTATTCAGATTTCCTTAGTTTTTACCAAATGTCCATTTTTTGTCCCAGGATCCCATCCAAGAAACTACATGACATTTAGTTGTAATGTCTCCTTAGGCTTCTCTGTGCTATGACAGTTTCTCAGACTTGCCTTGTTTTTGATGACCTTGATAGTTTTGAAGAATATCAATGAGGTATTTTGTAAGACATACTTTATTAGAATTTATCTGTCGTTGTTCTCAAGATTAGACTAGAGTTACAGGTATTGAGAAGGAAGATCGCAGAGATGAAGTGCCATTTCATCACATCATATCATGGTCCATACTATCAATATCACTTACCACTCTCGATATCGACCTCGATTGCCCGGGTAAGGTTGTGTTTGTCAAGTTTCTCCACTGTAAAGTTGCTCATTTTCCCCCTTTTCCATACTAGACTCTTTGGAAGGAAGTCACTATGCCCAGACCACACTTAAGGAGTGAGGGATTGTGCTCCTCTTCCTGAATATAAATTATTTGGAATTTTCTACATAGAGATTTGTCTCTTCACCCCCATTTATTGATATATTCGATCATTTATTTATATTAGTAGGATATATATTTTATACTATGGATTATAATTCATTACAACTTTATTTATTCTGTGGCTCAGGTGTTGAAGCTTTGGGCCTTTGACACACTCCCAATATTGTGTATCATTTTGTAGTGTTTTGTTTAGCACTTCTTTACTTGCCAACAGTACAAGATGCTCCCAGTTCACCTTGTATATTTTCTGCCCCAGCCCCAGAATCAGCCTTTTCTCCTAGGAACTCTAGGGCTATTTTTCACAAAGAAATTGAGTTTATATCACTACACAAAAGAGTTAGAGTGCAGACAAGACAAGTACAGAACAAAGCTGAATGGAGAGGCTGATGAAAGCTGGGCGATCGATCTGTCGGGCATCTTCTTAGAGCTGCTTCTTGCTGCCCACACCCCACTCCCAGCCTGGTGACAAGTGTGAGTCAAGTTCATGCCTCAATTTTTATCTTATACTATTTTATCATTTTTCTGATTAATGCATTTGTACAGAGTAATCTTTAAAAGTTATGCTCAGTAAAATTACAACATGCCACATGTCATGGTCCTTCTAGATTTGTTTGGGAATAGTTAAAGCCACAAATGTTAAGTCCAGAGATATAAAAAAAATCACAATATCCTGGCAGTTCTACCCTGTTACGGTGTTCTGCATTCCACTATGAGACAACGTCCTTGAGCTTGAGGGCAGCGCCACGTCTCTCCCTTAGCCGATTGTTCAGGCTTCATCACAGATATTTCTCTCTGCCGTTATACCATCTCCAACTTCAAAGCTACTTTCCCGAGTGATGGGTTTTAAATGTTTTAGCAGTAGAGCCTTTTTCTCATAAGAAATCATCAGAGAGAATTTAACACACGAAAACGATAAAAGTGGTATTTTATTAGTAAACATTTGTTTTTAAAACTCAAATTAATATTTACCTAGTATAAAATCAATAAGAACAATGGTGTTTTGGTGAACATAAAATTTTTAAAGAGAGAATGGTGTAAAACACTAGCAATCTTCTATAAACCTTATCATCCAGTTTATTTTTGTATTTTGTTTGTTACAAAATATTTTTTAAAAATTGATTTAAAAAGATTTGTTTAAAAACAGACATCATATGCAACTACTTCCCAATGTGCCTTACAATCACAAGACATTCTTCAGTTAAATAGAAGATTTAGAAGAAGCTTTATTATAAGGTCTATGCAAAAATGCATTCATCTGATAGCAAATGATAATATGTTGGTAATCTCCAGTTTCTTAATATTTGCTACTGTGTATATATTGTTTTTCAGCACACATTTTGCATAGCTTAGATTAGTTTTAAATGAAATGTTACAAAATATTTACGGAACCCCTTAAGGGCCTTCTCAGAACATACAGTTTGTAAAACACTGCCAGTCTGGGCACTTGCATTTTCCAGAAGTCCTTCCCCGTCCAAGTAAGTGACTTATTTAGCTATACTACTATTAATTCTCTTGACTTGGCACTATATAGCTCATTTCCTCTGTAATCTATTAGGTAACAGAATTTTTGCAAAGGATTTAATGAATGATACACCCACGGTAGTCTTCCTTAGTTAAGGCCTTTGGATTTTTAAAAAAGCCTAATAGAAGAACTTCAGAAAGTAGGGCATGTAGTGGGAGACATTTTTGAGAAGACAGGCTTTTTCCTATTTTGACAGTATACAAATTTGGTAATAATTATTATAATGCAAATGATTAAGAAATACAGTACTTACTATGAAACTACTTTAAATTGTTACTGTTTGACATAAACTAACTCACTTAATTTAATCATCATAACAAACCTATGAGGTGGACACTATTGTCATCCATGTTTCACTGGTAAAAACACTGAGGTCCAGAGAGGTTAAAAAACTTTTCCAGGTTGTACAGCTTGTAACGGGAAAAGCTAGGAATTAGACCAAGTCCAATATACTGCCTCTGGATACCATAATTTCTGTAGTTAGTGGAACTGCAGCATATCTGCTTATAGAGTGTCTGTTCCCAGTGAGGTTCTATCTCAAGCCAAAGGCAGAGGCATGCATTATTGCACTGCCCCACACGTATTCCACATCTCATGCTCACAGTGCTCTACAATGCCTTCCTTTTCCACCTTAAACCTTCCATCTTCAGCGTACACGTATCAGCCAAGGTGGCCTATGGGCCATTCTTTTCAAACCCTGTGCTCTCCTGCCTCTAAGTGTTTGCTCACACTGCTACTCACAAGCCTTTCCTTCTACTACTACTCTGGTGGAATTCTTCTTCTCCAAGCCAAGCCCAATCCTGTCTTCTCCATAAAGCTTCCGAAGCCCCTGGATGAAATTTCTTTCTCCTTCTCTTGTGTTTATACACACTTTGTCTGTACTTCTATTACAGCAACTCTCATAGATGGCAGGCCTCTTAAGAAAAGAAAGTATATCTTTTTCTTCTTGTACATGCCCAGAACTAGTGTGTGTATATGTGTGTATGTGTGTGTGTGTGCATGTATTACATAATATATATACTATACTAATAGTATATGCTATATATACACACTATTTACATATATGCGTGTGTGTATATATATATATGTATATATATATATGTAAAATATATCACTCTACATAATAACCACTCTAAAAATGCCTGTTGAAATGAATAAGAAATATATACTGCCCATTAGGAACCTAACCATATCCTAAGGAAGACACAGTTCCTGTTTTCAAGGAGCTTCAGATCTAATGAGACACTGTAGAATAGAACAACCACAAGTTAGGCTGATAAGCAGACAATGAGATGAGCCAGAAACACAGCAACTAGACATCAGAAGACCCGAAATATAGTCCTGGCTCCAACACAAACTATGTGAATTTGAGCAAGTAGTTTTATTCTCAGTGCAAGGAGGATAGATGCTGTAAAAGTTTCTCCTGGTTCTAATAGCTGTAATATGAGCAGACTGGTGATCATCTGCAAGACTTTGTAAAGTAGTCTGTCCTACGAGAGAAATGTGGCAAACCTTAACTCATGAGATGAAGCGCCTCTCTCTTTGCCATCGGGAAGCAACTAACTACAATACACAGTGAAATCCATAAAATTCAGAAGAGTCCTTTATTGGGAAAGTATTGAAGTAACAAAGAGTGTTATAATGACAGATCAGTGGAGAGGGAAAAGTCTGAATGGAGCGCAGAAGGCAAGCTAGGGAGGCAGAGATGGTTAGGGTTCACCCATCCATGAATCTGGCCACAGTCACAGCATCATTAGAATGACACAGTGAAGCATAGCAGAGAAAGTTCCAGGCATGCCCTTCACTTTGACTAAAATCTCCCAGAGCCATCCAACTATTTTCACTCTGATTCCCTGAGTGCAACATTCTAATGACTAGTTTTGATTTCCAGTGTCTGGAATGAGATAGAGGAAATTTTCCTATTTTAGCAGCCTGAATAAGACTTCCTCTTGGATACAGTCCTATATTTACCAGGAAGAAATCCAGTGATTAACCACATGAGTTGAGGAATGAGATCCCAAGCAATAAATACTAATGTTGATCTGCCTTCTAAGGAGGTTGGGTCCTGATACCTTAGGGTCCTTTATTCTGTGAGCATTTCATCAGGTCTGGGTCTGCACACTTGACTATGACTTTGGTCACACTGAATTGTTCTGCATGATGAAAATATGAGAATCGGGGTTGGGTGGAGAGAGCAGCCAAAGATGTTGGGCACTGAGAGGATTAAAGGGACTTTGGAGAGAATGAAAGTTTTTTCCCCTCTTTAATTTCCCCACACACACGCTTCCACCTCTGACCTATGGATGTTGCAGTTTCCCCTTAAGAACTGGATCTCTGAAGGTGGGGAGTCTCCTCCCACATGCTTGCAGCATGCACCCAGGGCCAAGGGTCCCCTGGCGCGCCCGGGGTATAGGTCCATGGCTCCACCTGGGGCGCGAATCCAGGACCTTCTGCGTCCTAACCACTACACTATGGAGTCACCCCTGAGAACGAAATATTTAATGGGAATTTTAAGTTATTTGCTGTTGAGTATATGGTTTAAGTCTCCTCCTTCGTTTCCCCTACAGAGCATTGAATAAAGTCTTTGCCGCTATTTTGAAGAAACCTGAGGAAGTTCTAAACTCTGCATCCAGGTTGGCTCAGAGACTACATATGGAATTGTACAATCCAAAGCAAAGCGGGACAGTGAACATTCGTTTTTCACCAGGAGAGGCAGGGGCAGGGAACATCTGGGTAGTCATCCTAAATACAGTCTCATCATGAAATAGCACCTCAGCTTTCTGTGACATAAATCACCTTGTTGGGAGTTAGATTAGATTGCATCAGCCCCTCAGAGGATGATCATCCCAAGTGAAGTCATGAAACAAAGTTTCTGCACTCATCAGCTGGAAAACCGGCAGTGAAATCCAGTGGCTTTACCATCCTACTTCCTACCACCCTCAGTGCGGTATTATTCATTGTCACTGGAAAGACTCCAGGAAGCTACAGGTTTGTCAATGGATTCCACACTCAGACCTCCTCAGTCGTGACCTTGGTAAATTGAACCCTTGGCTAATAGAAGACTGTAACTGACCTCTATAACATCAGTTCAAAACTTTTATGTTCCCCCAAGCACTCCTGTTCTCATAAAACTTGCCCACCTTATTCAGAGCAAGTAACCCCATGTAGCTTTCTAACTGGTACTAAATTGATTGGCTCAACTATCCCCACATTGGCATAACCAGCAGTAAAAGGAGAGTGATCACTCCAAATTAATGGACTATTCATCCCCAGAAGTCCCCTCGGAATCCAGGAGTCTGCCCTCTTGTTTTGCACATAGACAAGAACATCAAAGAAAGGAAGACAGAGAAAGAGATCAGAGCTGGAAACTCCCCACCTGCACATATTCATATCCTGTCCCATCTAAATTACTAATTACTTTGAAAGATTAAACAAAATGGCACATGGGGAGAAAAGGCCAAGAGAAGGCCACTATAGACGCTGGATACCTCAGAAGATTTAAGCATCTGGCTTTGTGTGTCTCTTTGGTGAGAGAAGACCACACCAACCCAGGCCGGCAGCAACAGCAGCTGTTAAGAGAGAAGCCAACTTCAAGGAAATGCAACAGGAAAGAGAGAAGGGAAACATAAATCAAAAAATCCCCAGTAAGGATCAGATACTGCTTTCCTGAGCATGCACACATCCCCTGCCCAAATGCCTGCAAACTAGTCTTAAATACAAGTCATGCTAATGTAAACCAGGTGTTTTAACTTCCTACCATAATGGCTGGCAAGACCATCAATGTAGAATAATAATAACAACAACAACATCTGAAGTGCATCTGTGTTTAAACACATAACAGGCATATTTTTCTTTCTTCTCCAAGTAGGTGTCTGTTCTGCATTTGTATTGTGATAGCATCAAGGAGACGAGGGACCGAGAGTCTTTTTAGAAACAGCTCTTCCAACCTTGAGAGTAACACTGGTGTTTTGTTTTTCTGTTTTAAAGAAAAGAAAACACTGATGACAGGAGATGTTGCTTCAGGGAGGCAAGTGGAAGTCTTAAATTGTGAGAGATATGGATGCTCAGAGGTAACCCCAGACAAACATAAAAACTAGAAACTTAGGAAGCACCAGAAAAAATCTTTCGCCGGTACAGCCTCGCAGGTTGCCCTCTTCCATAAAAAAGCCCCCCGCCACCTCCCCTCCCCCAAGAAAATGTCCTCAGGAACACAAGCAACATTTTTCAGAAATAAGACCTCAGAATCGAATAAAAATTAATTCTCTTCTTGGAGCAGTGTCTCCAATCGCCCTATTTGAGATTGCAAACTGAAATTCTTCAAAGTTGGCTTGAAGAAAAAGAAGAGAGTAATGTAACAATTCATCAGTGACTCATGGCCATTCACATAATTCAGCTATCGTACAATTAGAACTCACAGGGATTCAGACTGGGAATTGGAAAGTAAAGCCACTCATTTGGTCTCTCGTCCAGTCTCTGTCTTTCTATTTCTCTCTCTTTGCATTTATGCTCCCCTCTCTTCTCTCTAAACAAGTTTCCTCTACTTGGTTATCTTAGCCTAATCCAGAATGCCGACTCTGACCTGCGTCTCCATAACCTTTTAGTTCTAGGGCCCACGGCCAACTGGAACTTCTCAGCACAAATTTCCAAGAAATGACCTGACTATGGTTTAGGTCACTTATTTGAACTAAGCCACACAAGTGATAGATGGCAGGCCAGGCCTGCTGGTCAGGTCAGATGGAGTGGGTAGAGAGGTGTGTGTGTGTGTGTGTGTGTGTGTGTGTGTGTGTGTGTGTGTGTGTGTGTGTTTAATAAATAAGATAACCATCTTCCATCTTTCTAAAACGGTTTAACTACAACCCCACTCAGACATAGAACAGATGAATTAACTGCTTGGGGCTTAGGACTCTACCAGGAGAATTGGTAGTAAAGAGTCTAAGGGACCAGAATTAATGTCCCATATTCTGTTAAAAGACACGTAATAGTATCATAACTGACAGATACAATTACACATTCTAATGAGACACTGTCACATGTTAATAGTAGTTATGGTCATTTTTAAATAATTAACAGTAACACATAGGCAATACATCATTTACGCATACAAGTACATTGTTGTCCTGTAAGCATGCATGTAATGATGCTGAAGACTTGCTTATATGAATCTCAAGTGCAAAGCCAGCTTTGCCCACAGTGTTCCTCAGCCTCCTATTGATTTCCTTCCACGTAGTCCAAGCCACAGTTCCCATTGATAAAAATAACCAGTAGCCTTCTAAATCTCCCCAGAAACATGGTCAGTTGGATTTTCCACAGCTACAAGCAGGAAATTAATATAGGAACCAAGCAGGTCTTATTCTGCCTGCTCACCCACTCCATCCGACCTGACTCTTTAATCAATTCAACATGTTTAAAAATAAACTTGATTATATCAGGAAAGAGAAGCTGCCCAGGGGTTTGTGGCCACTCAGAGCAAAACTCAAAGGCGTGCCTCATTTTTTAAAAATTGGATAGTCATGTGTATTTTTTCTCTTTCTTACTCCCAGTCCCAAAACATGGACTTGGGGTAGTGGAGAATGTTTGGCACTAGCTAAGTGAGTTTTCTTCCTAATTCCTTCACTGGCCGTATTGTGAATTTGGGCAAATGTTTAACTTTCCCAAGAATTCTCAATGCACTAAAATGGGCATAATAAAATCTCCCTTGCCTACTTTGTGAAGTTGTGACCACGGAGATCAAAAGAACCTATGTATGGGAAAGAAATGGTGCTGCTCACTGCAAATATGAAATACAGTAATGATGACGACTGGTGAAGTAGTGACGCTGAGCCCCACAGTTTTCCTGAGATCACTCCAAAGGTGAGGCTGCTTCCTGGGTTTAGGGAAGTTTGGGATTTGGGGGACAATATGGTGATTCTAACCTAAATCTTCCCCATTTATGAAGCACTGCACTGCATGCACTCAACTAGGACTGGGATGACATGGCAATGATTAGGTACAAACTGAGGGGTACCAGAATATGCCACCCTAAAATATGCCTCTTTGGCATATGGTTATTGTGAGCTAGAGGCCATCGAGAACTAGCAGACTCAGGAAAATCTCTAGAAACAGCATAGTTTTCCTTTCGTAAAGAAAATTTATATTATAAAGGAAATATCCTTTTGTAAAGATGTCCTCTCTCGTACCAGGAAGAGAAGGATTCTTAACAACTCTTATCAATGGAGAAGGCACCAACTTAAATCTGAACAACAAACCTTCCTAAACGCTTCTTGTTTACCATATTTTCCTGGTCACCTTCCCATAACTTGCCTTTCCCACCCAGAAGCCCCAACCATTTTTTTCTTTGTTTCAGCCTAAGATGGTATAGAAACCCAAGTTCTGACCACCCCTTTGGGTAACTCACCATTAGGTAATTTCCATGTGTCCATGTGGCATGCACATGTTAATAAATGTGTTTGTTTATTTCTTGTTAATTTTTCTTTGCTCAGACTCATGTACAGGGCCCCAGCTGAAGAATTTCTAGAGACTTCTAATTTGAGGCACTCTGCCCAACAAAGTTTTGGGTGTTTAGTCTGACCATTCAGGGAATCCCAGAAGAGCATAACATTTGCCACTTGTGGATATTTGTTGCTTTGAGTCATTCTTATGGGTGCACAGACTGTTGGAGCTATAAAAGGAATCCAAATTTCTCATTTTAGAGATAATAAAACTGAGGTCCAGATTAGTGAAGAATCTCATTCCTCAAATAAGATAGCTTTCTACTGAAAATTGCCTCCTTTGTAAGTCCTCAAATGAGTAGGTGATATTTGAATGCCGAATGATACCACAAGACAAATGAGCATTGATTTAAATGCTGCTATCGGACAGATCCAGCCATCAATCATAACGTGACATCTCAGGAGAGTCATCTTTTAGAACAGGACTTGAGAATAACATGACTAGAATTTACAGCTGAACCAACTCTGCATCAGAGCTATCCTTTCTCCACCTGTTAATGTACTGGGTCTCCAACTTGAGCCTGCATCAGAATCACCTGGAGGTCTTGCTGGGCCCACCCCAGAGCTTCTACTTGAATTGCATTTCTAACCAGTTCATGCTGACACTAATGTCGATGCTGAAGCTGCAGGGTATAGGTGAGCTCTGCACATTCAGGACACTTTGCTTAGAACCTCAGTTAGAGAAATACCAAAATAAGAGTAGATATTTTATCAAAACAGGGATTACAAATCTAAGAAATCTGCAATTTTCTAAAGCAAGGGTTCTTAACCTCTGATCATTGGACCCCTGCCTCCGCAGGGGCCCATGGATAGAATTCGGGGGATTTGAAAATTGCGGGGGGGGGAATATTTATTCTTATTCTCACAAGTTTATCACTGAAATTTAGCATTTTCTCCTATTCTGAATGTAAGCAAGAGACCACAGTAGTATGAGCAGTAACTATGACTTCATCACCAATAAAAATCGCATGTCACATGCAGTTGTTTTAAATTTCACAAAATATCATTTATACACATTACTATTTTGAAATTATGGTAGGTATTCGATCTGCTACTAGATCTTGTTGTTTGAGACACTAATAGAGAAGGGCATATATTACTATATAGTAAATTTGGTTTTTAAAAATATTTTTATAAGTGTACTTTAAAGTAATTGTTTTCCTATATAATTCAATATATCTTATTTTATGTACATAAAGACATTATTCTGAGAAGGGGTGCAAACATTTCACCCATCTGACAAAGAGTCCGTGCTATATTTTAAAATAAAAGCTAGGAACCCCTAACCTAAAGGGACATTGGTCAGTTTCTTAAATTCTCAAAATTGATTTCTCAAAGTAATTTTTAACTTATTGAATTTGAATAAGGAAAGACATTAAAACAAATATTGTAGAAGTGAGAGGGTCAAAAGCCCAAAAATAAGTAGGGGTGATTGTACTGATCAATTAGCTTAAGGGATCAAGACATGATAATATAAGTTATTGTTTTTAGGCTCCTAATTTCTAAATAATTTGTTAACCTGGGTCCCTTGATTTAGACTTTGAATTATATTTTCCTCTTTCGTTTCCTCTTTCCTCCTTCTCAGTGTGCCTTTTGTGGAAAGCACCTACTGCAAGCAGCCACCAAGATACTCCTCAGTGATCAAAATCAGGTATTTCCAGTTTTTACCTTGCCTCGGGACCCTCACAGTACAAAATGCTATCTAACCAGTAAGACTTACATTGATAAGCTTGGGCTTTTCTAACATCCTAACATCAGCCCTCCCTGCCCCCAACCAAACCCAACTCAGATATCAGGGTATTTACTCAACCAAATCAAAGAGCTCATCCATTCTATATTAGAGGTTTCTTTTCTTCACCTACCTTGAGTTGGCTTCAGTTTGACCATACACATAATTTCATATATATATAATATACATATATATGTATCTAGTCAGGAAAAATTCAACTGAACAAAAAAAAAATGCATGAGGAAGAGAATCATCTTTTCACCACTGTCTCTTCATGTCAACTTTTGAATATGAAGGTGATATTAAAATTAAATTTTTCCTCATAAATGAAGATAGGCTCTTCTGCATTCAATAAGACACCAATTTCTAACTCCCAGTACATAGAAATTAGAGGCTATGTTTAAAATATCTATATGAAGAGATTAAACTCTGACATAGATAATAAAACATAATGGGAAAGTAATTGTTTGAGTTGAAGATACTATTATATGTGTTATTATTTAAGAAGGGAGAGGAACTGCCCTTTTATGAACATGTATCAATCTAAGGCCAAGGAAGACAGCCCAGAAGCACACTGAATTACAGGGAAGGCCAACCAAAAAGCATCCTCCAAGAAGTATCCATCTATTCTTCTTTGGTGGTGGCTTTCAAAATTGTCCCCTCTCCATTCCCTCACTATCTCCATGATGTGTGCCATCACTTCACACCTGAACGCCAGCATCAGGCTCCTACATAGTTTTGCTGCTACGACCCTCCTCATAGCCAACATCCTTCTCCAGGAGGAGCAGTGCTGTAGACACCCAGTATGACTGGGCATCTCATAAGTGGAGAGAAGCCAAGGCTTCTTCCTTTTTTTTTTTTAGACTTCCAATATATGAAAAAAAGAGGAAGAAAAAACAAGGAAGGAGAAACAAGAATAGAGATGGAAGGAGAATAATACATGAGTGAGGAAGGTTGTGTAAAAGAGTTAGCAAAACAAGCTTGACTGCTATCTTTAGAAAGCCTGCTTGCAAGGTCAGCCTTTGACTGGTATCTGGGAACTTGGAGATTCCCACAATCCCCTGATAGGAATAGCTCATTATGCCTGAACCGTTTACACAAACAATATGGTTTATGCTTTCCTTCTGGAAGTCAGGAATTTTGGAACATACAAGTCAAAATGCACCTACATGACCAGCCACCAGCAAAAACCCTGGACACTGAGTTCCTAATAAACTTTCCTGATAGACATCATTCCACATGTGCTGTCACAACTTGTTGCTGGAAGAATTAAATACATTCTATATGACTCCACTGAGAAAGGACTCTGGGAAGCTTGTGCCTGGTTTCCCCCCAGACTTCATGTACCTTTTCCATTTGCTGGGTTTGCTTACACTGTAATAAATTGTAGCTGCGAGTATGACTGTATGCTGAGTCTTGTGAGTCTCTCTAGAGAATCATTGAACCTGCGGTGATCTTGGGTATCGCCATCACAGAGAAGAAACAGAAAAACTAATACTAAGAAAGGGAAGCCGAAGTGTGGGTTATTTGTAAATGTTTATGGTTTCTAAATATTATTTTACATATAAAGTAAATACAAAATCATTTTGTTATTCACATAATAATTACATTTATAAAACATACGGATTAATTCACGGTACACTAGAAGCAGTTAGGTCCAGTTATGAGCCTGAAAGGTATCTGGTATCTGGTTTTCAAACCTTTCTTAGCTGTGGAAGCCTTTGTTAAAATAAAACCTTTTATGAAAGTCAGAGAGTGAAGTTCCTCTGGTTAAAGACTTGCTCAGCTTCCTCCTTTGAGGCCCTCAGGGAACTCCTCAGAACCCCAGTAAATAGCGGATCTGATTTCCTCCCTCTCACAGATGATAGACCCCAGGCTCAGACCAAAATGATTTGCCAATGAATTCAACTTTTACCAAAGCATTGTTAATACCAAGCAACAAATAAATAAATGAAAAGCCCGCTTTATAACCTCTTCTGTTTAATGTCTCTTAATTTTTGCTCTGGCCTTGCCTGTGCTTCTGTGCTCCCTCCTATACTTTCTCTTATAGGACTTCAAAGAATGAACTATCACAAACAACCAAAACATTCACTGGGTAGATTTCAAGGCCAGTCAAATGACTACTACTCTTACCTTCAGGGACAATGTTTGGTGAAACTCCAGGGTGCCCATGCCACAAAAAATTGGAACTAGCAGAGGGGAGGAGCAAGTGGGGAGAATGCCACCAAACAACCCTTAAGGGGTAACCATGTGAGGGATGTGGAACCTACATATCTGAGACCTAACCAGCCTGTGACTACAAAGCAATGTCACACTTCCTTCTTATACCCAAGCCATCACAGCATGAGCGTCATTGCATTTTACTGCAGAAAAGTGAGCCTTTACCAGATTCCTGTCTCCAAAGCTCTTTGGGGATCCTCAGGGACTTCCCACATGTTCCACATATCTATCCTGCTTATCACTTGCCACCTCATCTGGCTCTAATAGTGCCCTAGGCCACCACTCTACTCTTCTTGCTGCCTGAAACTTGACTCTCAAGGCAGCTGCTATTGCCTTATCTGCATCCCAAGCATGAGCACAAACCATTCCCTTAATTCCTCTCAGCATCAGTGAATAACACACTGTAACATTTGAGACTTTAGGAAAGACTAGGGCGTGACCAAAGATAACTGCAATGCCAGAACCTAAAAGTAGATATTCCATATGGCTGCTTGTTCAAGTCCATGGGCCCTGGCCCGAGGGTTTTGATCTTAAGCTCTGGTCTCAGGCTCGCTTTTCAGGAGTCAGTTCTCTCCCATGTCCCACGCCATCCTCCATAAGTCCAAGCCCCAACCACCCCAAGATCAAGGAAAAGAAAGATTTTCTCAGGAAAAAAAAAATCTGAGAAAATTTATCTCTACCTATGAAGAAGACAGACTTTTAGATCATTAGCCCTTCTTGTCTCAAATGTCTCCATTTCTGAAGAGGACAGGTACTTTACCATTGTTCAAACCAATACCTTTAAAATCATTTTCTAAAAAATAAAGAACAATCTATCCTCAGGATGAAGTAAGGCCTCCACACCAGAGAAACAGGAGCAAAACCAAAACGTCAAAAACAAATTGCTTAAACAGTAAAAATGTCATTTTTCCTACTTTTAAGCATTGATGTTGCACAAAAAGATCTTGGCCAAAAACCACATAAAAAAAGTCCTCAGCATCACTAACCATTAGAGAAATACAAATCAAAAACCACAAGATACCACCTCTCACCCAGGAGGATGACTAAAAAAAAAAAAAAGTGTTTGTGAGAATGTGGGGAAACATTTTCTTTTGCTGTGTGGTTGGGAATGTAAAATCATATAACCATTGCGGGAAATGGTATGAAGAGTCTTCAAAAAATTAAGCATAGAATTATCATATGATCCAGCAATCCTATTTCTGAGTATATTCTCAGAAGAACTGAAAGCAGGGTCATGAAGAAAGCTTTACTCCCAAGTTCATAGCAGCATTATTCACAATAGCCAAGATGAGCAGGAGGCAACCCAAGTGTCCATCAATAGATAAACAGATAAACAAAATGTGGTATATCTATACAATGAATTATTATTCAGCCTTAAAAAAAGGAAGGTAGCCCAGGACTAAGGGGAGAGGTGAATGGAAATCTGTTGTTTAATGGGCATGGAGTTCCAGTTTGGGAAGGTGAAAAAGTTCTGGAGATGGTTGGTGGTGATAGTTGCACAACAATGTGAATGCCACTGAACTGTACACTTAGAAATGGTTAAGATGGTAAATTTTATGTTATATGTATTTTATCACCATTTTTAAATTTTTAATAAAATTAATACATGGGGAGGTTGAGGGAGGACCACTTTGGGTTCCAGAACACCTCATAATAGACACATCTATCCTTCTCATAGAACATGAGGTTTGAGGGGACTTTTAAGTCACTATGCTAGGGAGATTTTTTTCTGATGGCAAAAAAGACAGGCTTGCCAAATGTGGCCACTGAGTACTTAATGTGGCAAATATCACTAAGGAACTGAATTTTTCATTTTATTTTCATTGTTTTAAAGTTTAAATAGCCACATGTGCCTGGTGATTAGCATACCGGACAGCACAGGACTGCAAGGCCACCAACTCAGGCCCTATTTGAAACACACAGTAACTCTGATGGCTCAGTAACAACCTTGGTGGTTGCCTTCGGGAGTAGGCACTTGCTGCCTCCACCTCCAGGCTCCACCATCCTGGTGACTCAACAATCTGTCTCAGTTCCTCTGTTCCTGCCTCTGTGAGCCAAGCACACCCTCATTGTCGCTTCCCATAGCTTTTTCTATCTTCTTCTGTGCACTGTTTTTCTTGGAGGATCCTCTGTAGCATGCCAACTCAGCATCATCCAGTATCTACTCAAATCTAACTACCCCAAAATACAGTACTTCAAAAGGCAGCCCACTTAAGTCTTAGGACTGTTCTATTAGGAAGGTTTTTCTTCAAGAATGAGTGAAAACTGTCAAAAAGGAAGATCTTGGAGAATGCCTGATCATGAAAGAACTGGAGCAAAGTTGCCCATCCTTCTGTCATTCTCTATACTTGGAGGCGAAGCGACTGATGGCTCTAAGCCAGACCTGGTTTGTAGATGTATTTGAGGTTGCCCACACAGTTTCCAACATTGAAAAATTGAGATATTTCACATAAAAATCCAGATCTCAGACACCCCTTCAGAAATGGGAAGTCCTGGCAGTGTTTGGCCTGCACTCCCAGCAACAGCTGGAACTGAGTCACTGCCCCCACAGTAGATGGAGCACATGCTCTTCATGTACTACGGTCCCTGGAGGCCTGTTTACTCATTCACAAGATGAGCCTGGCTCCTAGAAGAATTTGCATCTAAGACCCCTATGAGAGAGGTAGAATTGAAGAATCACTTGAATCAGTTACATGTCCCTTTCCCACCCCTAGCTGACCAGAGGGCAGAAAAAGTCATATTCCTCTCTATATTTCTAGCACTGAGTATAAAGTCTTGAACATAGTAGGTGCTTGATATGTATTCATTAAGCTAAACTGAGATTTAGCTTTTATATTTTTTATATTTTTAAGAGAGAATTTGAATCACACAATTTTCCTAACTGGTTCTCTAACCGAGAGAGGATAAACGATTTGCCCAATGTCATGGTCAGAACATGAACCATGTCCGCAGGACATTGCTTTCCTCTAAACTCTAGCTTACCTGTGGTCTCAAAGGATGTTGTTATGACAGGGTCATACATCCAGGGTGGTCCGACAGCCTGGACCCCCTAAGGTCAACACGCTAGCAAGGTTCCATAACACAGCAGCCTCCCTGCAGGGTGCCCGGCATTCTCTAGAGCACACAGCCATAGCCCACATAAGGGAAGCCACAAAAGGTTGTGAAAGCTATTTTTAAACTTCCAAAGACCATACTGTACATTGATAATGGGAGCATCTAAGTGCCCGGGTGTTATGGCCCCAGTCAGCACGCCATCTAAATGCTAAAGATAATAATCTTGCCTTTAATAGTAGCCCCTTGAAAAGGAGCCCTGTTCAATGTAGTGTTGCATTAAATGGAAGTGCTTTTGAATAGGCTAGGCTCCATTTCTTTATGAAGAAAATCTCTGTGAATCACCATTTTCCTGCAGTGACACATTCGTGTATTCAACTAGATGCTTCACTGGGTTTTTTGTGTAAGCTGAAGCTGAAAATATTTTACTAAATATAAATATCCCTATATGGTTATAGGTTATTTTCTGCCTATGTTCTCCCTCTTATCCATTTCCTTTCTCTTCTCATGTTCTTACCTACTATTTAGGAGCTATCTCTTCTTTTTCATACCTTGTCTAGTTTGCAGTGTTTGTTGAAGACCTAGTGTAACAACTGGGTCCTCTTAATGGTTTGGAGATCCTGGTCATAAATCTCAAATAATAATAATTACCTTTGGCTGAGCATCTACTGGGTGTCCAGCATGAGGTTAGAGACATGCTTTTATATGTATGAAAATATTCTATTTTTAATCAGGATATGTCAGTAGAATGGAAGCTGTGACCAAATTATCAGACAATTATCAGTCAAATAATGAAGCAAAGCCAAGAAATATGCAGAAAGAAGTCAGATATTGTTTTAATACTTTAGAGTTGCATCGTCCTAAGAAATAAATATTTTGTGAAAAGAATGCAGGTTTTCTTTCAGTTCAAAGGTCCTTTGAAATTAGATGGAAAACACATTTCTGTTACCTTAAGAGCCAAAGAAATACAAAATCCAACCAATTGATCACTGTGGCGAGGTTCCTGTCATAGACGGTAACTAGCTCTCCATAGGTTCCATCAGGGTCACAAAGAAAATTGTACTCATTTTCCAGCTGAACTCTCTCCTCTTCATGAATCAAGTATCTGAGAATATTTTCCCGAAATTGCTTGGAGTGCACGACTGTTTCCTTAGTGGGTCAACACCTTGCAATCCCAAGATTAAGAATTTTATATAGAAATTGCTGATATTTTTATGTTAGGGAGTAAGCTAGTGTTTGTCTTATTCTGTTGGGGCTGCTGTAATAGAATATAAACAATGAAAATATATTTCTCAGTCTAGAAGCTGAGAAGTCCAAGATCAAGGCATCAGCATATGAAGTATCTGGTGAAACCTTGTTTCCTGGTTCTTAGATGGCTGTCTTCTGGCTATGTCCTCGCATAGTGGAAGGGGTCAGGGAGGTCACCGGGGTCTCCTTTATAAGGACATTAGTCCCATTCATGAGGGTTGCACCCTCGTGGCCTAATCGCCTCCCAAAGTCCCCACTGCCAAATGCCATCACATTGGAGATTAGGCGTCAACATATGAATTGGGGTGGGGGGGACACAAGCATTTAGTCTATAGCAGTATTTTTTAATTTTGCAAAGTTTTTAGATAATATGGCCAATCAGAGTAATAGTTCAGCTTCATAACTGCAATAGAATGTGTAGTTGAGTAATTGACTTAGGTTTATGATTTTAAGTTGAAATCTTACTGTTTGTACAATATTGGAACGTTTAAGAGTATTTAAGGCCACTACATTTATACATTTATTATATTTATAAAAATTACTTAACTGTTTGAATAAATTTGTCAGATAGTTTAAGTACTCAATAAAGAAATGTAATATGTTAAATTTATAAATGTAGTTTAAAATACATAAAGGAGTTCAATTAACTATGCTTATAATATGGAACAAATATAATTCAAAGTCCACTTTAAAATTATTATTAAATCCTGCTAGAATGATAGCTACAATAATAAGATTCTGAAATTGAAGTTAAAAACTTAAGTAGAATTTAGATTCCTAAATCTGTAACTTCAGTAAATAATTGTTAATTCATAAACTGAAATAAACAATAGGATTGTTGTTAAGGGTGTGGTTCTGGGCAAAGATATGCTAACAGCCAACTTCTGCTTCTGTAATCTGCTTGCTTGTTTGATGTTAACTAGGGTGTGGCTAGGCTTTATAAGCTGCCTCTTTTGGAAGCTTGAGGCTGATCTCGAACCCTGCGTGGTAGAGAGTCAGTCGCCGGCTGGCTAATAAAGGCTCATAATTCATCTCAATTGGCTCCGTGGGTCTTAGAATTGATCATGCCACAACATTTGGAGGCCCCAGAGAGATCTCTCCAGAGGGGGAGATCTCCTAAGACCCGCGACCCCAGCCACCTTGGGCGAGGACCTGCCCCGTCCACGGGACGGCCACTGACGCCAAGCCCAGACGCCAAGCAGACTCGCCCAAAAGGGCAGGTGGACAAAATGTTCAATTCTGTAACAATTGGGCACGAGCCATCTGGAGCAGCTTCACCGGTGAGTCTGACTGCACTTGTCTGTCAGTGGGCCCTAAAGAAAACTAGTGGAAGGCTGGACGCAGCAATACTTTCCTAGTTCGGTCAAGGTCTGAGACGTCAGACTTGACTTCAGGTATTCAGGTTTCTGGTTCAGGTATTCAGGTTTTTGGGTATGCTAGCGTTTTGTGCTACCTGTAGTTTATCTTGTCTGTCTGTATTGTGTCTGTCTGCCCGGACTGGTCGAATGTACTGTTACCCTCCTATTGCCTTGGTCTTCATAAGTTTACTCCATATATCGATGTGTGGTATTTTAATTTTTTCCTTAGGTCTGGCCTCCGTGGCCCTGTCCGATTGGATGCTAGGTCGGGGCTGATCCTAGCCTTGGCTTATTTGACTTTTGCGGGGATCTTGCCTGTTTTTACTAACATGGGTCAGGCTTCTTCCTCGAATCGTCCTACCCTGCTTCAGTACCTCCTTAACCATTTTAAGGATTTCAGGAGACGAGCCCAAGCCTACGGAGCTAGTGTTACTCCCTTTGACCTTCAGAGGTTCTGTCAGTTAGATTGGTCCACATTTGGAACAGGGTGGCCATCAGAGGAGTCACTCAACCTGCAAACAGCCTTTCAGGTGCAGGGTATTATCTACGGAAATCCTGGCCACCCTGATCAGGCTCCATATATCAATGTGTGGATCGATATTGTCTCTGATGCTCCCAAGTACTTGAAGGACTGCCGCTGCGGCCAAGAGTCGAAGGCGACTCCCAAGTCTGTCTTCTCCACACCAAGGGGGCCAAAAGAGAAACCGTCCGGACAGACACCTAACTCTCTTTACCCTGTCTTACAGGTACCCGCTGAGGATCCCGAGATCACTAATCCTCCCCCTTACTCCCCTTGTGACCCATTCCTGTCTCCATCTAACAGGGAGGCAGAACCCTCCAGAGTCCTCCCCACACCCACACTGGGGGTTATGTACCAGCCCCCACAGGACCCTGATCCTGTCCCTCGTCAAACCAGGCAGCAGTCCTGGCCCCACTCCAGAGACTGGCTCCCCCGGTTGGGGGAGAAACCCAGAGGCCATTCATGGTCTATGTCCCTTTCTCCACCAGTGATCTGTACAATTGGAAACACCAGAACCCCTCGTTCTCAGAGAAACCCCAGGGATTTACCTCTCTCCTAGAGACTATTTTCTTTACCCACCAGCCGACCCGGGACAATTGTCAGCAACTCCTCCAAGTCCTGTTTACCTCAGAGGAGTGGCTGGGACGATTGTCAGCAACTCCTCCAAGTCCTGTTTACCTCAGAGGAGTGGGAGCAGATTCTTAGGGAGGCTGCAAAAGCAGTATTAGAGCCCAACGGGCAGCCTTCCACTGATCCGACCCACATCCAACATGTTCTCCCGAACACCCGTCCACCTTGGGACCCCAACACCGACCAAGGTAAGGAGGCTCTCCAACGATATCGCCAGCTTCTGCTCCAGGGCCACCAGTCTGCTGCCCGACGACCCACTAACTTATCTAAGGTAAGCGAGGTCATCCAAACTAAGGATGAATCACCGGCGGCGTTCCTGGAACAACTCTTAGAGTCATACCGGTTGTATACCCCTATTGACCCAGAGGACCCTAATAATAAGAGGGCTGTGAATTTAGCCTTCGTCAGTCAGTCGGCCCCAGATATTAGAAAGAAACTGCAGAGGATGGAAAGGTTTGAAGGAAAGAACCTGTCTGAGCTGGTCGAGATAGCCCAACGAGTATTCAACAATAGAGATGAGGTAGATATAGCACAGACTAAGAAGATGACCAAGGTCCTGCTTGCAACCATGCAAGGAGCCCAGCTAAAGGGACCACCAGGAAAAGGCAGAGGCCGAGAACAGGCACCCAGGGTGAACAATGGACCCAGGAGAGTTGGGTTAGAGAAGGACCAACGTGCATATTGCAAGAAAAAGGGACATTGGAAGAATGAATGCCCTGAAAAAGGACAAGCCCCCAAAAAGAAGGCCCTCCTCATCCTTTTCAAGGACACAGAATGAGGAGGTCAGGGCTCCCACATTATGAGCCCCCGGGAGCCCAGGTTAACTTTACAAGTCGGGGGCAAGCCTATGAACTTCTTGGTGGACACAGGAGCTACCTACTCTGTCTACAGAGCGCCCAGGGCCCACTCTCAAAGGAAAAGACACTTATACAAGGGGCCACTGGACAAGAGAAATCTTACCCTTTGACCCAAGCCAGGATAACAGATTTGGGAAAAGGAACGATTACCCAATCATTTCTAGTTATGCCAGAATGCCCGTACCCGCTGCTGGGTAGAGACTTGCTACAGAAGTTATAGGCCACAATCTCCTTCAAGGAAGGCCATACTGAACTGACTGTCGGGTCAGGCCCACCGGTCATTCTGCCCATTGTCTGAGGAATACCTTTTGCTAGAGGAGCCCCTAGCAAACTCGCCAGTGGTCTTGCCTAAAAACCCCCTGTTAACTGAATTCCAACAAAGGATTCCTGGTGTCTGGGCAGAGGCAAATCCCCCCAGTCTGGCAGCACATCATCCTCCTATAGTGACTCTTTCCAGCTCAGCTACTCCAGCCCGGGTACGTCAATACCCTATGAGTCAGAAGGCCCGAATGGGTATTGCTGTTCACATTCGAAGGTTGAGGAAGGCAGGAATCTTAGTTCTCTGCCACTTCCCCTGGAACACTCCCTTGCTCCCAGTACAGAAGCCCGGCACCAATGACTACCAGCCTGTCCAGGATCTCAGGGAGGTTAATAAGCAAGTTGAGACCATCCACCCGACGGTCCCCAATCCTTACACTCTTCTCAGCCAACTACCCCCAAGTCATCAAGTATATACTGTCCTAAATCTGAAGGATGCCTTCTTTACTCTGCCGCTGGCCAAGGCTAGCCAGCCTATCTTTGCTTTTGAATGGGAAGACCCAGACAGACTTTACTCAGGACAGTTGTCTTCGACTCAACTGCCTCAGGGCTTCAAGAACTCCCCAACCCTGTTCGATGAAGCCCTAAGTCAGGACTTAGTCGAATTCCACCAGAGGCACCCTGAGGTAGTACTTCTAAATATGTTGATGACCTTTTGCTAGCAACTGAAACAGAATTAGAGTGTAAACAGGCTACTGAGGACCTACTCCAGGAGTTAGACAAGAATGGGTATCGGGTATCTGCTAAGAAGTCTCAACTTTGTCCTCCCCGAGCGACATATCTCAGGTACAAACTACAGAAAGGAAAAAGGACCCTGTCCTCTAGTCGGATCGAGGCTATTGTGAGGATATCTCAGCCGCGCACCAAGCGACAGGTCCGAGAGTTCCTGGGAGCAGCACGTTACTGTAGGCTTTGGATTCCGGGGTTCGCAGAAATAACTAAGCCCCCGTACACTAGTACCGGAAAGAAAGGAGAGGATCTAGCCTGGGGAAAAGAAGAAAGGAAGGCATTTGAAGCCCTGAAGGCAGCCCTAACCACAGCCCCTGCATTAGCCCTGCCCAACCTGGAAAAGCCATTCCAGCTCTTTGTTACCGAGGTGCGGGAAATCGCAAAAGGGGTCCTGACACAGACTCTAGAACCCTGGAAGTGACCAGTTGTGTACCTCTCCAAAAGATTGGACTATGTGGCAGCAGGATGGCCCAACTGTTTGAGGGCGATCACTGCCACTGCAATCCTCACTAAGGAAGCCCTAAAATTGACACTAGGGCAGAGCCTCCAGATCATCGCCCCACACGCAGTTGAGTCAATGCTTCTCAGTCCACCGGACCAGTGGATTTCCAATGCTTGAATCATCCAGGATCAGGTCCTGCTTCTCAACCCACCTCACATACAGTTCCTGAAAACTGCCACACTCAACCCAGCTACCATACTGCCTGACGATGACCCTCGCCAACCCCTGCATGACTGTCTTGCGGTCCTAGAGAACGTGCACCAGACCGGACCTGACAGACAGCCCTTGGCCGAATCCGGACACTACTCTATTTACGGATGGAAGTAGCTTCGTCTCAGAAGGAGTCGGGTTTGCCAGGGCTGCAGTGGTTACCACTGAAACTGTCATCTGGGCACAAGCCCTAAGCCATGGAACTTCATCTCAGCGGCCTGAACTAGTAGCAGTGACTCAAGCTCTGCGGTAGGGTGAAAACAAGACTGTTAACATCTACACGGACAGCAGGTATGCCTTGGCCACGGCACATGTACATGGGGCATTATATAAGGAAAGGGGGCTACTGACCTCGAGAGGAAAAGAAATTAAGAATAAGGAAGAAATACTAGCCCTTCTAGAGGCAATTTGGCTGCCAAAGAAAGTGGCAATCATCCATTGCCCAGGGCACCAGAACTCGGGCTCAGAGGTAGCACAAGGCAACTCCTTCCCTGATCAAACAACAAAGGAGGCTGCCCAAAAACCAGTGGGGCCAATTGACATTCTGCTGTCCCTGCCGCCCAGGGTGCTAACGGACACCCCTACCTACACTTCAGGGGAAGTTGAACTATGGAACAAGCTGGGAGGCAAAGAGGAATCTACTGGGCGGGTTAGGATCCCAGACGGCCACATTGTAGTACCTGAGGCCTTGAGCCTTATGACCCAAGTTCACCAGAGCACTCACTTGGGAGGAACCAAGTTGATTGAACTGTTGAAGAGAGACTATTACATTCTGGAGTTGCAACAAATGGCCAAGCAGGTATCAGCCCGGTGCCTCATCTGTGCACAAGTGAATCCAGGGCCCTCCAAGGAAATACAACAAGGGATGAGACTTCGTGGTCAGGCACCGGGGGAACATTGGGAGTTGGATTTCACTGAGGTCAGCCCGGGAACCTTCGGATTCAAGTACTTGCTTGTGTTCATTTACACTTTCTCAGGATAGACTGAAGCCTTCCGCACTAAGCAGGAGACCGCTCAGGCAGTAGCAAAGAAATTAGTCTCAGAAATAGTGCCTCGATTTGGCCTGCCCATAACACTGGGGTCTGACAACAGCCCGGCGTTCATCGCCCAGACCAGCCAATCTCTAGCAAAGGTGTTAAGGATCAATTGGAAATTGCATTGCATTTATAGGCCTCAGAGTTCAGGGCAAGTAGAAAGAATGAATAGAACCTTGAAAGAAACACTAAGTTCAAGCTGGAAACTGGCGAAAACTGAGTGAGTCTCCTCCCCTTTGCCCTGTTAAGGGCATGGTACACACCCTATTGTAAGGGCATCACGCCTTATGAAATAATGTTTGGAAGAACCCCTCCTCTCATCCCCAAGTTAGGGGAAGAAAAGTTAACAGAAGTTCATAACTTTTCACTGCTTAAGTTCTTGCAGTCCCTCTATCTCGCATGGCAGGAGACCCACCAACTGGTCTTTGCCACCAGAACAACCGCTCAGCATCCAGTCCAGCCACACAACCATGCTCCAGGCAATTGGATCTGGGTGAAAAAGGTACAGCCTGCTTCTCTTGAGCCCCGCTGGGACGGACCTTTCCCTGTCATCCTCACAACACCCACCGCGGTCAAGGTAGCTGGACGCCATCATTGGATTCACCATACCAGGATCAAGGCTGCACATCCACCACAGACATCAGAACAATGGACCCTGCATCAGACAGAGGACCCACTAAAGATAAGACTATCAAGGGTCCAGTCTGGACCATCTTAACTCTCTCAGTCCTAAAGTAGGAGGGGTCTTTGTATGGCTTTTAGGTGAAATCTGACAGAATAGGAGAGGATTAGACCTATTGTTAACTACGTATGTCAAAAAGGGTGCAGGCAGGAATCAGTGATTTGAATTCCCCTAAAAAAACCAGTGGGGAATGTTAAGAGTGTGGTTCTGGGCAAAGATATGCTAACAGCCATTTTCTGCTTCTGTAATCTGCTTGCTTATTTGATGTTAACTAGGGTGTGGCTAGGCTTTATAAGCTGCCTCTTTTGGGAGCTTGAGGCTGATCTCGAACCCTGCATGCCGGCCTGCTATTAAAGGCTCATAATTCATCTCAATTGGCTCCGTGGGTCTTAGAATTGATCGCACCGCAACATTGTCTTTCATATTCAACATAAATAGCCCTCGAGGATATCCAAAAACTTAAATGGAAAGGATGGATATTCAGGGCCTTCATCCTGACATTTAAGATGGACCCCAAGGACTCCCCAGAATACTACTCCAACTGCGTAGAGGCTCCAGTTACCAAACAGACTACCTCAACAGCAGCATAGTTCATGCCAAAATCCTCCCCACCCCCACCCCGCTCCCCACCCTCTGAGCACTCTCAGAGCCTCCGATCTGAGAGTGAGCCTTCACTCAAAAACCTGTCAGAGGCTCGAGCAGCAGCATTGCAACTTCCCAACACCTTTTCAGAAGCAGAACTCCTTCCCCAGTCAGTGCTCATGAAACAACAGTTTTCCTAAAGGCTGGGGGACCCTTCAAGCACCTAGAGATTAGGAAGACTAAGGACATGACAGGCTTACTTACTTGCCTGTGTCAGGAAGGAAAAACTTTTCCTCTACCCTCCTGGTTCATAACCTGGGGGCTGCAAATTAACTAACAAAAGACAGATTAACAGGGGGAAAGAAATACAACTTTTATTACTATTTTATATGTACAGGAGTTCACAGAAAAGAAGTAAAACTGAAAGAGATCATGAGATTCAGGGGCTTACATACCATTTTAACAAAGGAAAGAGGGTTTGGCTTCAAGAGATGATAAATTGTGGGAAAGAGACTAAGAAATATAAGAAGGAACTAATGGAAGATAAGGGTACTTTAGTAAGGTTTGTTTATGCAGACTCATCTCAATGCCAATTCTCCATCTCCAGTGATAAGTTGCTCTCCTCTTCCTACTATGAGAAATTTATGCTGCTTTTAGGTGGAAAGGGGGAGGGAAGAGAATTCTTCCTACATTCATTGAGAAATTGCCTTCGGCTCAAAATAATCCTTATGCCAAAGTGGCATATTTGGGGTGGCATATCCTGATCCCTCTCACCTGGTACACTGTAAGGGTCTAATAAATTTGTATTCACTGAATATATGAAAGCTAAAGTCTCCTTTGCCAATGCCCAACGTGTGTTAAGTACAACACGGAAACCTGACTCACGCTCTGGTTATTAACACATAGAATATTAGGAAGGCCGCAGTGCCTTCATGTGGCTCTTTGTAAGGGTTAATGACTGCTTCTTTGAATCTCAGTGCAGCAGCTGCAGATGACATCAGATTTTCTGCCACAATGGCTTAAATCAAAACAATGAATCCATCAAGAGGAAAGCCAAGGCACCATTTGGAGCTCACAGGGAAGAACTGGGCAGAGGGTTCCAAACAAATGAGATTGGGAGAGATTTTCCCCGCTGTATGAGAATACCTCAAAATGTGAACATTTGGGGCATTTTCACAAAAGAGTAACTGCCTGTCTCACTGGGAAAAGGCATATAGGACAGACATCAAGAGGCACAAGATGACTGCATTTAGGCCCAATGTCAGGGCATGACAGAATGTTGGGAATTGGCTTAATTAGTTTGAACCACAAATGCACATGTACTTCCTTCATTCTCCCAGGGTCTCTCATCAGGTAAAAGCACTGCCACATCACATGGTTACGATCATCGCATTCCTAACAAAACATACATTCTGGAATATCCAACGTCCTTTCCCTAGACCCCAAAACATAAGAAACAACCATAGCCTTCAGAATTGCAGTGGGAACAATCCTGACATGTTGATTTTTCAATTAAACTCATGGAGGAACAACTGATCAGTGGTCTGTATGTTTTTGCCTGTATATATTCTTCTACAGTCTAGAGTGTGACCACATTTACACTGTCTCACAGCCCCACACACCAAAACCCAAGAGAAAAAATAGCAAACTGGAAAAGCAATCTACAGTATTCTTTTCCAGAAAGTCTCAGGACAGGTATTTTCTTAGCAATTCTGGGCTTATCATATTCAATTAATTCCCTATAGCCAATGACTTCACTTTCTGTAATAACTCTGAAGAGACCAAGAAAGTGATGCAATTCTATCTCTTCCTCTATAAACCACCTGCAAAGCTTTTACCTGCTGCATTCAATGGCCATTCCCCAGACTCCAGAAAGTGTGAACAGCTTAAGGGTGAGTCCCAAGGGCAGGAAGGAGTGTGATGGAGGGAGGGAGCCAGGATGATGAAAAAAAAATCACATTTCTCTTGCAAAGAATAAAACAGATGCCCAGGTGGTAAACATAACTCCCAATTGCTTGCTTAAACTAACCCTGAAATTTAAAGTTACTGTCTTTTATTGACAAACAAGCCGAAGATTCAGTCTGTAAATAGCAAGGACTTTATACTCTAACTTTAGGGTTTTTACGTGAAACTCTACCTTCATGCCAGCATTTCCTCTTTGTTATGCAATAGGTAGGCTCCAATCTTTGATGTTCTACAGCCCTTTTCATGAAACTCTGTGCCAGACTAGAACAGAGTAAGGACTAGTTTTCTCAAAATGTGAAATTAGGACCACCTGTTCCAGAATCACCTGAGCAACTTGTTAAAAAATGCAAATTCCTGGACCACACCCCAGACCTACCAAAGTCCGGGGCCTCTGCATTGTTAACTAGAGCCCTCTAATGAGTCTTATGCATAATAAAATTTGAAAACTACCGATATAAAAAGCATATAACTCTAGGGCAAGGGTCACAGAGTTCTCACAGGGAGGAACCAAGGCATCTATTGTTTTCACCTGTAGGAGTGTGTCCTCAGATGCCCCTGGGTAAGCCAGGAGAGAGCACTGCCTCTCAAACAAAAATATAAATGCAGATTCTGATCCATTGACTTCTGCTCCAGTAGACCAAGGTAGGCCAGAATGTCTACATTTCTAATAAACTTCCAGGCTACCACCACCGATGCTTTAGGCACAGCTGGACAATTAGTTTATAACCCCAATAGCCTAGGTTAGATAAGGTGCACTAGGAAGTTCCTCAAACTCAGTAGTCAATCTTACCCACAGCCTAACAACCAGACTATTTGGAACACAGAACTTTTAAAATGCAAATACTCCCCGCCAAGGATAAAACTTAGTGTGATTTACTTAATCAGATTGCTATCCTTTTAGCTGAACTCAGCCCCACCCAGATGATGGAGGTTTTAACTAGAGGGGAGGAAGTAAGGATAAGCAGGACCAAATGGGATCTACCCTGATGGCTTCAAAGAGAAATAGGGCAGCAGAGGGCTTTTGGCTCCTATCGGAGAGATGCCAACAGGTGTGAGAGAGCTACTGGGTAGAAGGGAGTCAAGAATAATTTGCTGCAATTGCAACATTACAAAGCTTAATAGGGAGCCTGCTGTGTGCCAAGCACTGGGCTAGGGCCTGGGAATGCTCATATAAATAAGATGTAGGCCTGTCCGTGTATGATTGGAAGCCCAGCAAGTTGGCCTCCAGCACTGAGGGAGGAAACTAGACCCTGGCACTGCCTCAAGCTTTTGGCAAGTTGCCATTGGTTGCCGATACCAAGGCAAGACAAGATCTTAGTCAATATTGTGATGTTTGGAAACAATAAGAAACATACTAAAGCGTACAAGAGCCAACCTAGATTATTGTTCATTTGACTCCCACTGATAAAGCCTTTGAAAATTAAGTCAATATCTGCCAGCTAACACCTTGGAGACTGCAGGCTCCATTTTATTTATTTGTTTGTTTGTTTATTTTTATTAGTTTCAAGTATACAGTACATTGGTTAGACATTTATATAGTTTATGAAACAATCCTCCTGATTATTCTATCTTCCCTCTGGCTCCACACATAGCCATTACCTTCCTGCTGTCTGTATTCCCTACGCCGTGCTCCTCATCCCCTTGACCATCTCTTGACTACTAATTTGTACTTCTTTAACCCTTCACTGCTTTCTCCTCGTACCCTTAACCCCCTCCCCTCTGGCTATCACCCAATTGTCCTCTGTTTTTGTGGGTCTTTTTTTGATTCATTTGTTCTCTCCGTTCTGCATATCAGTGAAATCATATGGCATTTATCTTTGTCTGACTTATTTCGCTTAACATGATTATCTCAAGATCCACCCATGTTGTCACAAATGGCAGCATTTCATCTTTTCTTATGGCTGAGAAATATTCCATTGTATATATGAACCATAACTTCTTTATCCAATCGTCTGTTGATGGACATTTAGGTTGCTTCCATATCTTGGCTATTGTAAATCGTGTCCAGGCTCCATTTTATTCTTATTTTTGCCTTTAAAAAAAATTTTTTTTTTTTATTATGGTGACATTGGTTAATGAAATCCAGTAAGTTTCAGGTGTACAATTCAACAATGAGACATATATATAGTGCATTGTGTGTTTACTGCCTATAGTTAGATTTCTTTCTGTCATCACATGTTTGACCTCTTTTACCCCATCTACCTCCCCCCTCTCCCCAGGCTCCATTTTAGACATTATAGTTTATCAAATATCTTGTCCTTCTTTAGTAAGAATTCCATGCATGGAATTTTTCATAGAATGAAAAATCAGAGAGTTTAAAACAAATAATTCAGGCCATTTAAATTAAAATCATAAATTAATGAAAAGTCATATAAAAGAAGAAAAAACTTTTTCTCTACCTTCTTAGGTTCAGAGTATGGGGCCTGCAAATTAAATTGGCAAATGTCAGATTAATGAAAGAAAAGGTGTACAATTTTTATTGATGTTAATATTTTTATGCATACAGGGGCCTTCACAAAAAAGAAAATCCCATTTTAACAAAGGATGATGAATTGTGGAGCACTATTAGAGAAAGAAAAGAGATTTGGACTTCTAAAAGAGATCAATTGTGGGCAGGTGAGTAGAAAAAATATGGGGGAAATTAATGGAAGATAAGAATTATTTTAGTAAGGTCTGTTTATGTAGATTCACCCTGGCCTTGACATCCTTTCTAGGGTGATAAGAGTGCTCTCCCCTTCCTGGTACAAGGAAGGCACCTTTCTCAGGAAATTTACGTCCTGCTTTTAGGCAGATGGGGGAGGGCAGAGAGTTCTTTCTGTGTCTGCTTTTCTCAATTGCCTTCTGCTCAAAATAACCCTTATGCAGAAGTGACATATTTGAGGGTGACATTTTCTGATCCCTTTTGGTCATTAAACTTTTCTGTACCCTATAATTCACGTTCAGAACCCTCAAGCCATTACCGAGGTTATGCAGGTGACTTAGCCTCCTTCCTTCACTTCCAGACAAAACCCAATCGTCCTTCTTCAAGCCCTGGCTTTTCCCACAATGTGCCTGTGCTTCTGACAGCCTCTCGCAGCTCAGCCAGTGTTTTCCCTGTTTTGTGATCTGTTACATATCCAATAATCATGCAAAATTTTTCTTAACTTTATAAGTTGATGTCTTAATAAAGTGATGTCTCTACTCCTAACCGTCCCCACCACGACTCACTAACTTGTTTTATAACAGCTTCATCCTCCCTAAATGTACTTTATAGTACTTGCTGCTTTGTAATAGGTTCAAGTTCTACTGTTGCAGGATGCTCGGACAGAGAGACAGGACACTGAGGCAATAGGCAGGAAGTAACATTTATTGGTGCCAGCACCAGCTCAACGGATTCACATCCAGAGGCTGAGCCCCAATTGCAATGGGGCTTTCCCTTTTATACACATCTTATACTTCTTCACGTTCTTTCTATATAAGGAAAGTATATTTTGATTGGTTGGCAGGCCGTAAGGGGAGTGACTGACCAGGGCTAATGGTCTATGCCATGTCAGCTGTGGCACTGAAAAGTCCCTTACCTATTAGGGGAAGGGAAGTGAACAACCTTCAACCATTATAGGAAATGGTTAGGTTGGCCTCCATACTACCTCATCCACTGACCTTATAGAAGTCATTTAAAATCATTAAATCTCTTTCAATTTACAAATGGAATAATAATATCTATTTCAGAGAATTGATGTAAGGAATAGATCAGATAATATTATAAAACGTGACTGTAGTTTTTTATAATACTTAATTTTGTATGTTTGGAAAATGTGTAAGGTCTTTCTTTTGTGTCAGTGACTTTCCTAAGGTCCTACTGTGTTTCCAGGACTATTTGACATATTCTTTGTTCCTTCAACAAGAATTTAGAGCACTTACTATGTTCAAGGCAGTGTGCTAGATCAAGAATCAGCAAACTGTGCCAGCTACTTTTGTACAGGCAAAAGCTAAGAATGGTTGTTACATATTGTACTGGGTTGAATGGTGTCCCTCTAAAATTCATGTTCACCAGGGACTTTTTTTGTAAATAGGGTCTTTGCAGATGTAATTAGGTAAAGGTCTTAATATAAAGTCATCCCAGGAGCCTTAAATCCAATGGCTGGTGTCCTTTTTAGAAAAGGAGAGGACACAGGGATACACAAGGAGAATGCTACATGAAGATGGAGGCAGAGACTGGAGTGATGCAGTTATACACCAAGAACATCAAGGATTGCTGGGATCCGCCAGAAGCCATTAAAGGGCAAGGAATGATTCTTTCCTAGAGCCTTCAAAAGGAGTACCCTGCCAACACCTTTATGTCAGATTTGCAGACTCCAGGAACAGTGAGAGAATAAGGTCTGTTGAGTTTTGTTTGTTTGTTTGTTTTTTGTTTTTATGGTGACATTGGTTAATGAAATCCAATAAGTTTCAGGTGTACAAATCAACAGTAAGGTAGGTATGTATATATATCTATCGCATTGCATATTCACTGCCCATAGTTAGATGTCTTTCTGTCCTCATATATTTGACCCCTTTTACCCCATCTATCTTTCTCCTGGGTCTGTTGTTTTAAGCCAATTTGTTATGGCAGCCCTAGGAAACATACGCATTTTTAAATGGTTTTAAAAAATCGAAGTGAAAACAATATTTTATGATACATGAAAGTTATATGCAATTAAAATTCCTTAATCCATAAATAAAGTATTATTGGCACACAGTCACATTCATTTGTTTATGTGTTCTTTTGTGCTACAGCACCAGAGGTGAGCTATTGTGACAAAGACATTATGGTCAGTGAAATCTGAAATATGCACTATCTGGTCCTTTACTAAAAAAGTTTGCCAACTCCTGTGGTAGATGCTTGGGAATGAGATAACCTAAGCCTTCATACAGATCATGTGATAGTAAAGAAAATAAATATTAAGCAATTGATTACAAAATTGACTAGTTACAACAGTGATCTTTATAGTATTATGGTGTTATAATTGAAGAATGAAGCAAAAGCCATGAGAAATATGCAGAATCCAATACAAATGGTTTCTTTACAACTGTAAGAGAAACCAATCCATCTAATACAAGTTCAAAAAGGTTAGGAATGACTGCGATGGAGTGTCATTAAAGTGTCTTTGGTGCCCATTCCAATTATCTATTGATGACTGACAATCCTCCCAAACTTATTGGAGTAAAACAATAACTGTTTTTATCATATTCAAAGATTTTGAGTCAGAGATTCAGATAGTAAAACAGAAAGAATGACTTGTCTCTGCTCCACAATTTCTGGAGTCTCTGCTAGAAAGACTCAGATGGCGAGGGGCTGGATTTTCCTGGAGGCTTCCTCACTCAAATGCTGGCACCTTGACTGAAATGGTTCAAGGCTCACCTGGGACCTACTGACCGAAACACCTACACATGGCCTTTCCATGAACCTTGGGCTCTCTCATAAAATGGTTGTCTCAGAGTAATCAGACCTCTTTACATAGTGAATCAGATCTGCAAGAGCAAGTGATTAGTGAACAAAGTGGAACCTGCATATTCTTCGATGACCTAGGCTTGGAAGTCAGTACTCTTTTGGTTGAAGCAGTCCCCAAGCCTGCTCACATCCAAGTGGAGGGTACACAGACCTTGACTCTTGATTTAAGGTGTGTCAAAGAACATGCAGGTATGTTTTAAATGACCTCAGAGTCAGATGAGAAGACATTAAGAGGCTTTAGGAGGGCCAGAGAAATGCGAAATCCTACCAAGCATTGAAGAAATTAACCTCAAGCTGGGATAAGCATTGCAGATGAAAATCAGACAGAAGAATTGGGCGATAACTACTTCAATCAAAGAGACTCTGTCTGTGAAAACACCTTAGCAAGATATGGAACTAGGTTACCATGATGATAAAAATGGTTCACCGAGCCCCATCAATGTCATAAGTAAGAATCTAACTTTTCGTCTTGGCTAAATGTCTCCCTAGTTACCTGGCAACATCAGTGTACTAGACAACAGCTCCAACTTGCTTGGAAAAATCTATTTTTTTCCTGGTGGTAAAGCGTCTTTTAACATTGGGAAAGTTTAGAATTAATTAAATGAATTAAACCCACAGTATTAATACTTTAATATTAAATTTAGGAATAATATGGGCATACATGAAGTTTTTGTGGTATTTAAAATAATCTGGAAAATAAAATATTTAGTAGATTGGCCTTGCAATTCTGATTTAAGATGCATAATTGAGGTATTGATTTTGACTTGCAACTTTAAGTTGGCTGCTCATTCCTTCCAGTCTTTGCTCAAATTTCTCCATCTTAGTGAAGCCTCAATTTAATAGAATTGGTCCCTCTCCACCCCAATGCTGACCCCCCTAAACCTTCTCTCTTCTTTCTAAAACACTTAACCCCTTCTAACATACTACTTAATGTGTATATTTATCATTTATTGTCTTTTCCTCTAACTGGAATGTAAACTTAACAGGAGCAAGAACTTTGTTTTGTTCATAAATGAGGCTCAAGCACCCACTCCAAGGAATCCATAGTAGGTGTTCAACCAATATTTGTGTGGAATTTGTTAAATTAAATATTACTGTTTGTAAACAGTTATGGAATATTTGAGAGAGCTTAAGATTTGCTTTACTTGTAAGTTTAATTTATTTGAATTATAAAAACCATTTAAACACTTGGGAAGGTTTTATTTGTTATTCGGATCATCAACATGCTTAAAAAGAAAATTGAACACATTAAATTTGTAAATGCAACTAAAAATGTCTAAGGGACTATAACTAATTTACAAAAGCCTCGTATGGGTATAAAAACCTGTTAGAGTTATAACTAGAAGAGTAAGATTTATAAGTTAAAGTCAAATGTCTAAGGAAACTAAGTTTTTTAACTTAGTAATTTATCTCTAATAAATCAAATATTATTTTTTCAACACCAGAGTAGGTGCAAAAGGTAGTCATTAGTCATTGTATATAAAATCCACCATAAGGACACACACACATACACATACACAATTCATACTGTCTAATATTACAAAGAAAAAATCTCAAGTGACCTACCCTAGTTGAGAATATTTTAAAGCTGAATGAATCAAACTTGGTCAAGTATAATTTAGGTTATGAATCACGTGAAGGTTAGTGATGCTCCTGCAATCTCACTACTAAATTATAGAGAATCCAGTCTCAGACCAAATTCTGCTATACGTACTGACATTTCATAAACTTTTATTAGCAAGTAAACACAATGCATTTTCTAGAAATCCTTCTGTATGGCCAAGGAGTCCCTGCTCTCTATCTTTTCAGATGAATGAACAATTCACTACCTATCATCTGTACCTGGCATCAGGCAAGGCCAGAAGTCCTCCAGACTCATGACTGGACACAGAACTGTTTGGGAATCAAGCCTCAGGAGCTATTCCCACAGGTGCAAGCTATAGGCCTTTACATTCTTATATCTGTTCCTGCGAGTTAGGGAATCTCTAAGACATTCCAACCAACACACAAACACTGAGTACACATAATTTCACTAGGAGCCCATTTCTAGCATTCATCAAGCTAATCAACCCCATTTCCAATATTCATGGTAGAAGTACCATGATACTGATTCTCAACACTGGCAGCTGCATAGACATAGAACACTAGAACTGTAAATCATTTTACTTTTATAAAAACATTGAATGAGATGTAATTAAATTTTCAACAAAAAAAATTTAATCTCTTTACTTAAGTAATTTTGATTTTAAAACTTATAGACACATCATAATTTGTATTTTTGCCTTTTGCTTTTAATAATCTTGAATTTTGGAGAGAAAACTTTTGAAAATGTAAAAAAATAATATTAGTTTTTAAATTTTTTATTACTTTCCATTAAGTTTTATGATGAAAATACATTCAAAATGTTAAAATAGTATCACCATCCATAAAACACAAATTGCATGAAAATTATGAGTATAACAAAATAGTAATTTTGCTGAAACAAACATAAGAAAAATAAACGTTAGAGAATTAATACATTGTGGAGCAGGAAGAAACCTTCCTCTCTACCCTTCAACATTCTTTTGATTAGTTTAATAATAAGATCTATGTGAGACAAATTAACAAGAAGAAATAACCAAATTTAATTATATATGTGTGTGTGTGTGTGTGGGAATCCTACATACATGAGAGAGTCAGAGACCGCACATACATGAGGGATTCAGACAGAAAGGGAAAATGAGATATATATGGCATTCTGAGCTAAGGATGAGGTAAGGTGCCTCAGGGCTCCAGAGGGGAGAAAGGTCATTGCAGAACAATAAGGAAAGCAGATGTTTAGTAATTACCAGTTTGCCTTGCCCTATAGATAGATCATAAAAAAGTTATTTCTGGTGATAACTCTTATTATGGGCAAGGCCCCTAATTTAAATTAAAATTCTTCTAGGTAGTTAAGGGAGATAGGAAACAGAAGTTTCTCTTGAGCCTGCAGGCTCTTAGTTGCCTTTAGCTAAAAATAATCTGTATACCATAGAGGCACATCTTGGGGTGACTCGTTGTGAACCCCTACAACATAATGTTTATGAATTATGTACATCTTTCTGTTATTGCTGATCCAAACACCTCCAGTCCATCAGTAAAACTCTGACATGAGCAATCATAATTAAATTCAGTTGCCTTTCATATATTGCCAGCTTTTAGTCATATAAAAACACAGTTTTATAAATGTGATAGTTAACGATGATATATTTGACAAGATAGAGGATAAAAATTAATTACTAAGCAGTTTGTTAGTTATGGTCTATAACTTTAAAATATTTAGGTACATGATCCTTTGGCCTCCATGTATACTCTCATCCTGGAGCCCTGCAAATGTTAGGGGCACCTAAATGTGAGGCCCCGATGAGAAAGGTGGTTGACCTTGTACCTTGGTGGTTGGCCTTGACTAATTGTGCATTCCTGATTAGAAAGCTAGCTGAGCCAAGGACTTAACTGCAACAGAACACCCTGTACAGAAAATTTTAAAGGAAAAGACAGACAGCCTATGTGGAAAAATTAGACCCTTGTGATGTATTGGTGGGGATGTAAGATAGTACAGCCACTGGGGAAAAAAAGTAAAGAGGTTCCTCAAAAAACAGATTACCATATAATCCAGCAATGCCATTTCTGGGTATACACACAAAAGAATTGAAAGCAGGGTCTCGAAGACATATTGGTAAACCCATGTTCATTGCAGCATTATTCACAATAGACAAGAGGTAGAAGCCATCCTAATGTCTATCAACAAGTGAATGGATAAACAAAATGTGGCATATCCATACAATGGAATATTATTCAGCCTTAGAAAGGAAAGAAAATCTAAAACAATATACAACATGTATTAACCTTGAAGATATTAAGCTAAGTGAAATAGGCCAATCACAAAAAGACTAAATACTCTATGATGCCACTTATGAGACACTTAGAGTAGTCGAACTCTTAGAGAAAGTAAAATCATGGTTGCCAGGGGCTAAGGAGAGAGGGGAGTGGGGAGTTATTGTTTAATGGTTACAGAGTTTCAGGTTTGCAAAATGAGAATAGTTCCGTTAATATATTGTATAATATGAATATGAATATGAATACTTAACAGCACTGAACTGTATACTTAAAAATGGTTACAATGGAGACGAAAAATGACACAAACCATATGATTTCACTCACATATGAGATATAAAACAGAAAGCAACAAACAAACAAACAAAACAAACAAACTCACGCAGAAAACAGAATAGTGGTTACCAGAGGGGTTAGGGGATATGGAGGAGATGAAGAAGGTAAAGGGAGTTAAATATATGATGATGGAAGGAGATGAGACTTTGGATGGTGAGCACACAATGCAATATACGGATGACGTATATTATAGAATTATACACTTGAAACTTACATAATATTACTAGCAAATGTCGCCCCAATAAATTTAATTGAAAAAATAGTTAAAATGCTTAAAATATTTTACCACAATTTTGTTAAAAAAGTAAAAGCCAAACCTCCTAACAGAGAGATTCAGGGAACACCTCTCTGAACAAATAACTTTAAACTGAGAGATGAAAAATGACGAAGCAAGGCCAAGGGGAACTGAAAGGCGGCCAGGATGGCTGAAGGGGGGGAGGGTAGAGGTAGCCAGAGTGAAAGTGGGGTGTCATGAAAATGTTAGGAGTTTGTTTTAGCCTAAGAGCAATGAGAGGAAAAAGATGTAAAGTATAGTATCTGTGGGACAGTTAGCAAGCAATTCAATACTCAATATCCAATAACATACTCCATGATGTGGTAGGGAATCTAAGTCTGGAGAAGTCCTGGAGAGGGTAATGGACCTATGAAGGAGATGCAGCAGGACGTCGGGTGAGCAGAACTTGATAGGTCACCAGAAGACCAGGGCTTAGGAGCTCAGACTTTAGCACTGTCAGTAAGCCCTTTGCAGTGGACTCAGCCTGCCCTTGCAAATCCAAGCTGGGAGACAGTAAAAGCCCCCATCTCTAGTATCCAAAACAGGACTCAGTAATTAACGCTGTCTTCCAAACTCACTTTCCAGTTCCGTCCTCTCCCCTACACCACTCCTACTTATGTGGCCACTCTGACCTACCACCTCTCACCTTTACCTGCCCTGGGCCCAGATCTCAGCCACCACTCTTCACCACCAAAAGCATGTGTCTGGTGCCTCAGTCTTTCAACTCTCCTTCAAGAGAAGATGTTGTTACCTGCCTTCTGACCTCCAGGGTTCTGGAGGACTGTGGAGAGCCTACCTGGTTCTTGGATCCATTAGAAAACCACTGACTGACCAGCATTTTGAGCTTGGCAAATCATTTAACCTCTCCGAGACTCAGCATCCCTACACGTAGTGTGAGGATAAAGCTAGTCCTATCACAGCTCTAAGGCTATTTTAAGGACCATGTTGGGTGACCCATGTGGAAATCCCTTGAAAATCATAGAGCCCAATAATGAAAGAGAAGACTAAGAAAACAAGATGGGCCTGGACAGACCCATGGATTTATCTCTGTAAATTGTTGCAAGTGCCAGGGAATGTGTACACTTAACCAGCCCAACACAGCACATGTAAGAGATATTAATGCTGATGAGGACAATGTACGTGTTGGTGGAGATCATAATTAATCCAAACAGAGGCAATAGGCAACAGCTACTGCTGTTTCACCAATCCCTTCCCAAGCCTCCTCCCACTCACCAATGGATTTAGCTCCATTTTATAGTATATTGAGGATGTTAGACTGCTCCTTGAAAAATGGATTGTTTTTTCCCATTTATTGCCAAATGAAATCAGGTACACACCCTCTTTAATTTCACAGCAAGCAATTTTGGCTTTGGCGTTCTTCGCGGCAGGGTCAATAATTTGTACAGAGTGCCTGGACAGTCAGCTCACACCTGTGCAATTGAGTCACCTTCTCCTGTGCCACTCAGCAGAAAGGGCACACTTGTAAGAACATAGCTCTCTTCTAAATGTGACAGCAGGCGTGGGTGTATGGGGAGGTGTATCGGCAAGACAGGGAGATGGTTAGAAGAAAGACAATGAGCTTGTCAATTTCTCTAAGCCTCTCAGAGCCTGAGAAACAAATCATTCAACTTTCATATCCATTTCAGTGATGCCAGCTCAAATAACACACATTTCCTCCACATTTTTTCTGTGATGAGAATGAGAAAGTAAATTTTCTTTAAAGTAAATCCTTTTGATTTTCAGACAAGTTTTATTGGCATAGAGGCTGCCAAGCCAGCCTCTCCTGAGTGTCGATTCTCATTTCTCTGTGTTGCACTTATTAATGTAATTGTCATTAATAACTCACATTTATTAATGTACACACCAAGTACAATGTTGAGAGTTTACGCTTGCATCTCATTTGAGCTTCCTGATAATCCAACGAGGTATGTATTATTACCTCCATTTTTACAGATGAAGAAACTGGGGCTCAAAGAAATTCAAGATATTGGCATAGTTGGTTTCTTGTGGAAGCCTGAGGAGAATCTGTCCCATGCCTCTCCTAGTTTCTGGTGGCTGCTGGCAATCTTGGCATTCCTTGGCACGTAGGCATTCCTATCTAGTCTCCAACTTCACATGGCATTCTCTCAGTGCCTCTCTGTCTCTTCCTATAAAGACACCAGTGATTGTATTTAGGGCCCACCCTAATCCAGGGTGCCGTAGTCCCTCCTTATCCTCCAGGCACACATTCCAAGATCCCCAGTAGATGCCCGAAACCAGGGATAGTACCAAACTCTATATATACCTCTACATACACTATTTGTTTCTGTATATACATACCTTTTCACTTAAAGAAAGCACTTTACAGCTTCTCTTTGTTGCACACAAATTGCCAGCATCACTACTCTTGCCCCTTGGGCCATTATTAAGTAAAATAGGAGTTACCTGAATACAAGTTGTGCAACACAGCAACAGTGAATCTGATAACCATGACTGCTACTGAGTGACTAACAGGCGGGGAAAGTAAAATGTGGAGACGCTGGACAAACGGATGATTCACTTTCCTGGTAGGATGGAGCAAGATGACACAAGATTTCATCACACTACGCAGAAAGAACAGCGTGGAATTTCAAACTTAAAAATTGTTTATTTCTGAAATTTTCCACTTAATATTTCAGACTGCTATTGACTACAGGTAACTGAAACTGTGGAAAGCAAAACTGGATAAGGAGGGACTACTATATAATGAATTTTGTCATTTTAACTATTTGTAAGTGTACAATGCGAAGGCATTAATTACATTCACAATGTTGTGTAACCATGACCACTATCTATATCCCAAGCCCTTTCACCACCCTAAACAGAAACTATGTACCCATTAAGCAAAAGTTCCTCATCCTCTCCTTCTCCCAGGCCCTGCTAATCTCTATTCTACTTTCTGTTTCTACGAATTTGCCTATTCTAAGTAACTCATGCCACTGGAATTATGCAATATTTGTCCCTTTGTGTCTAGTTTATTCACTTAACAAAATGTTTTCGAGATTCGTCCATGTTGTAGCACGCATAAAAACCATGCTCCTTTTTATTGCTTCCATTATCTGCATATAGACACTTTATTTTTCTGTTCATCTGCTGATGGACCTTGGGGTGTTTTCGCCTTTTGACTATTGTGAATACTTCTATTATGAACACTGGTGTACAAGTATCTGTCTGAATTGCTGTTTTTAATTATTTCAGGTACATTCACCTAAGAGTGGAGTTGCTGGGTCATATGGATAATTCTATTTTTAATTTTTTGAGGACCCACCACACTGTTTTCCATAGCAGCTGCACCGCTTAACATTCCTACCAGCAATATACAAAGATTCCAATTTCTCCACATCCTGGTCAACACTTATTATTTTCCAGTTATTATTATTAATTGTTATTATTTTATTATTATTATTATTACAGAGTATACCCTCATTTCAACTGAACCAATCACATCTGCAAAGATCCTATTTCTAAATAAGGTCACATTCTGAGGTTCTGAGCAGCCATAAATTTTGGAGGGACACTATTTAAGCCGGTACACCATCTGATTCCAGAGCTGACATCCATGACCCCTAACACTACCTCAGTAATTTATTTAGTCCTCATAACCATCCAATGAGCTAGGTATTCACATCCTCATTTTACAGATGAGAGCTCTGAGTGGTGAGGTAACTCTCCCAAGACTGTATATACAAAACAGCTGGTTTTAAAAGTGGTTCTCTTTTTCTACTACACCATTCTACCATGCTCCTCATATTTTTCATGAAAACTGCAACAATCCTTCATTAATCAAGTAACACCTTCTTCCTAATGCTTTCACTGAACCCTCCTCCCCTGGAGAGGGTTAGAAATCCCTATTATGTGCTTTCTTAATAACCTGTATACATTTGGTATCACCTCATTTAGAACACATCAATGTAATTTTATTTTGTTGGTCCATTCCTCTAGGTTAGGAGCATCTTGCTTTATTATTATTATTCAACATAGAAAAGATGGGGGACCTTGAGTCCTTCCAAAACATGGTAAATAGCATTTCTCAGGTTTTATTTCAATTTTTATTTAAAGGTACCACTCCCTGGCATCTGACCAATGAATAATCTTGGAGACTTATCTAAGTTATCAGTCAATTTTTTTGCACATTTCAGCATTACATCTAGAGTTAAGAATTTGCTTCATGATCTGTAGCCATTTATATATGTATTCTTCAAATGATGGCTATGGTATTCTCATTCTGTGCCTTTGTAACTTGCTCAAAGTCATGTTTAATCCTCTAGATTATGAGATCTATAATAAACTTATATGAAATTTAAAAAGAAAGTGTTTTCTCAGCAGCATTCTCTTTCTTGTGCATGCTATTGTGAAGACTATAAAGAGAGTGCAATGGTGACAATTTTCATTTCAGAGATCAAAAAAAAATGATTCACCCTCTTTATATAACATACACAGAGTTGCCATCAAATGTACTTGCTCTGTAAATAATATTTACTCTGTAAATATTATTTCCCTTCTTTCCTTCCTTTATTACCTAATATACAGCTTAAATTCCTATTAAATTCTGTAATTTACTTCATCTTTATATGATTCGAAGAATTAGCCAAATGCTCCAGCAAAGCTGAGGCAAGTCCCAAAGCCCTTATCAGTCCATAAATATAAATGTATATGGATATGTATATATACGGAAATACTCAAATATACTGTTAACAACAGAATCAACATCATACAGAGCAGAATGAGGAGTTACTAGACAAAACTATAAATGAGTTCTATTTCAAGCATTAGTATAGAGCTGCTTTATAAACTAAAGCAAAGAAATTTTGATCATATCCCTTAAAACCCTTCATTAATTCTTCTTCACCTAAAGGAGTCAAGTCCAAATATCTTAGTGTAGCTTTACTTTCATCTCCCCCTTTCCGTCATGCATTCCAGTTGTAGAGTCTGATAAACTCCACATGAAATTCTGTGCCTAAAATGTCCTGTTTGGCCCAACTGGTAACCTCCTCTCTATCCCTCAAAACCTAGTTCGGAACTATCACCCACCTAGGAACTTTACCTACATAGTCCTCGTTTTCTGGACAAAGTTATTCTGTGTTTTATCCATATTTCTATCATAATTTTTTATCTCATTCTATAATCACTTACTTGAGAACATAAGAGCAGGAATTCTGTTTTATTCATCTCAGTATTTCCAGTGCTGGACTCATAGTAGCTGCTTAATAAATGTTTATCAACTTATGAATGGTTCATTTGAATGCCCCCCTCCCCCACTTTCTTGAGTATATTTTTTCTATCTTTAAACAAAGTTCAGGGAACTTGCAAATTTGTAAGCCAATTTTTTTTCCATTCTCAAATCTTTTTAAATCTCACAGAAATCCTGGGTATTCTGGAGGTAATGACCTTACATTTAATCCCCTTTTCAGGGATGATATGACTATGTCTCTGAGGTTTTGCAAAAAGCAAGAATTGCATTTATCTCTGCAACCTATCTTGCTACCCAACCATTTACATCTTGTTCTCTGAATGCCCACCTTTGTCCTTGGAGTTTGCTCTCAAGTAGCTTAAAGGAAACCACTCTTTGGAGAGAAAAATAAGTAAGACCAAAACAACAGTTCAAAGACTCTGAAGTTCTTGATGAAAGATATTGAACAACTCTCTTAACCGTAGCTAGATAATCTCCAGAAAATGGAAACATCAATGGAGATATAGACACTGGAGTTTAGCAAGGCACCATGAGAACATAGCAGTGACAAGGGGAAGGTAAAGCCACAATTCTAGACTCAACCAGTAACCAGAGCCTCTCATTCCAGCATTTTAGGTATTTATGCTGATAAGTTTGCCTGGAGGACAAGGACCAGTTTAGATTTCTTTTGCCTCCCTCCTGTGGCAGCCTGACCCTGCCTGACCATTTCCTGCTCCAACGAGTTAGTTCCTGACTGCACCACCCCCTTTCCAGGACTCTCCAGCTAAGGGGCTGTCCAAAAACCCACTTAAATGATTAAGCTGGTTTCCTTATAGTTTGGCAGCCAATCAAAGTTCTCCTATGTTCTCCTTCCTTATATGGAATATCTATAGCTGTGTAGGAATGCAGAAACACAAGATTATATAAAACTGCCCGCCATGTTACAATGGGGGCTCAGCCTTTGGATAAGAAGCTGGTGCCTGCATCAATAAACGCTGTTTCCTGCTTATCCCCTCGGTGTCCCGTCCCTCTGTTCAAGAACACCACAACACTCCCCATCAGCTGCAGATTGTCATAGGAGCTAGTACTCTGTAAAAACTTGCTATTACAATGGAAGTAGTAAGTCTCCAAAGTAGGCTTTTTTGAGTGAGAGAGGAAATGCAAGAATGGGCAAGAAGAACAAATGGTACAAAAGGAAAAACTTCATGTTAGAGCCAAGGCCAAGCGGCTCGATCGTGTCGACTATGCCAGTTGTCAGGGTCCGGGGTATTGCTGACCTGACCCAGAAGGCTGGCCAGTGTGAGTCCCAGTTGGACCAATGTACAAGGAGTTTACGTGAGAATGAAGCGGCAGGCACCAACCTTATCATGCGGAGCGCACTTCTATTGGCAAGTGTAGTTCTTCTGGGGAGTACAGTCTATTGCACTGGGCACACAGTCTTGTGTGCACTTCTCCTTCTCCCCTTTCTTGTGCTCCCCTTCTGTTCTCCCTTCTGCCTGCTCCCCAGGGGACTGCATGGCTCCTCACATAGCAGAGTACAAAAGTGGCATTCAGCCACACATGCATGATACAATAAGCCGAAGTATGTTTACATATTTTCTATGTCTGAGGTCCTATTCTGAGCTGCAGGCCTGGATTACAGCCAGACCTTGGACCAGCCAGACCTTGGGCCGGTCAGGCCTGGCGCCCACACTTAACTACTCAACAAAACTGAATAGCAAAAACTACAAAAAGATACTTAAAATATTTTTTGGTAGTAGTAGCATGTGGATGAAGCTACAAATTAGCCTCTGAACTGACTGTTCATGGAAAATAATTAGATTGTGATATATGACTATTACATTTTTTCTTAAGTCAAGACCAATACCTTGACACTGATGGGGGGAAGGGTAAGCGGGCATAGATAAAATGAGAGATCGCAAGGATGCAGACCTAAAAGAAGGGAAAAGGAGGGGTGGGTACTAGGAAGGACCTGCATTTGAGGAGTAACGGGTGAATCATTTCTGACTTCAAGGCAACAAAGAGATTTTCTTATCAAATGGATTCTTTCTGTGAGAGAAGGAGTAAATCTGATGCAATGGCTGAGTCAATAGCTACCCCATAGCCTAAGTGACTCAAAGTGCTCAGACAGAGGACCTCAACAGCTCAAGATAACTCTTCTTAGAATCGATATGGCGGTTCAAACTCCTAAGATCTGAGGGCCGGGACATAAACATTTCCTTCAAAATTTCCCAAAAAGCAGGAAGAGCAATTCTAGGAGACACTTAAATTGGGAATCCTTTCTCAAAAACCCAAAAGTCCTTTGATCTAGCCTCATGGCCCCTGAGCAGTGAGAAGTAACATGTGATAGTAAACTTAGCAGAGAAATGAGATGTGAGAAAGAACGGGCTCGCAACTCCTAGAACAGGTCTGTGTGACCTTGGGCAGATCTCTGAGTTTAGCCAGCTGCCCACTCCACAAATACAAATAAATAAACAAACAAACAAACAAACAAACGAAAGAAAAAAGTAGGACCAGGGAGGAAGAATGAATTAATGATTGTTAAGCACCTTGGAAATGCAAAGTGCTATTTAAATGCAAAAAAACTGCAGGATAACAAGTTCACTTGGTTTCAGGGAGAAGGACTGTCAACTGCAGAAGCCATTAAAAGTCACAGGCTATAAAATAGGCAGTAAAGTGGGCTTTGTTTGGGTATGCCCTGCAGAATCCTATATCCTTGTCTGAAATTCGCTGTTTATCCCAGCTCAAGGGTAATCATACTCATACAGTTCATCCATGACCAGAAAAGCCCAGGCAGCTCAGAAGGAGACCTCTCTTATCCTTTGGCGTTTACCTACCCTCGCTCCCACAATAGTCTGCCATTCCCAGGGCACCCACTAGTTCCCAGGTGCTCTCTGTGTGACATCATTACAACTGTGGATGAAAAAGGGGTTCTGTGTAAAGTAACCTCACAAGGTGATCTGATCTTAAATTCCTAACTGGGAAGGTTATGGTGGGTAGTCAGGTCCCAGGCATATAACTTTTTAGTAAAACGCTTATCTTTGCCTTAAGCAAGCTCTGTCCATTGTTTCTTCGCATCTACGTGAACACACGTTTAAAATAAGTTGCTTCGGACCCCTCCTTCTAAAGCGGACCACCCTCAAGAGAGCACATTAACTATTCTATAATCCAATTCCTGCCTTGCTTTATTCCACCTTCATGTAATCTTCCTAACTTACCCTCTTTAATTCCAAATGCATAAGAAACCGCAAACTTATTCTTTGGAGCATTTGAGATCTTATCATCTGTCTAGGCTCAAATAAACTCTTCTAAAAGTTCTCTATAGGTTTGGACATTTCTTATATTGACACAACTAAAGGACCCAGCGAAAGAGGAATCATTATCATCATTTTGAAGGAAAGTCTGTCCCTGTTGAACTGCCTTTCTATGACAATGACAACCTTAGGTCCTTGCCCGTGGTCCTATCCCCATTAATCCACTCTGGTTACCACAAAACGCCAATGCGGCCTGTGGTCATTGGGTTATTTGAACACTTAGAATAACGTCTTGCCAAAAAGCAAGTGAGAGACAACTTCTCTCATTTCCATATCTCCATCTGGGACTTTTTTGTTTGCTTGAAAGTCTCTCAACTGGAATTTAGGGAAGGAGGAGGGAGCTGGAAGGTAGATAAATATTTTCTGCTTTGGGATGTCATCTTTAACTTCTAACCCCATGGTGAGTATATTGAAAAGGGTAAAAAATATTCCTGAAATCAGTCTGAAATGTTAGCAGGTTGTGGATGAACTCCTCCAATAAAGGAGATAGAAAAGAATAGTCAGTCCCCAGGTAATTTGCAAACCAGTGATAAAATTCAGAATGGGTCAGACGTGTCCCTAGAAACTTCTGAGGGCTTCTTGCCTCTGTAATGAAAAGCTCGGATAGATTAGCACTTTGAAAATTCTCTCATTATTGTTGCACAGGACTACAGGTGGTGTGTTTTCACGAAGGCATGACCCTTAATGAGCTGGTGTCACCCTCTTTCCTCCCAAAGGAGCTTGGGAGTTAGGAGTTAAGGGGTGGCATTTGCAGGCACCAGAGGTGTGTTAGAACATCAATGTCAAGTATTTTTCAGAGACAGAGGAGGCATCTGTGGGAGTTACCTGGAAAATCTGACCTTTTTGGTACTTAGAAATGGAACAATGTGAAAAGATTAAGTCACCTAAAAACAGCTGGGCCAGGTGAGGGCAGATAGCAGAGGGGTTCACATCCCTTGGGGAAGACATTGAAAATGTAGACAAGAGACCAGACAAAACCAAAAGATGGGAGGGCGTAATTTGGCTTAAGAGAGGAGCAGAAGAGCAAGCCGAATCCCAAATGCCAGGTCAAAAATGCAAGAGCTGCTACAAAAAAAAAAAAGAGAGAAGCAGCAGCAAATTTAGACCACATGACAAGTATAGTCTGAGAGAGAATTATGGGAAGCTCCTTTCCCATTATCAGCAGAGTTCATAGGGAAGTGGAAGCAACACCACCATGATCAAAGCTCTCGGTTATGAATGCCGACCCTGTGCCAGACACCACGCTGGGGGGCTTTTTCTATGTCCTATCACTTAACCTTCAGAACAGCTTTGCTGGATAGGTATTTTTATATCCGTTGTACAGATAAGTAAATTGGTCTTTGAAGAAGAAGAGACTGACTTCTCGAGAGCACAATGGTGCCAAAATAGGAGCCAGGAACAGGGATGGAGGGAGGCAGGAAGAAGAAAGAAGTGAGCCAAGTACAAAATAGTGAGCTGGGTGCTATGGGACTACTGAGGCCACCCTGCAATAGTAAGAGTTCTAAAATAGATGACTTCCTAACAGAGGCCTGAAGGACATTTAGGAGTGCATAAAGGGAAGTGCAAGTTTTTTCAATAGGATAGAGCAATGTTTTTCAAACATAGTTGTGACTCATTAATGAGTCATGAAATCAACTTAGTGGGTAAGCATTTTTACTTAAATGGAATAGAATGTGTCAGAGTGAATTGCACGCAATAAGGATATTTTTGTAGAGCTTTTGTTTAATTTATGAGTGTATCTATGTATATCTGTGAAGTGAATACGAGGTTATGATGTAAAATAAATTTCTTATGTGAGTAGACTCAAAACGGGATTAGAGTATGACATGAAAAAGGAAATGGCAAGAGACAAGATTGCAAAACTATACCAGTCAGGACAAAGTAAGTTATATTCCAGTGACAAATGGCCCCCAAATCTCAGTGGCTTACAACAAGGATTGATTTCTCCTAATATTGCATGTCCATTGAGAATCAGTGGGAGTTCTGCTTATTTTGTATTCACTCCAGGAGCTAGAGGAATAACCTCTGTATGGAACATTACTGGTCTCGTGAGAGAGGGAATGTAAACCATGCACTGGCTATTAAACTTCTGCCAGGAAGTGCCATTGCTGCTCACATTTCATTGGCCAAAGCAAGTCGTGTGGCTAAGCTTGACATTAGTGGGGCAGGGAAGTATAATCTTTCCCCCAGGGAGGGGCACTAAATTGTTAAGAACAATAACACAGTCTGCCCCAAGAGGCAGGAGGAGGTGGAAGAGAACCCGATCAAGACATGTCTTATAAATGACATCAAGGTGTTTAGGAATTATTCTGAGGACAATGAGGATTCACTGAAAAGTTTTAAGCGAAGTGATCAGATTGTTTGTTTAGAGAGGTCCCTGGGTCAGCAGTATTGGGAGTGACTCAGAAAGTGGTGAGACTTGGGACAGAGAAACAGTGGGGTTGGTCTAATCCACTAAGCCAATTGTCTGGCTAAAGAGGCAAAGCCCAGCTCTTTGTTCCCCTGGAGTAATTGACCTCAAAGTTCCATTTCAGGTATTAAAGGCCAAGAAACATGAAGTGAGAAAAAAATGTATATGCCTCCATTACTGTTAGCAAAAATAGCATCCCCTTTACAAAATGAAATGTTCAGGCACCGTACGGTGTGATCATATTTGTGCAAAATCACATATATTTACACATGTGCTGGCTGGAAAATTACTGCTTGGCTATGGCCCGTGGGAACATAGGTTATCACCCATGGGAACATAACATTCTAACAATAAGCTTTCTGCTTCTGTACCCCCGCTTGCCCAACCGACCTGTGGGTTGACAGTTAGTAAATAGAAGAAAAACAGACTTTTGTGTTCAGACAGAATGTGGAATGGGGTTTAGGGCTTAGAAACCCTATAACTCTACATTTTGGGGCTGCTTAATTTGGGGTCTGCGTACCCCTGGCAGACCCAGCTGGCTGAATAAAGAGTATATTTCCTATAACTCACTGATTTCTGGTGGTCCATGTGTCTTTCGGGGGCTGGCGGCTACAACACACACACATATATGTGTGTGTATATATGTAAATTTTGAAACTTGACTAGAAGGTGATGCTGAGGCTTTGCTCTTGTTTTTTCCTTTCAAATAGCAGAAACTTAAGTTGCTTTAAATTCTGATGAAAATGACACACTAGAAAGGCAAACAGTGGAGATAATGGAAAAGAGCAGACAGTTGACAGAGCAAAGCCTCAGTGAAGGCAGAGGGTAGACTAAAGAGAAGCAGAGAACTCGCCTCAGGTAGGAACTGATGCTCCCGTTTCATTGGACCTGACAGCAGTAGGCAGGACAGAGCGTAGACCGACCAGTGCTCACATTGGGAAGCAGGAAGTTGGTGGGTCCCTACATGATCTGAGAAGTAGGAGGCAGGGCATCTTTGGAGAATGAGAGGTAAATAACCTGGGAGAAAAGCTTTGATGGAAGAGGGCAAGTTCTAGAGAATACAGGATGGTTGGTGCCAGAGTCCCAGCTGGAGACAATCTGTAGGAGCACCCGGCAGGGGTCGGTACAAAGCCTGCGCCAGGATGGCCTCATATCCTTCTCTTTCTTTCTTTGTTTTGCCCACCATCAGCCAAGGAACCAATCTAAAGAGTTATTCATCTATGCACTGTTTCCAAAAATGAGCAGAGGGATGAGAATTGCTATTGGAGACAAAAAAAAAAGGAACCCTAACTTTAATTTGACAAGATGAGAATGGAGAGAAGCACTAACATGGCAAGCAAAGAAACACAGTCTCCAATTACAAAGAGCTACAGAAAGAAGCTGAGAAGAGCTGGTACAGATGACAGAGCAGGGAGGCTCTTGGGCAGTTTAGAGGAAAGTTAAAATCAAGCACTTTGGAATCAGACTGACCATGTAATAAACGACGAACGCAGGACTAGAACCCATTCACCCTTTCATACAGCAAATATTTAGCACCTACTATGTGTTAGACACTGTTAAAGGTGCAGGCACTGAACAAAGAAATATACAATAGGGCGTATGGTGGTAAGTGCTATAGAGAAAAATTAAGTAGAAAAAGAGGGGTGGGTGCATGGGAGCAGGAAGGGGCTAGCTTTTTAATATAGAATGATCTGGAAAGTCCTCACTGATGAGACAACCCAGATTTCCAGACTTGATTCTATGTGTGTTCTTATTTTTTTAAATTTATATAACTACAGCCTTTTCCTCGATGCTTTTTTTTTTTTTTTAACTTTTGGAGCAAAGTGTATAGAGAACAGTGGTTAAAGTGCAAAGTCGACATCAGTTGTCTGCTTGCTTGTGAGACACAGCTCCGCCTCCTCCTTCCTGTGTGACACTAGGCAAGTTAGTCGATCTCTCTAGCCCTCCGGTTTCTCTGTCTGCAAATTTCCCACAGGTTCGTTGTGAAGATAAAATGAGAACATATATGCAAAGTGCCTGACTTTCAGTAAACTAGAAGGAACAGGAGTGGCCAAACGATTATGAGCTACTCATAATAGTAGCTCTTATCAGGAGCATGTTCTGTTTCTTTAGGTTTTAACGATGGGTATTCCTGGGCACCAGGAGTTCTGGCTCTCTGGGGGTTATTTCCGAAATACACATTGGTCTGCTCTCTCCACCCACACTTTGCCTTGCTCCTCCCTATAATCCTGATGATAATACGAAGCCTCATAAATTCTAAGATGCTCTTTTTTTCAAATTTACACATCTTTGATATCACCATGCATCTTGGAATTGATGGCATCTTATAGTTGATAGACCCTTTTCTTTCATAATAGTATTTTTTTTTTAAAGTGCATCCTAGAATCAATAGCGCTTAGATATGACAGGTATAATAATTGAGAAAAATCCACAGCTATCCAGTACCTCCAACGTTCAAATTATGACCTGGGCATCAGTCATTTCAATGAACGGAACCAGCAGAACATGTCAGAATGAAGAAATGGCAGTGGACCCAGAATCTATGAAATCCTCCTAGTTTTCTTTGTTGTTGTTTTTTGTTTTTTGGGGGGGAGGTCTTTTTTGCTTGAGATGAAACACAGCATGCCAATAGTGAAAGGTCCAAGTAATGCCAGAGACTTGGAGAAAGTTCCATTTATGGGATAGATTCATCATTCCAGAGACTGAGGCTTTTTATTCTACTCATCCTGATTTTTAATTTTAAAACTTTCACACCTACAGAAAAGTTCCGAAAGTGGTATGAAAACACCCACGTGTTGCTCATTCAGATTCACCAGTTGGTACCACGTTATGTATTTGCTCATCCCTCTCTCTCTTTCTATATATGTGCGTGTGTATAATTTTATATACAATACATACTATACAACTTTACATATAATCCATACTATATAATTTTATGTATGATACATACTGTTTAATTTTAATTATTCCCATTTATTTTAAAATTTTATTTATTTATTTTCAGCTGAGTCATTTAAGTATTTCTTACAGACCTCATGACACTTCACTCACAAAAACTTGAGCACTTCTAAGAGCAAGGACATCATGCCACATGACTATAGTGCAATTATCACATCAGAAAAGTTAACACAAACATGCTACTACATAATATGCAGCCCATATTTACATTTCTCCAATTGTCCAGGGAATGGCCTTCCTGGCTGGACCAGTGCTCTTTAAATGAGAGAACATTCTCACTCTTTTTTTTCTGCAGTTTTCTACACACTCAAATAAATTAAAGTTCCCCTGTCAAGTAATTCATTTGATAAAAACAAAAAAGAAATTCACACACCACTAGAAAAAAGAAATAAGAATTTTTTTAAAGGATCATTTATAATTTATCAAGATATACATACTGATATGTCAATTGTTAGTACATAAAAATCTATATGTATCTACTATCTAATAAGCTATGTTCAGTTGTACTAACTGGAACGAGACCAGTTTTCTAAGAAGTAGACAGGAGCAACTTTATATTTCTTTTTCACTTTAAATTTGTGGGCTAAGATTCCTTGGAAATATCAATATGTTGAGTCTTTCGGGCTTATGAATCAAGTCTCATTTTTTGCATCCCTAGTAATGATTGCTGTTGCTGGCACATAGTAGAAACTCAATAAACAACTATGTGAATGGGTGAATGAGTCCTTTTCCTGGGCATTCAAGGCAGGCTCTGCTCCCCTTCACATCTCTACTATTTGTAGATACTAGTTCTACACCTTTTTACAGTTTGGCTGCAGTTATATACAGAAGACAGTTTAATATGAAGCACAGAGAAAGAGGACCAGAACTTGGAAAGTCAGTCTTGGCACGGCAGAGGCAAGATATCATTGAAATTACAACAAATCAGAATCATTGCAGGTTTTAATTGCAAATAAGTGACGTTGGGGGACTGGGAATCAACAGAGAGATTGTTTGCCCTGCACACTTCTATGCCTCCTTTGAAATAGAAACTTTGTGTTAGGCAGCAGGTGGTGAAAGCTATGGCAGGCTATAAACTTGTCTTCTAAAAAAAAGAAAAAAAAAATGGTCCACTCAGTTTCCTTTTGAGCTAAGGAAAACCCTCATTCTTGGACCTGCCTAGCGAGGTGAGTGAAAAGTAAAATACCTTCTCGCAACGTGAGAGGAATGCTTTTCACTATAAAGTCTCCTCAGACATCCTTGGGTCAGGGTCTGCCTGTGGTAAAATGTGGCTTCTTATTGATTAAGGAAAGAAGAAGAAAGAAGCAAAGGAGTTCTTTGTTAAAGGCACCTTCAATCTTCTATCAGTTTATCCTTTAAAGAATCACCATGTCGATACATATAAATAAATCAGACATGTGTGCATCAAATACCTTAAAACTACTAAAGGTATATCACATGTGAATGAAGATGTGTATAAATAAGAAGTAATTATTGTTTGATATAAACAAATATATTCTTTCAACATGCTGTGAGGTGATAATTAAAATTATTTTATTACAGACACATAGGCATTCAGAAGGTTTATTATTTTCAATTTATTTTATTTATACAAATAATATCTAAATACATAAATACTACAAACAAGTTTTCAAACAATTCAGGTTTGGAAGCCCTCTAGATTTCCTTTAATACCTTTGCCTTTCCTAGAAGGATCTGTTCTCACAGACGTCATGGATTCCTCTAGTTCTTTTTCTGAATATTTACATACACATAAGTACTAGAAACATGCCAAGTACTGGGTGAGAAATTGGACCAAACCAACACGAGCTAGTCTGTCCCTCACTCTTTTCTCTTAATGCATCTTAAAGATCTTCACGCAAGGAATTTAAAAGATGATCTGGGCTGATGGTTTATAACTAGGCTCCTCAGGGCCCTAGAGGTTCAGTAGAAATGTCCTCACAGGCTGCCCCAAGGAGCAAGGAAGAGTAAATAGGACAGCTCCAGGTCCCCACCCCTGTCCCAGCCTAGAGATTCTTTTCTTTGTTGATTTCCATACAATTTTTAATTTTTTTTTTATTTGCTGATTTAGGAAAGGGAGTGAGAAGAATTGATCTAGTCCAATTCCTTTGTCCTTGACTTCTGCTAAGATGTAAATGTTCCTCAGGAGAGACAAACATGCAGTCTCAGGTTTGATTGGCTTTTTATTTTCTGAAAGCAATTTTAGGATGAAGGTGGAGAATAACACAGAATCGCCTCCATTTTCCCAATTTAATCAGTGTTTGGAAGGCTAGAGTTTAAAAGGGTTGGGAAAGGCCAGGGATGGAAGCAGACAAGTTTCCTGGCCAGAGTACTACTAGAACAGTAGTACTCTGTTCTAGGTACTACTCATATCTTTATTTAATTTCATTCTCACATCAACGCTATGACACAGGTATAGAACTGAGGCACTGAGTGTTGTAGTAATTTGCCCAAAGTCACACAAGTAATGGATCCAGGCTTTGAACCCAAGCCAACTAAACCGGCACCTACTCTTATCCCCTCACTCTGCTACCTCTAATTATAACTTCTATCCCTGGTCTTCCCTGTATGTCAGTGTAGACATTGCGACGTGAGCCTTGCTTAAGAGTTATTCATACACCCAGACAAAAGCATTTGGGAGGATTGGTGTAGTCAAGCTACCATTTCATCATAAACCAACAAGTCCTAAATCTGCTGCTCGCCTGTTTCCTCCTCTCCTGGTAGTTCCCCAGTGGTCCTGACTGTTAAACGATTGGCCTTGCTTCAGATCCGGGAGAAAGCACACTCTCAAGTAAGGTATCTGACGAAAATGTGGCTCCTGCTACTTCAGAAGGAAAGGAGAAACTGTGTATAAATGAGCATATTTTTGTATTTGACTTGTACATTCAATTTCATCTGTATGTAACATGTGTTTCATTATAGAGGCAACTGAGCTCTATTAAAAACAAGGTTCCAGAACACCATTCCAGTTTGTGTAATTCTGTAAAAGAAGTTCCAGAACTATGTTCCTGCACACATCCCCGTAAAAATAGCAATATGTAAAAAAAAAAAAAAAGCAACATATATATACATGTATAAGTACAAGGTAACATACCATAATATAGACGTGGAATAGGCAATTGTGTGTTTAGAAGAGCTGAGAAGTACAGCAGACAGATTTTAGGGTTTTAGGGCCAGACTTCTATTCTGGCTTCACCATTTGCTAATGATGTGGAGCTTAGGCAAAGTAATCACACACACATACACACACACACACACACACACACACACACCCCACAAAACTCTAAACAGAGCAGTTCCTCTATGACTATAGGATAATAGTGATAATGACGTACAAATCCACAAAAAGAACTGAATTCTTCCATCTGTTCTGAATGCCTTCTCAGGAAAAAGTGTCACTATTTTTCTAGCGCCCCTCCAAGATCTCAACCCAAGAACTTGACAGTTTTGTCCATCACTCTTCCTACAAACAGCTCTACAAAGCAGCTTTCCCTCTCCCTGTCCCTTGCAGATTCTCTGGCCACATCCCCTTGCCCCTGGCTTAGGGCTTCCTGCAGAGCAACAGGAAAGCCATCCCACGGAAGCAGTGAAGGGAAGAGCCAGTTTGCAAAGCAGCACCACACAGCCCGTTCAAGGGCCCCTTTGAGAAATGGGAAACTGTCAGGAAGGTGGATAGAATGAACCTGATTTTCCATTATTTTTTCAAATAAATGGAGTCCAGTTTGCCTCAGCTATAATCCAGGCATAACATTTATATGAGAACATAAAATGCTACACAGCTGTAAGTAAAACAATATGTGTGTTTCTGAATAATAGTGATACCACTTGCCAGTAAGACTATATTTTGACCAAATAAAAGATGACCTAAATTTGACTCAGTGGGATGAGATTTACTACATGATTGCTTCTTGAAAATAAAAGGATAAAGAGGGGGATTTCTTGAGGGTAGAAGGAAATAGACAAGGAAAAATAGGATGGAAAGTTATGTGACTATGACTTGATTTGAAAGCTCTGATTGTACAAAGAATAAAGGGCATTTAACTTTACATATGTAATATGTCCCTCCCAAATAAAACCTCATTTTATATCAGACATCCATATTGCAAAGTCCCACATAAGCCAACATCAAACATCTAAAGAAGTGAATTTTCACCTCTAACAAGGAGACATCATTGTAAATGCTTCAGTTTACAATGGTTTTTATGCATTCTTCCATTCCTCCTTTTATTCCTGTGTATGCTCATTTAACAAATATGTATTGTGGACTTAATATGTAATAGGCTTTCTGATAGGACCAGAGACAGCCCTGCCCTGAGGGAGTTCACGACCCTGAGGGGAGGGAACCAGGAATCGAGCCATTCCAGTCCAATGTGGTAAAGGCCAAGATGGGAGAAATCTCAGTGTGGGATGCTGTGTGCATACCACTGCAGAGATATACACCAGGGGTCTAAGACCCACAAGAGAGGATACTTATGAGCCAAGGGGCCATAGTTGATAACTCTGGGGCTGGGTTTTTAAAAAGGAGGAGTAAGTCAGAGAAACTGGAAAGAGTAAAGCAGCAAGTTCTCATCCAAGTAACGAACAATAGAAGGTAAGCTCCCATTTGTATAACTCTTACACACACTGTCACATTTGAATAATACACATACTTTTCCCAGATGCTTTGGTAAGCACATGCATTAGTTAGACTTAGGTATGGCTGTTGTAACAAAGATCTGAAATAAGAGTGGCTTAAGCAGATAGAAGTTTATTCTTTCTGGAAATATATTAAGCTTTTATTTAGGGCAGCCAGGAATATAGCTGAAGACTTCTATTATATAGGAGAAATGGAAATAGATATGAGGGAGAAACTGGCCATCTTTGCCAAGGCACATGAGCCCTCCTCTTCCTCTCGTCCTGCCTGAAGCAGCCACAAATTTTAAAGAGTTTCCCAGGAAACCACTGGAGGATTTGATACACATCCATATGCACACACATACAAATGTAATACGTACTTAACCATAAGTTTTTCATTTAAAAAAATAAGATAAAGACTGTAGAACTTTATTATCAGAGGATTCTGTAGATCAGACCCAAGACCGTGGCTCAGAAGTTGGAGCTGGCTCTCTTATAGGTATACAGGAATCACACAAAGAGGTGGATGGAGCCCCCATCACCTTCTCCCCTCCTGACTTCTTCCCCTGCAACATTCTCCCTCTATCACTACCTCTTTTATTAAACCAAAACATGATAAAATGCTTCACTCTGGTAATGAGAACCTGCGTGAACATATTAAGATATGCGGGATATGGTAGAGCCAAAAGTACATTACTGTAAGGGTCAAAAGAACCAATCTCCTCCCAGCTCTATGGTTAATGAGTTAAATAAACTTGAGCCAGTTATTTAATCTATTTGTGCATCAATTTCCTCAATATTAAATGGAGATAAAAATATTTGCCGTACCTTCTTCATAGGCTTGTAGAGGAAACCAGCAAAACGGAATGCAACTGACCCTTGAACAACACGGTCTGAACAACACAGGTCCACTTATATGCAGGTTTTTTCAATAAATACACTTGGCCCTTCATATATGCAGGTTTCACATCAGCTGATTCAACCAACCTCAGATTGAAAACAGTATTTTCACATTCCCAGCCACAGATTCCTAACCTCAGATTCTCAGCCGCAGATTTGCAAATGCGAATAAAAATATTATTTTTCTATCCTCAGTAGGTTGAATCTGTGGATGCAAAAGGCTGACTGTAGAGTCAAAAGTTATAGCGGATTTTCAACAGTGTGGGGGTCAGTGCCCCTAATTCCCACTCTCTCATTGTTCAAGGAATATGTATATTAGTTTTCTATTGCTGTGTAACAAGTCAGCACAATTTAGTGGCTTAAAACAACACCCACTTATTATCTCATAGTTTCTGTACGTCAGAAGTCTAGGCACAGAGTAACTAGGTTCCCTGCTCTAGGATGAAAGCAAAGAGTCGTCCAGGGCTGCATTCTCATCTGGGGCTCAAGTCATCTTCCAAGCTCACAAGCTGTTGGCAAAATTCGTTTCCTTGTGAGTGTAGAACTGAGGTCCTCATTTTCCTCCTAGCTGTCAGTCAGGGACCACTGCTAGGTGCTGGAGGCTTCCGCAGTTTCTTGTCATGTGGCTCATAGGCAGTTCACAACATGGATGTGTTTTTCTTCCAAGCAAGCCAAAGTATCTCCGACTTCTTTTTCTACAACCACCAGAGAAAACTCTATGCTTTGAAAGGGCTTGTGCAATTAGGTCAGGCTCCCCCGAAAACCTCCCTATTTCAAGTACAACTAATTTAAGACCTTAGTTATATCTGCAAAATCCCTTTACAAGAGTATATAGATTGTGTATGACTGAATAACACAATCTGGTGTTATTCACCAAGACCAGAATCCTGGAGGGCCATCATAGATTCTGTCCTTTTGGCCTCCAAAGGTTCCATCCTTCCCAAATTAAAATACATTCACCCTCTCCCAAGATTTCCAAAAGTTTCATCCCATGAAAGCATTAGTGGCTTTTTAATAATAATAAATCTTGTTACTTTGCAGATCTACTAGTTTTCAGCTAAGGCTCTCCTGCATTTTCCAAGCTGACATCATACACTTTACATGTTTGACTCCTTTATCTAACTCAAACATTCTTGCTGTACTATTTTATTCTTACATCTGGTTTTCTCCAGGGATGTGACAAGGTGGCTCTTCGTTCTCTCTCTTTTTCTATGTTGACTGTGTTCCAAGTGATATTCTTCTGTTGGCATCTGTTTAAACTGGCTGGAATAACAGGCTTTGCTATCTGGATTCTTTTCCTTCCTCTGGCACATTTTCTATTCACCAGAAAAACAATATGGTATCATGGCAAGAGCAAGGACTTTGAAGTCAGGTAAGTGTAGATTCAGCTTTTCTCTCCAACACCTTTTAACTAAATAATACTTAGCCTCTCTGATTCCTAAGTTCCTCCTCTGTACATTTGGGATAATACCTTCCACATAGGGCTGTCAGGAGAATTAAATGACATAATATTCATGAGAATTAAATGATACAGCATTCATAGCACATAGCAGGTGTGAATTCCAGACCTTTATGATCTTTCTCATCTCTTTCTCCACATAATTACCTTCCTTTCTTTCTCCCTCTCTCTTTTACCTTCCTTTCATCTTCATCTCAAAGAACATCTAAAACTGGTGTTGCAGTGATGACCACAGTATATCACATTAAAATATAGCTACCTTGTAATTTCATACAAATTTATTCCATTTGAATGTCAACATGGTAAGCGACTTTGATACTAGCCAATCATTTTCATGTAGGACCATTATGGTGACAATGCTTTTTCTCTTTGTCCTGACACCTGTTTTTGTATTTTACTTTTAAAATGTGCTTGGATGTGTTTTCTCATACTATTACTACATTCTAACAGATTTATACTCCTTAGAAAAAGGGGTCTCGTCTTGAAAGTGTTCCAGATCTATTCTTTATAGAGATGCTTAGGATAAAAGAAGGATTAATGATTAATAATAACTAAAGAGCCGAGGCTGCCTGGAGGGAAATGTGAAGGACTGCCTGGCACAAGCGAACACTTTCTGGCAAACTTCTAAAGTGTGAAAATAAAAGGGTCAGGAGTCATCTACTTAAGTAAGTCATCTACTTAAGTCTCCAAGGCAAAATACTGGGAGTCTGGTTCAGCCATCATAATGAACTATTATATGTATGTGACAGGAACTTAACTCAGGAATTAGATCGACATTAGGGTGTTTTTTTTTTTTTTATTTTTTTTATTTTTAACGCCTAAAGCATGACTTTAAATTGGCATTGTTTTTTTTATAAACATGATGTTGGCCCCATGAGAAGGGTTTCAGAAGCAAGTCTCTTATTTAACATTTCTAGGCTCAAGCAATCACAAGAACATGGATAGAAACATTACTTCTGGAAAAAGAATAAAATTGTCGACTAGGGAACTCCAGTTCCCTCTCCATAGCTCAGATGCTTTCTTCATCATGGTGCTATTAAGAAAGGATATAAGGGAAAGTATAATACTTCCACTGAGTTCTGAAGATTAAGACAGAGAGAGTTCATCCTCGTAGGTGGGTCATGCCTAAGTCAAGGGCCCTTCAGTAAAAAGGTCTATCTATAAATCTTTAGAGATTCAGGATGCCGAGAAAGCTACTGCTTTAGTTCAGTATTATAGGCAGAAGGCTTGCATTTGCCAGGTGATTTAGAACCATTTTTAATGAAATATTACTCATAATATTGTGGGAGATAAACAAACAATATAATCTCCATTCTATAACTAAGGAAGCAAACAGCCATGGAGGCACTCTGTTAAGTTACTAGCCAGCTAATGTTAGAAACCTGGACCAAACTCTCCAGATCAACACTCTTTCTAGTGAACCACTTTGCCCTGTAGAACAAATGCCCTTAAGGTGATATAAAACAAGGGGGTAAGTTTAAAATCTGAGCCCAAGCAAAATTGACCTTGGTGAATTGCAACTTGGACTTTAAGAAGGGAAAGTCTGCTGCCTGCAATTATACGGGACTATTTGATTGATGCCAAGTATATTAGTTAGAGTACAGACACAGTTCCTGAAATGAAGGAACCCTAAAACAAAGTAGATTAAACAAAGAACTTTTTGTCCCATATAACAGTCCAGAGGTAGACCGTGCAAAACTAGAAGGGCAGCACTGCCATCCTTAATATGCGGCTTCCATCTTTTGAGTCTCAGATGTCTGTATCAGTCTCATCATTCCCAACCAGCAAGTAGGGGATTGGGAACACAGAGGTCGTACACACTCACTTTCATTGATAACCTGTTGGCCATACTAAGCTGCAAGGGGAGCTGGAAAATGTAGTCTGGTTGGGTAGCCAAATGCCCAGCAAACACTTGGAAGTTGTAGAAAGAAGAGAAGAATGAACACTGATAGAGAAGTAGTGGTCATTGTGACACTCCACTGCCCCAGGGGGGGAGTGGACAGAGAAATGTCAACTCTGAAGTGATTAAGAAGGAATCCAGTGTAGTGAAAGAGGCCCGATAGTAACACCTAGATAAGATGAGTTCTGGTACATGTTCTGTCATATGTTAGCTATGAGATTTTCGACAAATCATTCAAATTCTGGGTCTCAGTTCCCCATTTATAAAATTAAAAATTGGACCGGGTGATGTCTAAGGTTACCTCTAGATCTTACACCTAGTGGCATCAGAGTAGACAATACAACAGGTAGACTTTGTAACATAACATATCCCCTCATGTTGACCAATAAATAACCAGAACTCACATCATGGCAAGTTTTTAGTATTAAGTGGAAAGTATAAAATAGGCCCAATTTATGAAAACCACTGCATGATTTAGTACATAAATGAGTCTCTTTTTTTTTTATAAATTAAAATTAGCCTTATATATTATAAAATTTTAGTCTTACGGAAATATTTACCAGTCCTAATCATAGGTTTAAAAAATTTTTTAAAACCTCTATTTTCCTTAAACAAACTTTCAGCCACATTCAATAAATGGGAATATCTGTATAATTCTAGTGGATCACTACCTAATTTCACCCATAAGCATAAATTACCAAGAATACCTTATCAAAGGTTAATATAAAGCATATTAAGTACTTTAGACTGTACTAATCTTTATGACGAATGCAAGTGTTTTACACATACTTTCCTTAGTTATATTCATATAACTATCTCCCATTAGTGTAAGAAGTATGGAAGTTTGGTTTCTGGAAATAGGAGATAACCATACCAGAATTCTCTAAAGAGCCTGCTGAACATTTAACCCTATTCTTATCAGTCAACTCTCATCATCCTTTGAGTATCATTCGAAGTTAATTTTATCAAATATGATAGATGATTAAGCTGATGGTGGTGAGATACAACCAACAAAGCTGTTGTTCTTATATAAATAGTAAAATGGTTCTGCATGTATTTCTGACAGTAGTAATGTAAAATTAGTGAAAATGATACATTGCCTTCCAAGGTGACTACTCTCGAAGGCAAAAGCTTATAAATGTTGTTCTATTTGATTTGATTACATTTATAAAATTCTCATTGCTTTATAATTAGATAACAATTACAGATTGTGTGAAATGAGTGTTTCCCAAGTACCAGAAATTTTGCTAAACACTTTTATGTGGATTTATCATATCAATTCAAGAAGGTGTGTCTGTCTCCATCTCCTATGGCAGAATCTGAAAGTTGCCTTCCAAGATTCATCATTTCGTGCTTCCTTAAAATTTTAATATGCCCAACCAGCTTACTTGCAATTAGCAGTGGCCAATGAGATGAAAAACAGTTGCTGAGTGATGCTTACAGAGGAACAGATTGAATGTATGTGCCCCTTTGCCCTTTCCCACTTCTTCTGCAACCTGGAATTTGTATGAGCTGGATGGAGCACCAACTGTCATCTTGTAATTTATGAATGGAAACCACAAACTAAAGATGGCGGAGGATGAAAATTAAAGAAACTTGGGTCTATGTAAAATTATGGAGTTGCCATAACAGCCCACGCCTGTTTACCACCAGACTTGTTTTATATAAGACAAAAATAAATTCATATGTGACTATACCACTAATATTTGGGATGTTTTGGTTTATGCTTTTGAACCTAAGTCTAACTGATATACCTTTCCTCATTCTTATATATAAGACAATTGAGGCTTAGAGGGTAGCTTGTCTAAGGCCCAACAGCTAAGCAAATGAAAAACCAGGACTCAAGCCCAGGCAATCTGACTTCGGAAGTGCATACCTCTCAGAGCCCACATATACTTTAGTTTACTGATTAAGAAGGAAAGACACAACATTTGTCCATTCACTTTTATTTAGCCCAACACAATGCTATAAAATCACAGAAGAGAAGATAAAGATCAACTCTCTAATAATTCAACATTCTAAGATTACTGAGTAATTGGCATAAATTTATCTGCTGCATAAGTTAATAAAACTGATGTAAATGTCAGTGTTTAATGATGAAAATCAACTCCCCTCCCACACCAGAATTCAGAAAAGACTTCTCAGGATGCCAGTGATGTGCTTGGACCATACAAATAAGCCCTATACTCCCTCCAAAGATATATATGTCTCTGTGTGAAGTCTTCTTACCAATGCAAGTCTTCTTCACAACAGGATCATCCTCAATTTCAGAATTGTGTCACTAGTGTGGAAAGGAAGACATAGTCCACAGTAACATGTAGAAGATATTCTGCATCTGTAAGTAAATAATGGTCATGCATGTAAGAGCTATATTTCATTCACAACAGAATAGCAGGGAAGCAGTTTTTCCATTTGAAACCACATTCTTCCATGACTTCAGATGAAAGCCAAGAGCAACCAAAGTCTCATGTATGGCTTTAACACCCAACCTAAATTAAATTCTACAGTATCCGACACATTTCATTGTACCGATTAGAATGAATCTGAAATAGTTTCAATAAAATTAAGCTTATAATTTCACAGGAAAAGTGGTCAGATTGCAATGTGGGCCACCCTATCTTCCTGGAAATCATCATAATTGACAGGCTACCATGTAATCATGAGAGTCGGCCTGATCATGAAATCACTGAAAGAAATCATGATCAATTCAGAGCTGGGTGCAGAAAGACCAAAACTCAGGGAAATGCTCATATGAAAACAAAATAACCACATGACAAATACCTCAGAAACTTAATTAAGGCCTGGGGAGGTATGGAAGGCTACACATCTAGATTTTTCTCTTTTTACCTGGGAGGTTTGAACTGCACTTCTCAACAGCAGTGCTGGCTATATATCTTTTGTCCCTCTAGATACCCACTTCTCTACCCAAAAAGCTGATCTGTAATGACTACATCAAATGGCTGTTTTGTCCCTGGCTTCTGGTTGTATTTGACCAATGAGGAGCACTAGCAGGTAGTGAGAATAAGGGAGTCTGTTTTAGTCTGTTCTAGCTGCCATAACGAATACCACAGACTGGGTCCTTTACACAACAGAAAGTTATTTCTCACAGTCCTAGAGGCTAGAAGTCCAAGATCAAGATGCCAGCCAATTCACTTCCTGGTGAGAGCTCTCTTCCTGTCTTGCAGATGGACACCATCTTGGTATGTCCTCACCTGGCAGAGAGAAAAAGACCCAACTCTCTGGTCAGCTAATTCTAAAACATTCCACCCTGGACTTCTGTGCACTTTAATTAACACAAAATTCTTCTGTCTCTTCTTATAGGAACACTAATCCCATAAAATCAAGGCCCCACCCTTGTGACCTCATTTAGCTTTAATTGCTTTCTTATAAATTCTATTTCCAAATACAGTCACACTAGGGGTTAGGGCTGCAACATGAATTTGAAAGGGACACAAGTCTGTTCATTACAGTCAGGGTCTCCATTCTAATGGGACACTGAGAGCTGGCTGAGCCCCTCAACTGAAGTTCCCAGCTCCTATCAGGCAGTCCTATCCCTAGAGCTATTATCTCTAGTTTTCAGTAACCACTTCCTTACCTCACCCCTTCCACTCTGGGGCCTGTAATGGCTCCCCACAGGTATCTACCCTGGCATACTGCACTCTCCCTTATGGTTCCCCATCCTGCAATTAATTTATAAACTCTCTTCATATAACCCAGCTGGAATATGCCTTACTTTTCCTGCCTGGGCCCCATAATAACTTTTGAGCAAGTGAAAATAGATATATAGAAGTCCAGAGAGATCTGGGATAGGAGTAAGGAGACCTGAAGGAGTCCTAGTAGTATTTCAACATTCACCCAAATACATGGCAGGAACAGCCATCCTAGTTGTCTGCATCTTGACCTTCTTTCTTCTTGATGATATAAGATCATTCTACAGAACTCCTTTACTTTCCCCACTCTTCTTCCCTCCTCTTCCTCTCACTACTTTTTTCTTTTCCATACACATAGCACCACCCCATCCACACCACACAAATCCCACGTGTTAACTGATAAAGAATAAAGGACAATAAGGGCTAGAAAGGAAACAAAGAAATAATTTCATTTCTCCCTGCACATCTTAATCTCAGAACCGCTACAAGATCAGAGTCACCAAAATCCATTTAAAATCTTAAAATAGATGTAAAACTACTTGGCAATGTGATAATTGGCATAAATTACAACTTTATAGTTAAACGGCTCATGTTGAAATTGCTTTTGATTATTGATGTGCCCAAGGTTAAGAAACTGTACATGCATCCCTGGTCAGCTAATTCTAAAACATTCCACCCTGGACTTCTGTGTGCATTAATTAACACAAAACTGCAGCAAATACAAAACAATGTTGGAATCTCTGTTCAGAAAAGAATTCGGTCAAATTATGGTGTCAACTACTTGTGTAACTTGAGCCTTGGACAAAACAGAGCTCTAAGCAGTCTCCCATTTCTAATTACATAAACCACAAAATCAGCTACTGCAAAGTGCAAGCATAAATGTAATCCCCAATTTTCCAAGTTAAACCTGGGCGTGTACTTCAGTGATACAGATAAGTTTGATCCTCAGGATGGGGTGGAAATGCACATAGGCTAGGTCTTAGGATCAAACGTCATGCTATTATCTTCTGCCCATGGGACCTTGGGCAAGTTACAAGAGTTCCCTAGGCCTCAATGTTCTCATTCATAAAGTGATTTTTATTCTCCTTCTACCTAGTTGGCTTCACGCAGGCAGGCAGTAAATCTGACACTCTCCGTTAACCAGGTTAATACTTTTTGGTCCCACCCCAGCATTCCCCTGAGGTCCTGCCTCACCCAGCTTATCCACCCCCAAAGAGCCCCTCCCAAGTGGCTCTAGCACTGACGTACCCAGCTGGCAGCCTCAGAGTTCCAAAACCCCATCAAAGTGGCTCCCACTTCAGGGGCCAGCCCACACACACCAGAACATCTGCAGCAGTCGTGGCAAGTCCTCCGATCCGGTGTGCCTGGGGCCAATCCTGCCTACTGGTGTGCCTACAGCAAATGTGACCCAACTATAATAGGAGGGTGTGTACAATCCACACAAGGGACACCCCTGGATCACCTGGCTCTGGTAGCCAAGGGGAATTATGCTACTGGGTGCCACAGGACACCTTCTACATAAGGCAGCTCTTTGAAGACTAGGAGATGTTGCTGATCTACCTAATACATAGAAACAAACACAGAGAACCAACACAGAGAGACAAAATGAGGAGACAAAGGAATATTTCCAAATGAAAGAATAGGACAAAACCCCAGAAAAAGAACATAATGAAAGAGATAAACTATCTACCAGATAAAGAGTTCAAAGTACTGGTTATCAAGACACTCAATGAATTCAAGGGAAGAATGGATAAACTCAGTGAGAACTTCGACAAAGTGATAGTAAATACAAAAAGAATTAATCAGAACTGAAGAATACGATAATAACTAAAATGAAAAATAGAGGAAATCAACAATAGATTAGATGATAAAGAAGAATGAATGAGCGATCTGTAAAACAAAGTAGTGGAAATCATCTAATTGGAACCGCCAAAAGATAAAAGAATTTTAACTCTAGGAAAACATCAGGCATACTAACATTTGTATCATAGAGACTGAGTAAGGGGCAGAAAACCAATTTTAAAATAAATCTAGTAATTATTTGTCGCCATACAAAATTATTACAATATTATTGATTATGTTCTTGTTGTACATCACAACCCTGTGACTTATTTTATAACTAAAGGTTTGTATCTCTTAATCCCTTTCATCTATTTCACCCATATCCTCACCCCTCTCTGTTCTGGGAAACAAGTTTTTTTCTGTGTCTGTGAGTTTGTTTGTTTTGTTTTGTTTGCTCATTTGTCTTGGTTTTTAGATTCCACATATAAGTGAAATCATAAGATATTTGGGTTTCTCTGACTTATTTTGGTTAGCATAATAATCTCTAGATTCATCCATGTTGTCTCAAATGGCAAGATTTTATTCTTTTTGTAGCTAATATTTGTGTGTGTATATGTCTCACATCTTCTTACTAATCCTTCTGTCCATGAATACTTAGGTTGCTTCCATATCTGACTATTGTAAATAATGCTAAAATGAACATAGGGGTGCATGTATCCTTTTGGATGAGAATTTTTAAGATCTGCTCTCTTAGCAACTTTCAAATATACAATAATGCATTGTTAACTGTAGTCACCATGTTGTAATTACATCCTTAGCACTTATTTGTACCTTTTGACCACCTTCACCCATTTCTCCCATTTGTATATACTTTTAATATGAAAAGCATTTAAATCATTTTCTTTCAAAATCAGTTCATTATAGGACTCTCTCTTTTATCTCTCATGTCATTTCTGTAGACTTTTGTTATTTCCATGATATGTTTTCTTGAGAGACTTCAGTTTCTGCCAATTCTCTCTCCTCTTTCCCCATCTTCCTGCAAGGTCACCAGTGTCTACACGCCCATTTGGGGACTCGGAGATTTATTACTGCTGCTGGTCAAGCCACAGAGGCAATTCTCTCCCAGGGACAATTTCCTGGACAGTGCCAGAGTTTTTTGTTAGGATAAGAGTAACCAGGCCATCTATGGCTCAATTTGGCTAGTGAGAGTTGTGATTATATCAGATCAGCACCTCAGAGCAGTGACAAAACTAACTTCGAATTGCTTTTGCCAACCTTTCTGATGGTTCTTAAACCAGCAATTAGTCAAAACAAAGACACAAAAATAACTATTGAATACTTATTGTATTTACCTGACGGAAGTATTAGGATTTTTAAAAAGAAAAAATAGGGTTTTATCCCCTTAAAATGCCTCCCTTTGCTTTTCTTTCATTTCTGATTCTTTTGTCTTTCAGAGGAAGAGTTGGTGTGTGTATGTTATGTGTTTTTAATTGCCAAAAATGCAGAGCCGGAAGAGGAGAGGAAATGGAATTATAGGTGAAATGGGTAACCACCCAGCAGCAGGGCCCGTGTAAGAGAGCCCTGTATCTCCTTACAACCTAAACCTGGGCCTGAGCTAGTGCCACTCCGGCAGCCCCCATCAGGACACCACCCCCACTCTTTGATATGTTAATCGTGGCTGTGGGTTGGTTGGAGCTGGCAAGAGAGCAGAGGCTTTCAGATGGCTGACACGTTACAAAGCTGCAAACTTCAAAGCCCAGTTTAAAAGGTTCTGTTCTCATCCAGCAAAATCAGTTTGCTTTTTACAATGGTGAATTGAAAATCCCAACAAATTAGAGTGGAATCTTAAACAATGAAGCAAGCCCAACTCAGAAATAAGGAACCAATCAATGCTATCAACATGGCTTCTATCTGTCCTTAGGACTTTAATCATTTCCAGATGATAGCATGCATCTGATTAGGGTCTTCTGGCAGCTCTCTCCTCCATCAGGGCCCAGTGAAAAGAACAAACAGGAGGCTTTGAGGCTGGAGTTCAAGATTTTGACTCATCAGCAGGTAACATTTTACCTTGAACCAGGCTGTGGGGGTTTATGGGAGAAAGGGAGTTCAGCAGAGGGTAGAACTTCAAGGAATGCAATTCCTATCTTTTAGAAACACATATATAATTTGCAAATTTCTCCTAGTTCTTTCTACTCCAGATGAAAATTGAGGTACCTCACCAGGACTGGCCTTAGAAGTTTATAAAGTACCCCCTCTCCCCCATTATCTGATATTGCGATGTTAGCCAGGACTGACCCCAATATATCACACACCCAGCCTACAATTCTACCATTTTTTAAACTTTACCTCTTTGGCTTGTTAAAAAACGAAATTCAACTGAGTAAATTTGAGGATCTAATTGACTTTATTCAACAATTTATGTATCAGGAGCTATACAAAATTGAAGACTTTTATAGGCAGAGGAGAAAGAGAGGATTGTTTCAGGCAAGGTCACCTTTCGTTAGGGGACAAAAGAAGTCTATTATGTGAAGTACCTCAGTAGTGCTGACCGAATAATTCCAGATTGATGGGTTAAGAACATTCCTTCATTCCTTTGGGAGGCTGAAACTGCAATTAGGTGAGGTATTAAGTCTCGGTTTGGTGACATGAGGCTTAGCAGAAGTGACTCCATTTGAGGTTTGTTGTTTCTTTTTAACAAGCTCTTACAGACTGTTTTAGTCTTTGTCCTAGTCTGCTTGGGTTACCATAACAAAATACCGTAGACTGAGGGGCTTAAACAACAGAAATTTATTTTCTCAAGGAGTCACCAGAGTTGGTTTCTGATGAGAGCTCTCTCTGGATTGTAGGAGGCTGCCATCTCACCATATGCTCATAGAACCTCTTCACTGTGAACTCACTGTGGGTAGGGTGTGGTGTCTTCTGGTGACTCTTCCCTTTTTTAGAAGAACAATAATCTTATCGGATTAGGGCCCCACCCTTGTGACCTGACTTAACTTTAATTACCTCCTTATGGGCCCTATCTCCACTTATGGTCACATTGGAGGTTAGAGCTTAAAAGAGATCAGAATGTGCCACCCCAAAATATACCACTTTGGTATAAGGATTATTTTGAATTGAAGGCAATCAACAGATACAGAAAGAAACTTCGGAGCTTCCCTTATCCAACTGAAAGCAGCAAGTCCCAGGAAATAAAGTCTCTCCTTAGAGTGAATCTACTCCCAGAAGAGAAAATGCAAATAAAACCCACCCCAAATCCCTTCTCCATGAAAGTTTAGTAGCACTGAAGGAGACAGATAGACCACTCATAACTGTAGAGACAAACATTATCACAAACTTTAACTGTTTGTTCTTCTAAAAACCCATTTGTCTTTCCCACAAAAACCTATTTGTTCTTCCATAAAAGCCTTTTCTTCCTCCTCCCTTTTCCCTACTAAGTTAGGTAAAAAAGCCTTCTAGCTTTAACCATTTAACCAGCCAACTACTTATTTTCTTAGCTCTCATATGTGTATGAGTAAACCTTTTTTCCCTGTTAATGTGTCTTTTGTCAGTTTAATTTGCAGGCTTCCATTTTTCAGAACATAAGAAAGTAGAGAAAAATTTTTTTCTCCCCTACAGGCTTCAACTTAGGAATTTGAGTTATGGACCAGGGGTACAGAATTCAGTCCATTACAGACTTTAAGCTTCCTCAGTTAACCAAAATCCTTATGCAGACCTTTGAAGAATAAACACAACAATCTAGGGGCAGAGCTGTGTCCATTGGGAGAGAATGGGAAGGGGGCCAGGAGTGATAAACCCTGACCAAGATGGCGGCATGCCTCCCTTCCTCCCTCACAGTTTTATCTGGGGTCTCCACTACCTCCAGCCTTATTAACTCTCCATTTTGATCTTAAAAGGGCTGTCCTTTTCACTAGCTAATGGGTATTTGTGTTGACATGTGTGAGGTAGGGGGTGGTAGAGAAAGTTGAGAAAGTATAGTCATGGCTTTTAAGGGTAGCAGAATATGCCACTCAAAAATATACTCCTTTAGCATAAGAATTATTTTGAGCTGATTATTTTTTAAAAAAACAGCAGACAAGAGAAGCTCTGAAAACAGTGCAGAAGTTACCCTTTTGTAAGAGACATTTACATGTATATGGAAAATCTCCATTTGTAAGAGTATTTTCCTCTCTGTACCAGGAAGAGAAGGATGATTAAATCCCTAGAGACTCTTACCAATGGAGAAGTCTTAAATCTGCATAACAACCTTACCTGTTTACAGGTGCTTTTCCCATAACCCGTCTCCCCACCTCCCTAACATTCTCATTTGTGTTTACCTGGTGGTTTGGGCCATTCCTGGGAGTTGTTAGTTTTCTTCAGTATCTCTCATGTATACATGAGGTATACATGTATTAAACTTCTGTTTGTTTTTCTCCTTTCAATCTGTCTTTTATTATGATGGAAACAGGGAGATCTCAGCCAAAAATTTAGAAGGATAGAGGAAAAAATATTTTCCTTCCCTATATCATATACAGAGAGATTAACTGCATTTTAGAAATGCATAGAAACTAATACTAAAAAGAAACATGCAGTTTTCTTTCCTATATATTTAACAGTCTGAATCATTGCATCCTTTGAGATTTATATAAATCACACTCAAGTCAGAAGGAAGTCTGGGATCTTTCCAGCCAATACAAAGTTGGGATCCTCCCCAAGATCTCCAAAAGTTCCTTGGGGCTTGGTTCCTTAGATTAGCTGCTCTGACTTTCCAGTTTCCCTTCCCTCTCGGTCCCACTGACATCTCACATCCCTCATCTCTTCTCTTCTCCCTGCCCACCCCCATTTCCAATTCTTTAAACACCATTTACATATAGCTTTGGGTGTAACAGATTTCACTGACAGGCTTGGGAAATTGGAGAGAAGGGTGCCCATTTCATTACAGCACTTAAAATTTCTCCAGCCACCCCTGTCCTGGTGAATTTCTCACCCATCCCCCAACCACCACCTGTCACACTGAAGCCCAGCCCACTCAACCAACCTGACACCCTTCCTTCTGCTCACCTCCCTCATCCTCCTTCACTGCCCACAAATTCCTCTTCGTTTTTATGCAGAGCATTATAACTGCCTGCTGTGTTTCCAGTGCCTCCATCTACCAGGTCTGGGTGAATACCCTCCCCCTTGATATTTTACCTAACAAAAGGCTACTTACTCCAGAGATAAATTCTGTCACTTCCTGAGGGGCAGAAGCAGCTGTAGTCAACTGTGGTTTAAAATAGTATTTTTACCTCTACTGTAAGTATTTTTCAAACTTTCCCCACAAGCACGTGTTAACTTCAAAAATCTTTCTGAGTGAGAGTTCACATAACTATAAGCCAGTGGTTCTCAGTCAGGGGCAATTTTGCACCCCTAGGGGACATTTGGCAATGTCTGAAGACATTTTTTATTGTCATAACATGTGGCCTGGAAAGGCTGCTAAATATTCTACAATGCACCAGATAACCCCTTCTGAACAAAGAATTATCCAGCTCAAAATGTCAATAGTTCCAAGGTTGAGAAACTCTGCCGTAGGCCAATAAGCATCTAAACAGAGTAACATAGTGATTCTCTTTTCCCCTGTTTAAAGTGGGACCGACTAAAGGAAGCCATTCCCTTCATGTTGGCAGAATAACAACAATTAGGAATTATTGACTATTTACTCTGCTCCTAAAAACTATTAGGTAAATAGTTGCCCAATTACCATCCCTTATCTAAGGAAGAGGGAACCAAACTGAGGCCTGGAGCTGGTAAATAATTTGCCAACATCACACAAACAGTAACTGATAGACCTAGAATAACCTGAGACAGAGATGTATGTGTCAGGCAGGGAAGCAATCTTGTTAACATTCACACTTTGGTCTTAAACTTGCCACACACAGATGTGTCTTGCATTTCTTCATGACTGCTAAGCAAACAGAGAAGGTGCTAAAGGGAGGAAACATGACGCTTTGGCCATTGAGCTTCAAACCAAAATTGTGAGGAGCAGTTTTGTGCTTTGTAGAGAGAACTTTAAAAGCGTGTTTCCTTCAAGAGATTTGGGTTTTATTCTTTAAAATTAATTAACGTTATTATTGGTACACAAAGTGAATGTGTGTATATATGTACTTTAAATACTTTTAAAGGTGCATTTTTAAATATAAAAGGAAGAGGAGGCAAGCCCAGATAGTTTCACTAGAGAATGCTACTGTAAGTTTATAGAATTAATGCCAATTCTACACAATCTTTTCCAGAAAAATAGGAAAGAAGGAAACACTTTCTAATTCATTTAATGAAGCTGTATTACCCTGATACCAAAAGTGGACCATTGTATTACCCTGATACCAAAAGTGGACAAAGATAATTTAAAAAAAGAAAGAAAATGAAAACTACAGACCAATATCCCTTGTTAATATAGTTGTAAAAAATCCTTAGCGAAATAATAGCAAATAGAAGTCAGCAATATTTAAGAAGAGTTATCAACCATGACTGAGTGTGGTTTATTTCAGGAATACAAGGCTGGTTCAATCTTTGAAAGTCAATCAATATAATACACCATATTAGCAGGGTAAGTAGGGGGGGAAAATCACATGATCATATCATTCAATGCAGAAAGAGCATTTGACAAAATTGAACACCCATTCATGATTTTTTTTTTAAATCTCAGAAAAATGGGAAAAGAGGAAAATTTCTTCAACTTTTAAGTTAAAGAACACACACACACACACAAAATACCTATGCTAACATTATGCTTAATGGTGAAAGACTGAATTTTCTCCCCTTAAGATCAGAAGCAGGTAAGAATGTCTGCTTTCACCACTCTTATTCAACATAATGGAAGTTCTAGCCTGTGCAAGAAGACAAGACAAGACAAGACAAGAAAAGGCATACGTATGAGAGAATGTAAAAAATAAAACTATCTGTGTTTTCAGATGACATGATTATCTAGATAGAAAATCCCCCCCAAAAAAAATCTACCCAAAAAAAAAGAAAAAAAGAATAAGTTCAACAAGGTTGCAGGGTATCAGATAAACATAAAAAATCAAATGTTTTTTTGTATACCAAAAAATGAACATGTGGACACACAAAAAAATTAAATATAATGTCATTTACATTTACTCCAAAAAATAAAATATGTGTAAATCAAATAAAACATGAACTTGTATGCTGAAAATTAAACAATGATGACTTTTTAAAAATCAAAGATTTTTGGAGAGATATACTATGTTCATGGATTGAAGGACTCTACATGGTAAAGATGCCAATTCTCCCAAAACTGATATACAAATTTAATGCAATTGTTATTAAAATTTCAGTATGATATTTTCTGTATATATAGACAAACTTATTCTAAAATTTATATGGAAAGGAAAAGAAACTAGAAAAGCCGAAACAATTTTGAAAAATAATGAAAGAGAAATCAGTCTACCTGATTTCAAGGCTTGTCATATAGCTGTAGCAATCAAAACAGTGTAGAAATAGCAGAGAGATAGGCTTATAGAGCAGGGGAACAAAACAGAGACCTAGCAATAGACCCACAAAAGTTTACCCATTTGATTTTTGACAAAGATGCAAAAGCAATTTCATGAAGGAAAGATAACCTTTTCAACAAATGGTCCTGGAGCAATTAAACATCCAAAGGGTGGGACAGGATAAAGAACCTCAACCTAAGTATCACAGCTTACACAAAAGTTAACTCAAAATGGACCATGGACTTAAATGTAAAATGTAAAGCTATAAAACTTGTAGAAAATAACATAGGAGAAAATCTTCAGGATCTAGAGCTATGAGAAGAATTCAATTCTTAGACTTGACACTAAAAGCATGATCCCTAAAAAAATAAATTGGCAAATTGGACTTCATCAAAATTAAAAACATATGCTCTATGAAAGATCCTCTTAAGAAAATTAAAAAACAAGCTAGAGAGTGGAAGAAAATATTTGCAAGCCACATATCCGACAAAAGACTATGTCTAGAATATGTAAAGAACACTCAAAACTCAACAGTAAAAAAACAATCCAATTAGAACGTGGGCAAAAGACATGAAGAGACATTTCACCAAAGAGGATATACAGATGGCAAATGAGCACGTGAAAAGATGTTAACATTATTAGCCATTAGGGAAATGCAAATTAAAATCACCATGAACTATCACTACATATCTATCAGAATGGTTAAAATAAAAAATAGTGACAACACTAAATTCTCATGAGAATATTGAGAAATTGAATCACTCATACATTGCTGGTGGGAATGTAAAATGATACAGCCACTCTGGAAAACAATTTAATAGTTTCTTTAAAAATGAAGCACACATTTACCCATAAGAACCAGCATTCCACTCCTTCTCATTTATCCCAGAGAAATGGAAATCTGTGTTCACACAAAAACCTGCACACGAACATGTACACCAGCTTTATCTGTAATAGTCAAAAGCTGATACATACTACGGAATACTACTCAGCAATAAAAATCAACTACTGATACAAGCAACAACCAGATGATTCCCCAGAGAATTATGCTGGGTGACAGACAAAAGCCAGTCCCAAAGATTAGATATAGTATGATTCTATTTATATAATATTCTTAAAATGAAAAAAAAAAAACAATAAAAATGAAGAACAGACTAGGGGTTACCAGGGTAAGGAAGGGTGAGAGCAGGAGAGAAATGAGGGTGGCTATACAGGGCAACATGAGGGGTTCTTGTGATGGAAATATTCTCTTTCTTGACTGTGTCGATGTCAACATCCTGGTTGTGATATACTATGGTTTTGCAATGTTACCATTGGGGGAAACTAGGTAAAAGGTATAGGGCATCTTTCTGTATTGTCTCTTACAACCGCATGTGAATCTATAATCTCAAAATCAAATGTTTATTTAAATAAACTATATTATAACTAATTATAACTATACTATACTGTATTACAATACTATATATTGTATATAGTATATTATTACAATAAACTATAATATAATTATATATAACTATATTGTATCTACTTAAATAAACAGATATACGGAAGGAATCCACCTGAGCTATGGAGAGAGTCATGGTTTAAAAGAAAGATAGGCCCCAAAATGACCTTTAGGAGAAGGTAAAAACAGTGCAAACCCACAACAAGCTAGCTTCATGATTAAGGTTAACAAGTACCCATTCACTGGAGAAGCCATCCCTAAAATGTAATCAGGAGACAAATTGCCTACTGTCCTGAAGAGCAGGCACTCTAATCCATGTAAAATAAACTGTAGACATGGAAATTGTAATGTGAGAAGAGTGTAGAAACCAAGGGGGAGGGGGGGTGGCATAATGACAAGTGCAAACAGAAAGTGAGGAGTTACCATGGAGTCTAGAAAGAGCTGGAGTATGAGACACTAGGTGTTTTTCCAGCACTGACCAGGACAGAGCACAGCTGGCCAACACAAACATCCAGTCTACTGGGCAAATATATTCCTCACTGAAGGAGGATTTTTCACTGGGGCAGTCACCATGTGATGAAAATATACCCTCTAGGAAATCCAATTTCCTTTGCTTGGGTTCTACATTCATCAAGCAACCTTCTGATCTTAATTTGATTTTTGATGGTTTCCTCACTGGAAGAGAAGGGGCTAATGGAATCCAATCTGCTAAATGATTATGTGTTTTCTTCCCTTATGACCCTCCCATGGTTTTTTGGCATTGAGTATTTTGTTCTAAATTGTTTTCTCTCTCAGGCATGATAGTATTTATCCTACAAAAAGAATATAATTCCCCTGAGCAAAGAGACCAAGTCAACTGTCATTTATTAAGCACCTGCAATGTGCTTTAAACTGCACAAGGATCAAAGGCAAAATGACAACTGAGATATAATTTGTGCCCTCTGTGATCAGTAATTTTCTGGTAGTCCTATACCAGCTGGGCTGGTGTTCGTGGCATTATGACCAAGAATGTGGGCTCCAGAATCAAACCATTGGGGTTCAAATATTGGCTCCAACATTTACCGTCTGCATGACCTTGAACATGTTGAGGAACCTTTCTGATCCGCAGGTATGTGACCTCACAAGTTGTTATGTGGCCTGAGTTAATTTGGACAAAGCATAGTACCAGAGACATAGTAAGCATTTATTAAATGGGATCTATTATTACTCTGACAATCATTCTTCTAGCAATAATTTTCAATCATGTGAGATTACACTTTCCTTTACTGCCCAGCTAATTTGCCTGGCCATCGAGGTCCAATTTCTTACCAAATTCCTCTTTCCAGGCATCTGGGAACACCAGGGATTACAGAGAAATTCTATAATCCGCCTTGGTGTTTGCTTCCTACCAATCAGCTCTGGCTGAAGCCCATTGTTCTGCCTTTCGGCACCTTCAGACCAGCTTCTCCTACCCCAACCATGCAACTTCCCCTCATCCCCAAAATGGTCCAACACCTGCCTTCATTCCCCACAGCACTGTCTTAGGTCTTCACATTTAAGACTTGAATTTCAGAAAATTTGGGAATAACCAAAGTGACCTGCACCTAGAAAATTCTAAACATCTGAGTCCAGGTTTACCACTATGTTTCAGGAGCTGTCTCTCTTTCTCTCTAAAAAAACCGCAGTCTCCAGGTCCCATATCGTTTGAGGCCATAGAGAAGGGGAAAAAAAGTGTTTTGTTTTGTTTTGTTTCATTTTAAACAGAAACTTAATCTCAGAGGTATGGCTCTGCCCACCAAGAAGAAAGTCTTGTTCATTCTTTGGTAGAGCTGTTGAACCACACCCTCCAGCTTCCCCTGGCCAAATATGCAGTGCTTTCCCTTTGCAGGCCCACAAGGCCCAGTACAGAGGAGGTCGGCCCTTGGGGAGGGGGAGGGAATGGGGCTTCCCTACAGCGGAAATAGATGATTTGCACCTCCCGTGGCTCTCAAGGTCCTCCTCCAGCCACAGAGGTTTCCTTGACCTATTTTCATTCATTGTGCC
>NW_024355205.1:513790-528264 GCF_902729225.1 Pteropus medius | reverse complement strand
CGGATCTGACAGACCCTAGTCTGACCTCCCAAAATAAGTGAAAAGCAATTTGAATCTGTCATCAGGGTTTGTTTTTTTTTTAAAAAAAAAATACAAACACACTAAAGAGAAATACAGCAAAACTTATTTAAATCTTCTTTCTCCTCCTCTGACCCAGGATTCGCCCCTTGAACTATATATTCCTTTTCTCCCCCTTTAGTAGCTAGCTCTTTCTAGAATAAATCTGTCAAGTCTTTCTCTAATCAGCCTGGGTGGGGGCAGCCAGGCTAGCAGAAAGAAACAGAATCTTCCCAGAAAGTTCGGAGGAAACATACACGCACAGAGTTACATATACTTCTGCTTTGATTTTCCTGTTGCTCCCTTGCGTTAGATTAAATAGTGAGAGGCGGTTCTTCCCAACAGTCCTTATTAAATACATGGTCGTCTCCCATCAACAAGCCTACACACTTACCCTTGAGTTTGACCAAATCAACTGATTTTTCATTTTACAAAAGGAAAATACAAAGACTTTAAGAAGAGAATAAAAAGGAGGAGAGGAAGAAATGAAAGTTTAAAAAATGAGGAAAAGGGAGAGGAAAAAGCAGGACTGAACGTTTTCTATACAGCACGGGGAAGAGCCACGAGCTTGCTGGAGAGGGGGTCTTTACTTAGACAGTCTGTTCACATCTCTGCACATTCTGGTGATCTCAAAATAAGATCAGTGGTAGATGATATTGTGCTTCTTCCAAACACCTTTCTGAGAACACCTCCCACAACGTGTCAAAACAAATGAAATTCCGCATTCCCGCTTGTAAATATTTTTCACCCACAATAAATGAAAGCTGTGATTCTACAGATACCTCACAGCTTAGCATTCTTTATGAGGTGTATAAATAAGACCTACAATGTGATTGGAGAGCTTCTCTCCTGGCAGTACCATTTTTATACTATCGGCGAGCTCACATTTACATAATCCAATTCAACAAATACTGATTGAATATACATAGTATTGTATAAATATGTATCAATACATATGAGAACTAGATAAAGAGAAACCAGTCAGAATCGGGCAGTGTGTGCGAACCCCAACGATGGCCCCCCTCAATTCCTGCAGCGGGATCGGGCTGTCTGACTTCGGGGAACAGATGTTCTTTGAGCACCACGGCATTATTCACCTAGCACTCCCCTGTGCCCACCCCGATCCCACAGTGCAGTGGATAAATAAAATCTGTGCTCATGCATTAAATCAACATGCATTACACGCCACTGAAAATACATATACGATGCAGAAATTGCATCTTCATTTCCAAACACATTTGTTATGAAAGTCTCCTAAAGAGATTGGGGGAACCAGGGGAAAATGTTAGCATTTTTAATGAAGGAGAAAAAGGTTTTGAGTTGTATCTGTTATTTAAATACTTAGGTTGAGGGAGTGACCTTTCGGATATTAGCAAATACTTTTCTAAACTTAATGAATTTTGCAGAGAAAAAGACATCCTGTAAATTTCTTTATTTCTGAATCCGCACTGAAGGAAAAATTAAAACTGCCTTATATTAGTCTTCTCTGGCTGACATAACAAGTACCACAGGCTTAAACAACAGAAATTTATTTTCTCCCAGTTCTGGAGGCTAGAAGTCCAAGATCAAGCTGACAGCAGGGTTAGCCTCTGGTGAGACCTCTCCTGGTTTGCAGATGGCTGCCTTCTTGATGTGTCCTCACATGGCCTTTGCTCTGTGTGCTCACAGAGAAAGAGAGACTGAGAGATTTCTGGTGTTTCTTCCTCTTCTTATAAGGACACCAGTCCTATTGGATTAGAACCCACCCTTATGACCTCATTTAATCTTAATTACCTCCTTAAAGGTCCTATCCCACCAATATCTTCATATTTGGAGTTAGGACTTCAACACATATATTTTGAGAGAACACAGTTCAGTCCATAGCATGTTCTTAAGTGCCTTCAGCTAAAAATATGGATGATTTTAAATTTCTCCTGAAGCTAAACTTTAGGAACAGGTATGGTTTTCCAAGTACTAAAGTTGAGAGTGACAAGCACAGAATAAATTAATATGTATATTGTTATTCTGATTGTAGGTTGGTGGTAGTGGTGGTTGTTTTGCTTTGCTTTTTTTCCCCTGTTGCCTTACATTGACTCTCTTAACTTCTCAAAATTCAAAATTCATTTATTCTAAGCTATGAGCCCTCTGAGAGATCTGAGGGCTTCCTGCAGGGTCTGGCACATATCGGGAACTTAAGAAATGCTTGTGGCAAGAATGAATGGCTCCTTTTCTCGTAGGCATGGGGTCAGAAAGAGGAAGTTGATGAGAAGGGCCTGAGTGGGTAGAGGCAGGCTGGGACAGACCCTTCTCTCAACCTCCCCTGCCTCTTTGGAAGCTGAGGAAAAGAACTCTCTAAAGCAAGCAGCCATCACAGCCTAAGGAGAGGAGACATGAACTGTAAGTCAGTTCTCTGGGCACTGCACGCTCAAGAATGTTGACACATGAATTGGGATGGAACACAACTACCCATTGGTTCCCCGAGCCACATACCCAAAAGTTGCCAGGGTCCGAGCCAGGGGAGAAGGCCATTAGGCTGAGGACATAAGGAAAAACAAGGAAAGATTTACTGAGTATCTTCCCTTCATCATTCAATAAATATTTATTGATCACACATTTTATGTCTGACACTATACTTGGCACTACGGACAAAAGATGGATAAGACACATTTGCCCTCAAGGAATACATGGGAGTATAAAGAGACATGACCATTCTGAGACCACTGGCATGCTGTGCCAAGCTTCTTCTTACCCTTGACAAAGCATCATGTAATAGCTGGTGGCTCTCCAGTATCTGTAAGTAAAGACTTGTTTTGTGTGTGTTTCCTAGAGCCAAACAAAAAGTTTTCAATTTTGCTTATTTTTTATGGTTGTTTTTTGATCTGCCTGGCCTGAGAGATATAGGCCTGGACTGCTCTTGCAATGAGCCAGAGGAAGGACTCGACTGGCCATCCAACTCAGATAATATTTTAACACTCCTGGTCATAAGGCTTGAAGCAACTACCAGGTTAGGGTGAGTGCCTGGGATAAGAGTCTGGCCCCAGTGAGGGGCCACTGGACAGCTGACAGGGAACACAGATGGAGGATTAGGTACTCAAGTGACAGCCCGTCTTGGTGGCCTGGTCTGCCAGGGCCAACCTCTCTGGTGGCTAAAACATCCAGAACACCCCCACACACATACACCCTGCCCCAAGCAGTAGAATCAGTCAGAGCCCTGTTAACTGGCCTGTTCACCCTCACCATCACCTGGCATGTGAGACTAGGCTGGGCAAAGCATTGCAACAACTTCCTCGCTTGCTCTACAGCTAAAATGACCCAAGTAAAAGCGACGCTGACCTTGATCTTGCCCATGGAAGTCACCAGGTAAGGCAGAAGCATACTGACACACTCATGGAGATCAGCAACTGTAACTTGGCAGAGAGCCTTAAGCAAAGAGTTGAAGCACGGTGTGGCAACCAAATAAAGTTGCCAATACTGGATCGTTTTCACCCGAAAAAAAGCAGAAATGTAATACAGTTCAACCTAATGTAACAATAGCTGACTCACGTATGGCACCTCCTATGTACCAGGCCAGGTTCTAAGCTCTTTACACACAAATTCGGTTCATCTTCAAAGCAACCTCATGGTGTGAGTACTATAATTACCCCTGCTTTATAGAGAGGGCTGAGTAAGGGACCACTAGTAAGTGTCAAGGATTCTAATACAAGCCACCTGGTTCCAGAATCCACGCTTTCCACCTCAATCCTGACCTGCCTCTCTGTGCACAGACTTTGGGGAAAGCACAGAGAAAGAGCCAAGAAAAGGCTCCCAGAAGGAAGTCAACCCAAGGTGCCTCATGCCTGCTGTTGCCCAACAGAGCGACAAAAGGTCGTCTTGTTTTCACTGGGTCTTGTTTGCCCCCCTGGGGAGTCGTCCCTGAGGGTTCAGTTCATACCACCCAAACTCACATCAGGTTCACTCAATCAACAGCCATTGTGTAAATGCAGGAGTGAGGAGGGGAAGAAGATGAACGAACAAAAAAACAGTGCAAACGTTCATTTGCATACAGAAATAAAAGTGCCAAGCTAACTGGAATACTCAGGTGTATGGAGCTGGAGGAGGCACGGAGCTTTTTGTATACATTCCTGAGGTACATTTCACAAAAACTCAATGTGGAAAAATATTATCATCTTAGTTTTACAGATGAGGAAATGGATTGGGAGAGGTGACCGAAGCCACCTGCCCCAAAATCCTAACCACACTCTTTTTACTCCCACTTCTGCCTTCCACACTGCTCAGCACTTTCTCCTCCCAAAAGGAAAATTCACTTGGGAAATCCAATTAAGATGATTCTACAGCTGGAGGAAGAAGACAGGAGCAGATTAAGAGAAGTGGGCAGGGCTTCGCGTACAGCTTCCGGCTGCGATACCCGATTCGCCCTTCCCCACAACGCAGCAGGACACCTTCCAGCCAGACAAGAACACTTAAGGTGGTCGTCAGGGCATGCGCACCCTGGGTAACTGCTGGAGAAACTGAAAATCGTCATTCTCTCACTCTGGCACCTTTTCAATATTCCTTATCAGCCACCAAAAGCTACTGCCATTACAACATTACCTCTTGATGGGCATATTACAATTTCCTAGATTACATCTTATCTGACATTAGTTACATTTTAGGGTTGTTGCTTCCTGGCACTTTAATTTCATAAGTAAGCTATCTCCAAATCACAGAGGAGGATGAGTTACAGCTACTTTCGTCCTTTCTCTGAACCTCGTTTCCAGAAACTGACATTTTCCCCATGGACCTGCATTCCAGGGTATAATATCTGCTGGTGCCATAGCTTTCTATCTATTAACTATAAAGTAACGATTATGTTCTTTATCTTAATTATTTTATTTTCTACTTTTGGTGTTTGGCACGAGAAGAAGGAGCTATAGGCAGAAACTGTGTAAAATTGTCATCTTCCCAGCAAAGAATTCTTTTGTAAGAGGGGGTCATCGGGATTCTAAGGAATTTTTCTTTTTATTGTTATTAATTTTAATTACAGGGATTAGATGATATATAGATACCAAAGATATATTTCTGCAACATTACCATATAATCATCAAGGGTTAATAAGCGTAAAGGAGAACACAAAATGTAACAACTTATCCACATTTTATATCCTACCACCAATGAGTCAAAGGAAAACTTCAAATAGTGCATATGAGAGGTGAATAAGGTACTACACACACCGTCTGTGTTACTTCCCTCCTCTGCCAGATGACAAGATTCAATAGCATAAGAAGGGAAGGAGATGGGACCTAACTCATTTCCTCAGGAAATCCACCTTCTTGTACTGCATGGCACACTATTAAGGAAAAAGAACAAAGCTAGGGAATGGACAAGTTGATATGATTTAAAATGATGAGTTTAAACATGTAATTATATTAAATCTCTTTAAAGGGCAAACAACTAGTTTCCCTGCAAGAGTACTTTCTATAGAATCATCCTTCAGTCCTCCGGCCTACATTTCTGCCATGACTCTGTTGGCCCAAAATTTAAGTCTTAACTGCAGTTGACTGCATAGGACTTACTGTTCTGTTCTTTATCATATAGATTTGTTGGTTCCCATGCATTGAAAAACAAGGCTTTTGATGAATATTTTACAGAATGGATTTGCAAACTCTGCTTTAGCAATCTATCTTTAACTATACATTCTGCATGTTAGCCATTGGGAATAAAGTAATGAAGGCTAGAATGCATCCATTATTGAATGTCCTCAAGTTTTTGTGGCTGAATTTAGATGAGGGATTAAATGCTAAAATTTACAAAGCATAGCTAAAAAATAAGACTGGATTTAAAAAACAAACAAACAAACAGATATTCCAAACATGCAAACTCTAATGAGGGAAATTGGAGAACAGTAAGTTGAGTATGATCATGACTAGAGATGTCCCAGGACCACTGAGGACTCAGCTAAATGTGGGAGGCCATGGATTTGAGGTGACTAGACCACCATGTTATGTGTCGTTTGCACTCAGCATCCATTCCTACCTCTTCCATCTGTCCCCTTCTCCCCACTCCCTCCCCACCACCACCATACACATTGCAGAGGCTGGAAGACTAAAAGCCACATTTCTCAGCCTCCTCTGCAAATAGGATTCTGGACGTGACTTTGGCTCTGCCGTTGAGATGCCCCTGTGTGATACTAGAAAGGTGGAAGGGAGGCAGAGGCCATCTTCTCTGATAAGGGCAGTAGATAAGCAAGCTCGGCAAATGTGGGTGTTGACAATATGCTCCACAGTCTAGACACAAGCTTGCCAGGTGTCGGGCAGTTGTGGACATAGCAACGGAAATAGCATTTCCTTCCAACTGAATTCCAAGTGTGATTGTGAATCCAAAAGCCAAATAGCACCCCAACCTCTACTCCTGCACACCTTCACAGTTTTATAGATACTCAGCTCCTTGCATTAAATCCAATTCCACTAGAAATCTCTAGAATGTCTTCTGTCTCCTGCATCTAACCCTTCTTAGTCTGTGTTTCCTCTAGTGCCAAAACAGCCTAAGATTATGAGGCTGAATAATTGGACCGATCTTGGATTAGTATTTTGCAGGGCAAGTTTAATGGAAGAAAAAGGAAAAAAATGATTTGGATAGCACTTCCCAAACTATGGCATGAAAACCCCTGGTGACTTAAGAAGTACGAGTCCATGGCATTAAGTAACATTGAAACATGTAATGAAAGAGTTATTCCTTTTCAATTCTCTTTTAATCATTTAGGGAGAATTCTTAGGCCGGGACTTGATTTCTTTAACACCTCTCTAATACTTACTAATCCCCTTTATTTGCAAGGCTAATAGAAACAGCCTTTGATCAGGCAGGGATACTTAGCTAGAATGTAATGACACTGTTTTTATTTTCATTATATTTATTTCTAGAGTTATCTTCTCAGTATGGCAAGTGGTAGAACTTTTCCATTTATGTTAATGAGAAGTGTCCTTTTAATTTTTACTTTAAAAAAAATCTTTCAAACACAAAAAAATAGAAAGAATACAATGAACATCTATATCTTCACCACGGAGATTCTACCTTGTTTACATTTTCCAGATTTACTTCGTCTATAATTTCCTTTTGTTCAACAACTTCAAAGTAAATTATAGGCGTTGAGTCACCACCCTGAATTACTTCAGCAAATCTGGAAAACGAGAATATTCTTCTATAAAATGATACCTATTATCACACAAAACAAAATTAATAATTTCTTCAGGTTGTCTAGCCATGTTAATTAGGAAGATGTTTTCTGTTAAATAAATTTACTTTAAAAATATGAGATGGTTTAAAGAAAAAATAGAAAAGTAATAGTAAATAATAATATAGATAGTATATGGATATGGGGGAAAGTGTGATGATGGGAAAAAATGTGAGGATAAGGGAAAAGTGTGACAATAGTAGCAACAGTAAACAATAATTTAGGTACGTGAATATGGGGAAAAGTGTGATATGGTAGGTTTATAATACTCTGGCTTGAAAAAATACCTGAGAAATGGTAGAAAAGATGGAACATAAGATCTGGCTGTGTAGGAAAAGGAAATAGAACAAGAAAGATGTTAATAGGTTGGGAGAGAAGTAAGTGGGCCGTGAAATAGAAGTTACTCCTGGTCAAAGAATAAGTATGTGGGAAGGAAAGAAAAAGTGACCTGGAGGGATTAAAAAGTGAATGCACAATAGTGCGATTAGAGGTTATCCCTGGGAGGAATGACAAGAGTAACTTGTACTCTCTGTGGTGCACTAGATGACCATACAAGCTCTGGAGTCAGACTGCCTGTTTTGAATCCTAGCTATGCCACAATTAGCTATTGAACCTTAATCTAATTACTTAAGATCTCTTTGCTTCAGTTAACTCATCTATTAAATGGGGAAAAATAGTAGTTCTCACCTCATACATTGCTGTAAAGATCAAATGAATTAAGATGCTACAGCCCCTCTATAACACACAAGTGATTAGGATGATCCAAAAAATTCAGTGTGTAAAATGTGAGTTTCTATTATGACGAACGAAGTTAATGAAAAACAGTATTTTTGGTGTGTCTGTATTGTCACAAAAGGCACGAAAATAAATCTAATAAAACGTACTGTATACAACTGATTAGAAATGTTGCCTTGGGTACTGGGTCTAGGTGAGGGAAGAAATGAGAGGAGGAAGTGATACAGTGGTAGATGAGTGAAGTGGACAGTTACAGGAAATTTGAATTTGAAAGTTAGCAGGAAGTGGGAAAAGGGAGGGACTAAGATCAAGGTTAACACCAGGGCTGTGGATTATAAAGGGCTCTCCTCCCCAAAAGCACAGAATTTTATTCAGCTTCCATATGAGAATGGGGGCAGGCACAGGACTGGAGATAATTTATTATCAATAAGCCGATTGTGTTTTATGGGATATTGATTTATCTGTTGCTTTTACTATACATATGAGGTGCTTAGAACAGGCTCCGGCACATCAAAAGCACTTAATTAATGTTCGCTATTACTATTTTTATATTTCTCTCTTCCAGTCCCGCTACCTCACCCTATTTCAGGTCCATGGCCCACTTGGCTGGTTTATGTTAGTTCTTCATAACTAGTCTCCTGATCTGGGCAGGGAATTCAAAGAGCCTACCAGGAATTCTCCCACACTTCTACTAGGTTTCCAAGCGCCCACCACATCCCAGCCACTTCCTAAAGGTTCTTCACACAAAAATTAATATGCTCGGTACCATGATTCCCTGTCATGCTGAAGACGGCTGATTGGATCAGCATGAGCATCTGGTACAAAAGCAACTGTTCATTGATTGACTAGTCAGCAGCCAAGGAAGTTAGCTACACAACCGGGGGACTGGGGGACAGGACTCTATACTAACCTGTGGTTGACCGACCCAATCATATTCTCCAATTTAGAGAATTTGAATTTAATATATAGAGAGGACCAGCCAGCACAAAGGAAACAAAGGCAAAACAACACAGAAATAAGTCAATAAGTAAGCAGAACTCCTGAGGAAGAAGTCATGAGTAAGCAAAGTATTTACCACCTGTTTCCCTCCTCATCTCTGGTCCTTACTGAACCCCAAATGCTAATTAAGGAATTTAGCTCCTTGGTCATAATACTCCTCTCTGGTGCTCCTCTCTAAACGTAGGACTTCCAGAATGACAGAATTTTAAAGCTGAAAGTAGAGGTCACTACTCTCCAAAAAACTTTTCTCTGTTATAACCTTACAGATTGCCTTTTGGAAATAACTAGTAAAAGCCATACAATGTGTATACCAGCAATTCCACTTCTAGTAATTTATACTATGGAAAATAATTAGATGCACACACAAAAATTATCTAAGAGAGTGTTACTTGCAGCTTCTTTCAAATTATCAAAAGTTTCGAAACTACTTACACATATAACGATAAGAATTGGTTAAATAATTGTTATATACAGCCATTAGATAGAACACTAGTAACTAAAAATTGAAATGAGTTATAAATTTATTACTATAGAAACATATTATTGCCATACTGATAAGTCAAAATATTGGATCACAAAATGGGATGCTATGTTCTGATTCTATTTGTTGAGAAATATATTTTAAATATGTTTACATAAACAAAGAAATCTGGAGTTTTTATAAAGCTTATCTCTAAGTAGTAGGAATATAAGTGGCTTGATTTTATTTATGTATAACTTCTAAATTTCCACATTAAACATACATTTCTTATGAAGTAAAAACAAAACAAAAATACTACCTACAGCCAGATGACATCCTTTCTATAAATTCCGATGAGAGAAGCCCACCCATAAATGCCTTCCCCCTGCTTCTGAATATAGACACGTTTACATCTGTCTCCAACCCAAAGCACTCAGACAAATTAACGTCCTCTTGATTGTACTGCCTGAGCAAATAAAACCTTGGAGAGATAGGCCCTTCACTCTACAGTACCAGACCCAGTGTCTTACAAATTGTTTTAAGTTGTATGGTGGTCCCAAAAAGATACGTGCACTTCCCAGAATCTGTGAATGTGACCTTACTTGAGAAAAAGGTCTTTGCAGATATAATTAAGTTAAGGATCTTGATTATAGATCATCATGAATGGGCCTAAATCTAATAACAAGTATCTTTATAAGAGATAAGAGGGAGGAGACTAGGACACAGAGAAGAAGGCAATGTAAAGATGAAAGCAGAGATTGGACGTAGGCAGCCACAAGCCAAGGGACTCTGGAGTTACCAGGAGTTGGAAGAGGCAAAAAGATTCCCCCTGAGAGCCTTGGGAGGGAGTACAGCCACACCGACACTTTGCTGTTGGACTTCTGCCCTCCAGAACTGGGAAATAATAAATTTCTGGTATTTTAAGCCACCACATTTGTGGTAATTTGTTGTACACATAGCACAACAATATGCACATAGTAGGCCCTTTGTCAATATTAGTGGGAAGAAAAAAAGAATTGTTTGAAAGATTATGTCCTTGATTTACTAGCTTTGACTCAGAAAGACTGTCTCATTAAAATATTTTTCTAATACCCTCATTTCTTATCATCAAATTTGAATTCTTCCTCCCACCATGTATTTATAAGGCAACCAAAATGGCAAAGTGTTACTCCGTAACCCATTAGCCTTGATTTGAAGTGTAGAAATAAAAGTAATTGACTCTCCCTTACGATGTTTTTATGAAGACACAGTGTCCTCCATGCTTTCTCAAATGCTAAGCTCCTTATTTTACTGGAGCATGAGTTCAGTATCCATGGCTTTGCACAGACTTCACCAAACACTGACAGTAAGAGCTTTAAAGGGACAATGACAGGGTTGAGAGGTTGAAAAATTTGACCTACTTTTCTCTTCTGTCTGTTCTAAAAAATCCATGTCATTTTCTTCCTGTGATTCAACTCAGTTCTTTAATCCACACTCACAGTTCCTTTCAATGGAGGGCGTAATTTTGGCCTCGTGTGTTTGCTTTTTGTTTTGCTTTTGAATCAAATGCTTCAGTGCTTTGATAACTAAAAGTGAATAGAAGAGAGAATGTGTTTTTCTTCAGGCTTAAAAAAAATGCCGTTGAACACTCAAGGGATTATCATGCAAAATATGTTTTAAAGAGCTGTGAGTGGAGTGGGGGTGCACCAGAGAGAAGGGGATGTTGAAACCTCATAAATTGGTTATAGAATGATGTCTGCTCGGGATGACAGAAAGCGTCAGTCTTCGAGGTCATTTCTCATCCATGTGGTATACAACTGTGTATGGTTCCAAGTATAAGGCAGCTCCCTGCCTCAGATTCCAATGTGGGGAAAGAATTCGTAGAATGAATCCATATGTAAATGAATGCAATGACTTTCCAATTAGAATCCAAATCCAATGACTTTCCCTTTGAGTCTCATTCTTCTCTCATTAATGCATAGCAGGGCTGGTGATGGAAAAGATAGCAGAGAAAGGAATATTTGCCCTACCTTTCCACCTCTATGCCTCCCAACCACCCCATTTGTTTTGATATGGGCTCCTCTGAGCCAAAGATGTTCCATGACATTAAGGTAGAGGCCTGCTGGTGGCCCCACTTCTTTCATCCTGACATCTCCCCTTCCCAGTCCAACTTCTCCAGGATCCTATCCCTCTGGAGTCAGACTGTGATAGGGGCTGGTCTGCAGAGGACCTGGGTAAGGTTCTGAAGGCTGCAGGAAACATTTCGTGCTGAGTTTGAGCTATTGATTTGAGCTTGCTAAACTATTGAGCAAGTCACTTTCTTCCCCTCCGGTAAAGTAAAGTCTTGGCCTTCTCACTTGGAGAAGCAAACAGAAGAGTCTAGGAAAAAGGGAAGTCTTTGACTCTCATACCAACCGGAAATGAAGAACTGCATGCAGCCTGGAGAGGGAACATAGGATAGCTAGACTGCTCGAGGGGATAAGCCAATAACCACATTTGACCTAGATGATAATGGCAGATGGTGGTTTGAATTATTCTTCTAAGGTATAAACTGCATTTTAATGGTGGCTTTTGATGCCTGAAAAGAAGACAAGACTAATATGGGAATTTTGGCCAGTGGCCAGTTGGGAAACATTCTTTAAGAGAAAGACTTTCAAAATGCTCCTTAAAAACAAAACATAGGAAACGCCACCAATCCCAACTTATATCCCTACCAAAGCCACATCCAGTGAAGTCCTCGGCATGCCCTGTGCCCCTTGCTGAGCAGCTCCAGGTCCCACACTGGTGGCATCTGGCCTCAGTTTCTGGTGTAGCCTCTTGAGGCAACTATAAGCACAGCACAGTATCAGCCATCTTGGGATTACTTGCTGAATCAGGTGGCCCCAGAGGGGTACAGGCTGGGGCTAAAGTTAGCCTGCACCTGGACCCCTCTCAGGACTGTGCCGCTAGACATCTACTATACAAAACAACGCTAATAAGACCGGGAGACTTAGGAGCTTTGCTTAGTACATAGAAACAGACACAGAAAGGCAGCCAAAATGGGTAGACAAAGAAGCAGAAACCATCTGAGAGAACAGAACAGAGATCCAGGAAAAATGGAGTCAAGCAATCTAACAGATGCAGAGTTCAAAACGCTGATTATAAGGATGCTCAATGAACTCAGAGGAAGTATACATGAACTCAGTAAAAACTTTAAAAAAGAGAGAAGAAAAACTTAAAAATGAAGATGGAAATTATAAAAGGGAACCTGTCAGAAATGAAGAACTTAATACCTGAGATGAACAGTATATTAGAGGAAGTCAACAGAGTGGAGGAAGCAGAGGATCAAATCACAGATATGGAGGATGAGGCAGCGGAGGACACCCAGTCAGAATGGCAACGAGAAAAAGAATCCAAAATAATAACGATAATATAAGGATCCTATGGGATAACATTAAACAAAACTTTGCATTCTAGGGGTACCAGAAGAAGAAGAGCAAGAAGTTATAAACCTATTTGAAGAAATAATGATGGAAAACTTCCCTAACTTGGTAAAGGTATTAGACATACAACCCCAAAGAAGATGAGCCCAAAGAGGCCCACACCAAGACACTTCATAATTAAAAAGCCAAAGGTTAAATACATAGAGGGAATCTTAAAAAGCAGCAAGAGAAAAACAGTTACCTAGAAGGGAGTACCCATAAGACTGACAGCTAATTTCTCAAAATAAATTTTTCAGGACAGAAGGGCTTGGCACAAAATATTCAAAGTGATGAAAACCCAGGATCTACAGCCAAGGTTACTTTATCCAGCAAAGCTATCATTTAGAGTTGAAGGACAGATAAAGAGCTTCCCAGACAAGAAAAAGCTAAAGGAGTTCATCACTACCAAGCCAGCATTTCAGGAAATGTTAGATGGACTTTTTTAAGAAGAAAAGAATGTGTATCAAAAATATGAATAAAGAATGGCCCCCAAAAAATCAAAACATAGCTCCTTTAACATCAAAACCTAGCTCTTACTGTATACTTAAGATCTTAATGAATGAAAGGTTGTGAAAAATATTTCTCATAATAATTGAAAAATTGACATACCTTTTCCAATTTGCCACCTTCAAAGGGACAATGATGCCATAGAACTACTGTATTACAAATCAATTAGAGTTACTTAAAAAGAACAGTATACCATAGACTTACTTGATCAAATGGTTTAATAGATCAGAAAAGGGAGAAGGAATAACCAAGTCCAACAGGAGCACAGCTTTTATTCAGACAAGAAAACCAAACTGACAAATTGGAAACACTAGAATTAGCTTTCCTCTGGTACAGCAGAATTCCTGAATCTGGTGACAGCTGGCATTCTGGAAGAGTGGTAGGCACAATGCATAATGAGGAGCCTTTTCTCACTTCTGTAGAGAGCAAGTCTTTCCATTAGCCGATCAGAACCAAAAATATTTCAAAAGAAAGCAGCAGGGTTGGATGACAGTACCTGAGTCCCTGCCTACAGTGGGCTAGTGGGTCCTCGCCCTCAATATCCAGCAAGATCTGAATGGGAACTGAGAATGGCCCAGTATTTTCTTCTGTGAGAACATAATTACAAAATACATGGTCTACACCAGTAAGAAAACAGAACTAATTTTACATGGTTTGTTTTCACCCTTTGTTTTACCAATACTTGGTCTTATAAACTTTTTGCAGCAGATAAAATATAGTCGAGTTGGTTTATGTCTTGTTCCTACTTAAATACTTCCAACTACTCTACTTAAATGGCCCACAGGGCCCCAGACGACCTTGCCCTGTATACCTCTCCAGGCTCAGCCCTCACTTCCCCACTCCCAGTGCAGGCCTACTGCATTGCTTTCAGTTTCTCTCTCCTTCTCCTGCCCCTGCCCTCATCAACTGTGTATTTCACCATGTTGACCCAGAGGCTAGAGGAAGCCAAGTTTTAGAGAAAGGGGGGAGGGAGGAGGGAAAAGTAGGGACAGAGGGAAGGAAGGGGAGAGAGGGAGAGAGGGAAAAAAAGAAAATGGAAGAAAGAATGAAAAATAAAAAAGGAAGAAAGGAAAGAAGGAAGGAGGGAGAG
>NW_024355205.1:379364-513614 GCF_902729225.1 Pteropus medius | reverse complement strand
AAGAAAGAAAGAAAGAGAAAGAAAAAGAAATGGAAGAGAAAAAGAAGAAACAACTTCATGGAAAAGGTCAGAGGCAAAGAACAGAGGAAAAGTCTGACAGTGGGAGTCCCTGGTTCTGGTGCTCTTAGCAGCCAATCCCAATCCTGCCACTTGGTGCCACAAGGTACCCCAACATCTTTACCATAAATCCTACTCTTGCTAAAGCTGAATTTCTGCTACCTGCTGCCCAAAGAGGAATCCTAGGGCTATGGCCTCACCTGGACTAAGAGTTCTGTGACTGTAGGGACAGGGTCTGTCTAGTTCACACTTGTATGTTGAACAAGTGGATGACGTGCAATGAAGACCAAAAGTCTGAGAATCCTCAGAAGACATGGAAAATAAGAGGTTTATTGAGAAAAAGTCCTAGATTGGGAGTTAAAATCCACTATAATCATTTTGTTTCTACTACTATATAACTGTGACCACAGACAATTTAATGAACCTCTCTGGGCCTCTGTTTGATCCTAGAGGTAACATAGCATAACACAACACAACACAATCTTAATTGGTTGCATACACTGAAACACTGTTATTATTTCTCCTGTGTTCCCTATATTTTGTAAATTTTTTTATTTGAAACAAACTGCGTAAACTAAATCATATTGCCATAACAGTGGTAATCCATGGGAATACCAAATAAATATCATTCCAGTGAAAGAAAAAACCAAAACACTTAGCATTTGAATTTTGCCATGTCCTTTCCATAGATAAGTGATGCACGGCTTCTGTTAGACTGCCTAAAATATTGAAAAGAACTTGGGGACTCCCGTTACTCCATTCGGGGACTTGAGCCCTCTGGGTGTCCCATGCAGAAAACATTTCACTTAAAGACTGATAAATCTTAAAATGTAATTATTCTGATAATTTAACTGATACTGGCAAATCAGTACCAATACACAAATTACAGGAAGCAGAATATACACCTATAAGAAAGTTAAAAAGCAGTCTGCTTTCAGTTCTCAGCAGTCTGAGGACTTAGTACCACTTTTCATATTTTGCCATTGTGATGCTTTTACTTCCATCTAATAATTGATCGATAACATTTATTGAGTGTCTCCAATGTGCGTACAAAGTACTTTTCATCTATTGTCTCAATTACCTCAATTAGAGCCTTCTACAGCACTAATATTTCATGATACCCATTTTTCAGATGAGGGAACTGAGTCACAGAGGGCAGAGCTGGGACCACACCAAGGCTGTCTGATTCCAATCCTGAGCTCCTAATATTGGTGCTACACTGCTTCTCAACATCTCCTTTGGCTGTTAGATGACACTGAAATTGTCTGTGGCATAGGTTTTCATTTCCTAGAGTTGCCGTAACAAATTATCACAAACTTGAAATGTATTCTCTCACAGTTCAGGAGTCTAGAAGGTCAAAATCAAAGTGTCTGCAGGGTTGGTTCCTTCAGGAGACTCTGATGGAGAATTCCTCTCCATACCTCTCCTCTAACTTCTGGTGACAGCCAGCAATCTCTAGCATGCCTTGGCTTAGCTGCATCAGTCCAGTCTTTGCCTCCATCTTCACATCACCTTCTCTCTCTGCGTCTTCTTTTCTGCCTCTTATAAGGACCTCTGTTATTGGATTTAGGGTTCACACAATCCAGGATGATCTCATCATGGGATCCTTACCTCAATGACATCTGCAAAGACTTTTTTTCCAAATTAGGTCACATTCGCAGGCACCGGAATTTAAGACATGGACATAACTTTTCAGGGGATACAACTCAATCCATTATGTCATTCAACAACCTTCACCTCAATCTTTTCACGAGTCTCATTTTCATACAATCCCATTGCTCTGTATTGAAGGATGGTGGTTACTCTTACATCCAAACATTTAGTCTATATAAGATTTATTACTGCAATTACATAGGTGTGACCAATTTAAAAAGAAAAACAAGGGAACAAAGAAAATATTAAAAAATTATGGAAGACATAAGCATTTATTCAACTATTAATTGCTCTTGTGGGCCAGGAACTGTGTCAGGTGCCAGTCCCTGTCCCTCCAAAACACATAATAAGACATAGTGCCTTCCACTGGGGGAACTTGTGGTTCAACTTGGGAAGACAAGGACAAATCGCAGTGCAATGAGAAAAGTGTGGTCAGGTGCATGCAAAGGCTTGTGGAGTCATAGAAAAAGGAGCAGTTAACATTCCCCAGGGTCAGGGAGAGGCTTCCACAGAGCAGGTGACATTTGAGCTTGGTCCTGAAAGATGAGTTGGAGTGTGCCCGGGCAGAAAAGAGCCCAGGAAGGGCATTTCAGGCAAAGGACAGAGCAGGAACTCAGCTCCAGATGCTGAAAGAGCTTGGCAAGTTCAGCAAATAATGAGTGGATCATTATTTAGGCCCCATTCTCATTCTGTCAGTCTCTGCCCAAAAATTTTCAATAACCTTTTATTATTTAAGACACACAACCGAAATTCTTTATTTTAGAATCTCAGTACTCACTAACCCAGCTCAAATCACTTTTTCCCAACACAAAGCCCAGGCTGCAGCCCTCCTGTCCTGATTTGTCCCTTATACCAAAAGAATACTCCTGCCAAGAGGCTCCTATTCTCCTGCTGGAACCACCACATGAGAGACACTCCAAGGTCCACTCTTTCTACAAAATGCCAAACATTCTTGGAGAACCTTCTCATTTGCCAAACTTCCATAAACCAACTTTTTAATTATTAACACCTAAAGGCAAGTCTTCAAGTTCAAAAAATTGGCCTTCACTTACTAATCAAGATGAATCTAGAGGGTGATGATGTAGCATCTTTCTAAGGAAACTAATGTTGACCATTGTCAGCCCCAGCAAGCCAAAGAATACGTTTTGTCTTTGAGATGAATAATAAGGAAAAAATGGGATGGTGATGGCATAAAGAGGATGAGGGTTTCTTATTCCTTATCTACAATTCTGAAATTCAAGAAGCTCCCCAAACCACGAGTTAATTCCTAACTCACTGGGTGTCAAGGGCTGACCTGAACTGATGTGAGCCTATTTATAGCTTTTATCTCATTCAGTGTGCAATTCCTCCCTTTGGCTGCAGATTTAATAAGATGCTTGATTGCACAATGCTGCAAGAGTTTCCACGAGGGGTGTTAGGTAATATTCTGTGTCCTGAAACCCATCTGGTTCCCAAAATTTTGGATGTGGGACTGTGGGCGTGTGATTGCAATGATCCTGCTGCAGGTGTTTTTAATGATCACATTCCCTGGGGCTACATTTATTCTTAGCTCGAGCTCATTTGCGGGATCAGCTTGGTTATGGTCACTGAAAAATCTTTGTCAGGGGCAGGTAAAATAACTAACCTCAAGCATCTGAAATAAGCCTAGTCAGCGGAAGATGAGAGACTAACATCTGACCTAATTCTTCCCTTCCCCTGGGTCTCAGCCTTATCACCATGGTCCACCAGAGGTCATATATCAACAAGGACGTGGTCATGATTAATGCAGGCTGAATTACACTGAAGACAAGATGTAGAAGAACTTGAAATCTCCACCTTCTGGTCCTGCCTCACATCATACCCCTAGATATCTTGGGTCTGCAGATACTCTCCTAGCTTTGTTAGAACTATTTAAACTCTCTGAAGGTCAGCCATTCAGAAAGAACCTCAGACATCAGCAGTCCCCTGCTCCAAGCATTGGCGCCGCCCACTTACACACACACACACACACACACACACACACACACAGAACAGCATGGGCCTATGTCCCAATTCTTCTACCTGCTGGATATGTGAATTGGAACAATCTAACTCATTCTCATTCGCTTCGTCATTTAAATGGTTATAATAATTGCTTCCTTTCAGGGTCAAATGTTGGAAGATATATGATGTCCCCGTAAGCAATAAAATGATATACAAATGTCATCATTGTTTTTATTTATTTATTTATTTTATGTCAGAAATATTTATACTAGAATACTTATTCATTAAGGTAATGTTTCTCAAATGTATTATCAGGGGGGCACTAATGTTCCAAATGATGTTCTGCTATTAAAATTGAACAATGACAGTTTTTCTCACTCTTCAGGAAAAAAAGAAAACTCAATCAATGACAGAATTTTCTCAATACTAAATTTACCATCAATTAGATTTTTCTTAAACATTGTGGTCCAATTTTGCTTGTCTTAACAGTCACATGAATCAAATGAGATCTGATTTTTAAATCATAAAGTATTTAATTTTATGCTTAAAAAATCATTCCTTTGTGCCATTTCACAGAGAACATCTTATCAGGCAAGATGCAGAGTGCTGAGGACACACATGAATGGGGTACCATTCCTGTATTCTAGAAGTGGTAAGAGAGCATCGATATGAGGGCAGATGCGTTAAATGTAGTTGCAATAAAATAAAAATAAAAACGAAAACAAAAACACTCTGATACTTGTGTGTAAGGGTCTTACCTGGGCAGAAAGGAGGAACTGTTGTCCAATTCTTACTGAGAGAGTAGATTAAAGAAATGCTTCATGGAGAAAATGCACCCAGGTCAAAACTTAGAAAACACTGAGTAGCACAATATTCCTTCATCTTCCCATTTTGTGGCTAGTTCTTGGATTTACTGAATAGTGTATTCTTTAACAGAATTCAAATTCAATTTCACTTTAGAACTCAAGATTTCCTAAATAGAAAACCTATTACCAGAGAGCCTGGAGTCTGAGTTATAACCAGACTGTAACGGAGAGTGGACGGAAAAAGATTAATTAAGGCACTTGGGTTTAAAAGGACAAATGAATCTGACATACCAACATGACAAATGTATGTGAGTCCAACACTAATTAGCAATAAAAAAAATACTTATCTTCTAAATACACAAAGCACATGTTTTCAGTGACAACTCATTCTACTCTTAATCCCCGCATAAACATGTAGGTCAAAGAATGCGTGGGTCAAATTGGTGCTTTCATTCCCTGTATCCACATGGGCTTCACTAACTAGCCCTCGAGTGAGGGGAAGATAGCCCATGTGGGCCCATTTGGGGAAAATGTTCATTTGCAAACAGGCAGATGAATCCTAAGGACCCACCTCTCCACTCATAAAGCTATCTGTAAATGTGCAAAGAATTCAAAGGCAAATTAGTATTTATCTACTTACTCTTCTGCATTTTTGCCCTTTCAGTTTTAAGGTAGAATGGCTTGTTTAATTCTTCTTTTGTAGACGGAAATGTCTGTACTCAATCTGGATTGAACAAAACAAGCCTGCTTCTGGGGAAAGGGTTGAGAGAGCCCCAACCCTAGGTCTACAGAACCAGTTAGCTAATTAATTATTCAAAGATTCCTCTGTGTCTTGAGCACCGTAAGGCACTGTGGGCTGGTTCTTTCTCAGAGAAAATATCCCTTACCACCTTATCAAAAATAACAACCCCACACATACATTCTTTGCCCTTATCCTGCTTTATTTTTCATAGCATTTATCTTTTCCTAACTTTAAAGTATAAATATTTTTTTTTATTTCTATCTTGTCCATTACCATGAAAGCTTCATGTAATGAAGACTTTGAAATTTTTATTTAATTCTGTTAACCCAGTGCATAGAATAATGCCTGACACATGGTAGGCACTCATAAAATTAATGAATGAGTAAATGAATGAATGAGTGAAGTTGAATAAATAACTGAAGAACAAAAAACAGCCCTCTGAGATTAGAGTCTCTCTGTTTGTAGGCTGCTGCTTAAAGATGAGTATGAGCCAGTCCTCTCATTGCTGAGGACCCAGTATCCTTGGTGGGAGTCTTCTAAAGGTTTTTCAGGGAAGGCCACCCCTCACTGTGTGAAGGAGTACTCCCCAGTGGCTAAAGCTTCAGGTAAACATAAGAAAATTAAATTCAGGTCGAGGCTGTCAGAGAGGCTTGGAAGCGAATGCCCTGCAAATAGGGAAGAAGAAGGAGGCTTTGGGGTAGAGATGACTCAGCAAGCCTTGTCAGGACATGATTTTCAACTTTCCACCCACAGTACTTTGGGTTGGCTAGAGAGCTCTTGCAAAATCCCAACAAGTTGTGCCTACAATCTGATTACTGTTCTCTTTCTCTCTATTCTCCTCTTACTGCCACCATGTACATTGTTTCTGAGAAGTCTGTGAGGAATAGTTGATCAACTTAAGGCAAACACTAATTTCTATAGCTACTGCAGTCCACCTTTGTGGGTTACATTACCAGAATCATTTCCCCTTCCTTTTTTTGTAGGCTCTGGGTCTGGGTCTGGGTTGGCCACTGAAGATCAGTTCTCCATATGAGGTATATGATATAAGGAAAATGAATCATCCCACTCCTCCCCCTGGCCACGCAGATTGGTTCAGGCCAACGCTCTTCAAGGAGACATTGCTGGGACTTATGAGAATGAGGTTTCCTAGTTCTCTGAGTGATGCCCTTTGTCAACAGATATGAATATAGGAGCGTGTAGTCCAGGAGTAATAGGCAGCCATTTTGTGAAGGTGAGGTCAGCAAGGCTCGAGATAAAACAGAACCAAAAAAGAGAGATAGGAGAGAATGAAATAAACAGAATCTTTGGTGACATTACTGAGCTAAAGAAAGTTTTCTTGGCTCTGAGTTTTTCAGTAGATGCAAGTCAATTTATTTCATTTATTGTTTAAGTCAGTTTGAGCTGTCGTTGAACGTGATAAATTCCTGATACACATTAGTTCTGATTCTTTTTCTCAATTTAAGCTGAATTGGGGAAGTTTGTCTTTAAATGTGAACTTGGGAAGATAAACGTGGTTTTGTTTTCCCAGCTTTTATTATCAACCAACTATTTAATTTTATGACTTGTTTGGAATGAAGTCTGTACACTTGCATATTTTGGAATCAGAAAGAGATCTGGAACTTTGAAACTGAAATATCCCACTCACGAACTGACAGTCAGATATCTTATGCCCAAATATTCCTCCACATTAACTAGTATTTATAAAATATCCTTTGAAAAATGGCTATCTAGAGAAGCTAAATGTGTCTAGAGATTAAAACAGTGTTTATTTATACTCTTTTCTTATACTGATTGAAATGTTTCTAATTGATTTAGACATGTGGAAAGTTTGAGATGGAAGGGACATTAGACAATACGGTACAGCAGTTAAAGACAAGGCTAACTTGCCCAAGCTCAAACGTGGGCAAGTTAGTTAATCTCATTTTAGTAGATACTGTGGGTGCCCTATCCAAGATTCGTGTCCCTCCTTCTTCTTTCCTGGTAGAGCCTGATTTTGCTCTCCTCCATGCAACCAATGTGACTCAGGGGAAGATACCTACTTCTCTAGCTCTGGAAGTGGGGCTCGATTTATCTAAACCAATCAAAGTGGTTTTATCCTCCTCTTTAGTTTATGATACATGATACAGATCAGTCCAATAAGGCACAAGGAAATTTGCCCAGAGTCTCTAGGAAAATTCTTCTAAGAGAATTTCTATAAGCCATTTCTTCCCTAAGGCTTAATATGAAAAAGAAGAAAGCAAGGATCCCTGACCACTGCTGACAGCCTACCCTCAAACATGAAGAGACCCAGCCTTAGGTTGAAGATCGCACTGTCAGTGGCAGGACAGAGAGATGGAAAGAACTTCAGTTGTTATGTCACTCTTATAGATGAATTATAAACCAACTCTAAAGTTCATTCTGCTTTTGAACTTCCTGTGAGTACGTGAGCCAATAAATGTTCTACTTTGAATTGGGTTTTCCATTACTTGCAGCCAAAATATCCTTGCTGTTAAATCATTAAATCCTATCTTACAAAAATGTTGGGAGGAGTAAATCTGATAGTTCATGTGAAGTGCTTAGCATAATGCCTGGATCATATAAATGCTCAAGAAGGGGTCACTATTATTACCTAACCTCTTTTTATAGATTCTTTGCTCAAGTTAACACAGACTTCCTATGGAAGTTCTGTGAAATTAGTCCAAATGCATCAAATCAGAGAGACAACTCAATAGTCAGATGGTTAAGTCAAGAAGACTGGTGTTGCAAGTACCAAAATCCTAGAGACAGAAAAACGTGAAAATCCAAAAAGGAAGATGGTTAAACAGTGCTGGGGTCAGATACTTTGTAGGTGGAGTAAAGTTGGGCCAGACTGGATCTCCTGGTTGCCAGACTTCCAAATGACAATCCCATCCTGTCTTAATGGGTCCAGCTAGGGTCTTAAATTGAAGACCTTGAGAGACAGCATGTTAATAGCGGAATCTAGTTAGGCACCAAAGCCTTATTCTTAGTCCAGTGCCCTTTCCACTACACCAAATTCAATTCCATTCCATGTGCAGTTATTTTGTTACATTCAGAAGAATTTTCCTAAATTACTTAGTTGTAGGGTGCAAGAGGCAAAGTACTCACTCCCCACCTCAGAGTAAGTTAGTGGTCATCTGGGGGTGCAGAAGAAATTAACTGGATGCTACTATCTATACTCTGTATAATGACCGAAGTATTTACAGGGAATGGAAAAGTTTATTTTTATTTATCAAGGAAATTGAAACTGGTCCATTTGTTTAATAGGCCTTCAGCAGTCTCTGCCTCTGCCTCTTTGAATCAGGACAAGTGATTGATTGATTAAGACTACTCCTTTTCACACAGGTTTCTGGAGCCTTCCAAAGCCCAGGCAGCACTTCTAGACCTGGCCCCTTTGGGGCCTTCTCAGTGCTCCCTCCTCCACACATCCTCACTCACCCACCATAAAAGTGAATCACTCCAGGGCAAGTGTGTAAAAAGTGAGCTCAAACAGACCATGTTGTGAATAATCCAAAAACGGACTTGGCAAAGAAGAGTGATCTCGCTGAAGAAGTCTCAGGAAGGAACATGCCAATCTCTGCGCATACTTCCTCATCTGTTGGCCAGGCCCCTTAGTTGCCCTCAGCTCACATTCCAGCCACATGGGTCAGCCTTGTTCAGTATAGTGATGTCAGAAAGCATGTCAGAAAAGCATCTTTTTTCCCTGTCCTGGGTCCTTTTCTTTGACTGGTGGGATTTTGCTTTTTCCTCCCCATTGACCTCCAACACACCATAATGCTTAGCACTTTCTGCTTTCCCCTAGCCTTTCGGCTTCTCACACCCTGCTCTCTGGAAAGGATCTAATGAGTTCAGTCCCACTGAGCTGCAAATGATGAATCAGCAGGAAGGTAGAGAACAAGAATTGTGTGCCCTGGCGCTGTGCACAATGTCATCTATTATTTCTTATATGTCTTTGGGGGGAAAATGCAACTAGACCTTGTCACCAGCCACAGAATAATTTATGATGGGAATCATACAAGTCTCCTGGCATACTAACATATCTTAATTTCTACCAATAAGACTCATTCCTAATTCTTGGGTGCATTTCGATACCTCATCCACTTACCCTAGTGACAGGAAGTGTCCTTAGAAGGGTTACCCACTAAGCTAACTCAATTCATACCTTACAAACCATAACAAATAAAACCTAAATGATAGAGTTATTGTGAGGGTTAACTGAGATAACGCATAAAAAGAGAAACCAGAATGTCACGAGGTAGTCTGCCCAAAGCCAAGTTCATTATTCCATTATAACTCTCACTCAGCAGAGAATGGCAGCTCCATCCATCCTGTCACCCCAGCTCACTTCTGTCTCCTTGCTCTCCCTTCATCCTCACCTATACCCATTAATATTGATGATAATAATAGTGATAATGACACAATTGAGCATAGTGTCAAGCACTGCACCAGCACAGGCTTTGGAGTTAGGCAGACCAGGAATTGATCTCATCTCCACCACTTAGAAGTGGCATGACCCCCTCTGAGTCTGTTTCCTGTAAAATCAGAATAAAAATGGTACCTACCTCATAAAGTGTCATAACGATTAAATTTGTCATCGCTATAAAGGTGCTTAGCCCAAAACCTGGCATACAAGTGCTCAAAAATGATAGTTATTAACATAATTTTCTCCAATCCTCATGAGAACCCCATGGAATAATTATTATTCTCACCTTACAGACAAGGACACTGAAGAGCTTGGGAAGTTAAGTGACTTACTGACAACTTCATAGCATATAAGACATAGAGCCAGGATTTGAACCCAGTTTGTCTAGCTCTAAAACCCAAGTCCAGGACCAGTAACAAAATTTGTGGGATCTGGTGTAAAATGAAAATGTGGGGGCTCTTTGTTCAAAATTGACCAAGAATTTCAAGACACAATAGACCAAGTGCAGGGCCCTCCCTGGTCTCATGCCATGAAGCTGACCCTGCCCCAGCCTCGCAATTGGCCCAGTCCTGTTGATTTGAACTTCTACTAGATTCTGTCACTTCCTTTCACTCCAACTGCCCTGGTTCCAGCTCTCAACAGCTCATACCTTCCTACTGCATTAGCCTCTTAACTGGTTTGTCTGGGTCTGTCTTGTCCCCACCAACCCATCAACCAACCACCCTGCTATCAGAATTATCTTCCCAGAGAACAGCTCTAATTATATCCTTCTCTTTAGATACTTTCTAATTACTACCCACCTGCTTACAGGATTAAAATCAAATCCCGTAGGGTGGCATTCGAGGCCCTTGACAATATGACCTTCGTCAGATTGTCTCCACCATGCATTCTTCAGAACTGTCAAACTAGGTTATTCCCTTGCTTTATGCTACCCTCACACTTCCCTCCTTTGGAAATTTGGCTAGAGCTGTTTCCTATCAGCCAAGAATACCCCTCAATCATCGTTGCCTATGACAATCTCCCTATCTTTAAAGAACCGCAGCTCAAATACTATCTCCATCACAGAATCTTATCTGACTTTCCCAGTTGGAATCAATTTCTCCTTCCCCTGGGCTTTCTTTGGATAGCTTTATACCAGTTATCACAGTCTCCCTTATATTAGAGTTAGCATGTGTTCAGGCCTTTGGAATTAAACTGACTTGGATTCAAATCACAGATGGGGCCTTTCTGGCTGGAGGAAGTCAGCAAGTTACTCTGTGTCTCTGAGTGGGAATAATAAAGATTCAATAAGATAATACTAGAGTACTGTCTGTGCCTATAGGATACACCACAAAAGTCATTCTTTTTCCCTTCCTCTTAGTAAGAGTGATCCCTCGTTCATTTCCCTCAGTACCTGGCATAAGTCCTCACCCAAGGTAGCCACCTAAACTAGTTTGCCCAATTAATTAACCTGCCTCTGAGTTTTCCAACGGCCAACCCCTTATGCCTCCACTTAACGCTTTAAATGCCCACACCAGCAAAAACCTATGCACGCTACCTGTTCTAAATAAAATCTTTATCTACCCACATTAATTAATAGTTGTGTTTTTAACGTTGGGATTGGCTTATATTAGCATCCACTGATCCTGAGAACATTTTTAATAAGGAGAAGTCATGACTTTGGAACCATTGTGCCTTTGGCAGCCCAAATTTAAAGATTAGTTACTCCCACACAAGTTTTTTTTATCTCTTCTCAACCTAAATTATACTGGCTGTTAACATTTGAAGGCAGAAAACCTTGGTTGGCGTGAGTCAACTGTGCGGCTTAACTGACCCAAATAAAGAAGGCTTTATTTCCTGGGTTAATAGAATCAGCCCCTCCCAGCGATGCAAGGATGCCAGTAGGAGAGGGTATCCTCCAAAGGCATAGCCTCAGGGGACTATTTTCATCAAGTTCTAGAAGCTGATTCTGGTCTTGAGCTGCTGGAGGTTTATACTCATTCTGAAAGACAATCTAACCCAAGATAGTGCCAGGCATCTGTGGCCCAACCTCCCCCACTGCGCCTTCCCCTCTGCCCAGAAGCGAGAAGGGGGCGCTGGTGGTTAAGTCGCTATAGAACAGCCAGCTTTAAGACTCTTAATTACTAGTTTAAAGAACACGGTACCACTGGCTTTGGTAACATATTTTATCGCATCTATTTATACACTTGACAAACAGAAGCTGGGTTTTGTGCGCCTTAAAGTTACCAATTTTTGGCCCTTCGATTTGGAATTATCGGGGAGGTAAGGGAGAGAGGGGACACTGGTGGCTCTCTAATGTCTACCCCTGGAGGCCACAAGGTGACTGACAGGCACAGCAAAGATGTTTCAATGCCAGATCATCTAGTTGAGATTTTACTAACCCATACTAAACCTGCCCCATTTCTCCATGATAATTTACAGAAGTAACCTATAGCGAAATCAGGTGTCCACTAATAAAACATCATCACCTGATGATTCATAAGGAGAAATAACAGTTTGTGATTTTTGATATTCAGAGACACTTGTCCTTTTGCTAAACAGAAAGACAGCTCTGCTTTTCTACTGCCCGAAGCCTCTGTGTTTCTAAGTGCTTTTGTATCTTGGAACACTTTGTGTGAGAACTTGGCAGCAGGAGGCCTGGCCTCAGTGAGAGAACCCGGGAGTCCAAATGCACAGACTTCCCGAAATCGAGAAACAAAAGAGAATGGAGGCCTGCTCGGCTTGGCTGGCTTTCCGTACGGCAATGGAGGTGTTTGTGGTCGGTGTGAAAGACAGACTGAACACCCTTAGACCCTAGAGGATTAGTTTTCTGGGGCTGCTGTAACCAAGCACCATAACTGGGTGCTTTAAAACAGCAGAAACTTATGCTCTCAATGTTCTGCAGACGGGACGTCCAAAATCAAGGTGTTGGCAAGGCCCTGTTCCCTCTGAAGGCTCTAGGGGAGAATCTGTTCCATGCCTTTCTCTTAGTTTCTGGTGTTGCCAGCGATCCTTGGCGTTCCTCGGCTTGTAGACACATCATTCTTCCTCTGCCTTCGTCATCGTCTGGTGATCTCCATGTGTGTCTTTACACATATTCCCTCTGTGCATCTCTACGTCTCTTCTCATAGGGACACCAGTCAGATTGGATTAGGGGCCCACCCTATTCCTGTATGACTCCGTCTTAACTAGTTACATCTGCAATAACCCTATTTCCAAGTGAGATCACATTCTGAGGGCCTGGAGGTTAGCACTTTGTCTTAGTCTGCTCAGGCTGCCAAAACAAAGTACCACAGACTGGGTGGCTTATAAACAACAGAAAAAAAATTTTCTCACAGTTCTGGAGGCTGGACACCCAATATCAAGGTGTTAGCTGGTTCAATTTCTGGTGAGAAATCTCTTCCTGGCTTGCAGATGGCCAGCTTCTTGCTATGTCCTCCCAAGGGAGAGAGAGAAAAAGAGAGAAATCGCTGGCGTCTCTTCGTATAAGGGCACTGATCCCTCATGAGGTACCACCCCCCTACCTCGGTTACCCCAAAACACCTCCGGAAGGCCCCATCTCCAAACACCAGCACATTGAGAGTTAGGGCTTCAACACAGGAACTTTGAGAAGATATAAATATCCCGTCTATAACAGACTTAACCATATCTTTTTGGGGGACAGCTGCCCTGGGTACCCACCCACCTGCACAGCTACAGGGATCAGCAGGGATAGGGTGCAAGGTCTCCCAACTAAATCCTCCAGTGGGAGGAGAATCACAAGCCCTGACACAGGAATTGACAACCCAAATTTATCCTTTAATAACCCAGCCATTTGATACTGAAATTTGCGTGGGGTGCACCCCAAACTTTGGAAGGGGAAAGGGTTAATCCAAGAAAGTCATTTGCCCTCCTCCCTTAGAAAAGAGAGCCCACTAAAGCAGAGGATTCTCTTTCAGGGGAATCCTGGCCAGTTCAGGTGTGTTCCTGGAGCTGGCACAGTCCCAGGAAGGGGGCACAGCCTAGAGCGGACTCAAGCTAACTGATTTCTCTCCTTAGCACCCACATCACCATCACAGACCAGTCTGTCCTGCTCACATTGTCCATGTATGTGCTGCTGGTAGAGGAATGGCCCACAAGTTTCCATCTTGTTCTTGCCCTCTACCCTGACCTCACAGATCACATGACAAGACTGAAGGCCTTCCCAAAGGATGGGCTCTCTTGGCTGGTCCTGCCTTTCAGCCCTCCCCTCTGCCCTCCCTGCCCCCGCCCCGGGTACTGAAGTAGGCACTGGCTTTGTTTGGAAACACTATGCTCACCACTATTAATAATACATCGAGAGCGAGCCTGTCTCCAAGGAACTCCAAGTGCTTCACAAGCATTATCTAATTAGCCCTCACCCAAAGCCCTGCTCCAGCAAAGCCATCAAGGGAACAACAGCTGATTCAGAGCTTTGAAGGGACAGAGACATCCTGGGGGGCTTTCTGTGAGGGCGTAAGGCAGGGTACTTACCCAGGAGGTGGGGTGACACCAGTTCCAGTGAAAAGGGATGCTGGGTCTAAAGAATGACTCACAAAACCCCAGAAGGGCATTCCTTCACTACTTTGACAAATAAGTCACCAACCAGCCCCAACCATATGCCAATCGGCACTCACACTCTGCCTTTCCATCACTGGATGTCTACTCACCCCTCCTATCACCTACCTGCAGATACTTTTGATGGGGCCACCAAACATAGGGAGGGGCTGCCAAAAGTGAGGAGGGGGTCAGTGGAAGGGAGCAGACAGTATGATCCCCTTGGAGGCGCCTTTCTTGCCCTGAATTCTCCCCATCTTCCAACCTCACATGCTGCCTCAGTGCCTTCAGTACCTATAATAACCAGAGTACTCTGCCTGTGAGGTTAAGCCCCCCAACCTCCCCACAGAGAGAGAGAGACAAACAGACCACACACGTGTAGCTTGCACACCAATTAACTGATTTCTCCTGGGCACCTGGCTCAGTATCTTATTCCCACTTGGAAAGTATTCTATGCATATTTGTGGTTATACAGTGAGAATGTTAATTCCTGTATCCTCTCAAGAATCCTCTGTGGAAGATAGGGCTGGAATTTTTAACTGCACTTTACAAATTAGCAAAATGAGGCTGAATTTGTTGGGTGACTTGCCCAGGGCCATACAGCTTCCAGGTAACAGAGCTCATTATTTGCCATCATATCATGTCCCAGCCCACCTGCTCCCCTTGTATAGTTCAGAACGCTCACATCACCAAAACCTTTATGGAACTAAAACTATAGACTATCATCTCTAAGGAACTAGACCACTGACACAAGTGTGAAATGAAAGCACAAGTGATGGTCTCCTTGGGAGAAAACATTCCTATTTGAAAAATCATAACCATCCCTATCCTGTCTCTGCAATTTGGGATGGCATAATAGGAGCACAATGATGGACAGAGATCAAAAACACTTAGCGGTTGCTTTTAAAAAGCTTATTCCACAACTGACAAGGCTGATATTAAGGTTCTATATGAATAAAAGGAATCAAAGAAGAGTTAAAAAAACTCAAGTAGCATACAGCAGTTACAAATATACTTTCACATACATTATTTTATCAAACTGCATAGAGACCCTGCATGATAAACACTGTTATCTCTATTTTTACAGTTTAGAAAACTGTTACTCAGAGATTCCCTGTCTACAAGAATAGCTAGTAAATGTCACACTTCAACATGGATGTTCTGACGCAAAGCTGGTGCTCTTTCCAGTTCTTCACAGTCACCTCTCCATCTCCTTTCGTTCTGGTTTCAGAAGTATCACCATGAGTATTTGTCGATGACTCAACTGCAACCATTCTCGCTGTGTCAGATATCATTGCTGGTCACTGACACAGCTCCCCACTCCTCTCTCTCCAGCATGCAAGACTACACTTTCCTACCCTCTTAAAGTTAGACATCACCATCTGGCTTGCTTTCACCAATGAAATGTGAGCAGAAGTGGTGTGTGTCATTTCCAGCTGGGAGCACTTAACTACTAGGCTGGTCTCTTCAGCCTTCTTCCGCTGCCACATAATAGTGAAAGCACGTGCTGACAATAGAGCCTCCACCAGCCTGGTTTCAGGAGTGACCACCATGAGCAGAGCCTTCTTGTTAACCTGCAGCAAACATGAGCAAGAAATGTCTTTGTCATTTCAAACCAGTAAGATATTGGGTTTATTTATTACTGCAGCATAACCTATTTTATCCTGACTGATACTCTACACAGAATTTCCCTTGGAGAACCTGCCCAGTCAAGCAGTCTTGGGTAGGACCAAATCTACCTCCAGCTCTAAGGGATAGACCCGGATTGGCATAATCAGTATAATCAGTATAATGTTATCCCTCTGCCACAGTGATTGGTTTCGGTATGGACCATGGCAACTAAATCCTAGTATTTATTTAGAGCAGTTCAGGGGTGAACCAATCAGAGTGAAAGTAAAATCTGTGCAATGCTTTCTCCCCCTGGATGAGAGTAAGCCCCTATCACTTCAGATGACCATCTTGTAAATGAATGAAACGTACCTAAGGACAAATGTGAACCAAGGGCAAAGGCAAACCTGCAAATTGTAAACATAAAGAGCAGAAGCTCATAGTCAGCTCCAGACCTTTCAGAAATGAGCCAATAAGTTTCCCTACTGCACTAAGCCAGTCTGAAGTAAGCTTTCCGTTACTTTAAATTAAAAAAATAACCTTAACTAATAATTTTTTTTAAAACTTCTTCTTCAGAATAATAACCCACTGGTATATTAAAATAGATTATTTCTACAATCAGTCCCATGTCTTCTTGGGATTTCAAGTTTTGACTTTTATTAGGTTGCAGATATTCCTTAGAAAGGCAACAGAAGTGACTTTTAGAGTCAGAGGGATTTTAAAGACTATATGATCTAACTGTCTCATTTTATAGATGAGGGACTAAGACACAGTAAGGTACAGTCTCTTACTCTGGGCAACATCTTACATCTGTGCTCTCAGGTTCCTACTGGCCTCTGATCCCATTGGCAATAGGTTGTGCTATCTCAGGATTGTTCTGGGGATTAAAACGAGATAAGGTACATAAAGCTCCTAGCATAGTGGCTGGCACAGTGTGGATAATCAACAGTTGCTGACTGCTTTTTATCAGTGACTCACATTTTCGTATTGAAGGGGGAAGGGTATAAATAATTGACACTCCCCTTATCAGTTATTACATTGAGAGAATTTGCTCAGAGCAGAGACGAAGCCAGGCCCTTGAGCGTGACGCAGTAACCAGCCATGGTCGTCTGCAGAGAGGCAGGTTGACCCTGAGTCCCGTGTGTTGCCTGTGGTCCCTCAGGTGTGTTATGTGCCAAGCACACCGGGTGTTGGAGTTAATCCTCACAAGGAGCTGGCACTCACAACTGTGTCCTAAGGAGATCAAGAGTTCTGTAAGAAGTTGAGAGAACTTTGTTGCTGTAACTCTGAGAAATACTGTGGCACTAGCTGCCCAAACTGGGCAGCCCTGCAACAGGGTGCGACAGGGAAGAGAACAGGCGTGGACCTCCACCCGCTCGACACAGAACTGTGCAGCAGGGACACCCAGGAGCTCAGCATCTCAGTGGGGACAAGGCAGAGCAGTCACGGATAGGGACAGGCTTGTCCATAGTGCCTATGGGACACCCCTGAGCTTTCTCAGAAATACCCAACAGAGATTCCACAGGGGCTGGAGGTCCTGGTGAACCTGTAAGGACAAGGGCTGATGATGTGTGCGTGGCAGCAGTAACAGGGAGCCCATGTCTACCATGGGCTACAGAAGCCCGGAGAGACTCGACCACAGGACGCATGCCCCAGCCTTGATTTAATAAACAGCAGCAGGAATGAAGCTTCCCCCTCCAGGAAGTAGGCTGGATACAGCATGGAAGGAGGAGAAAGACATTGTCCAAGGGAAGCTCAGGCCGCCAAAAGCAACTGTGTTCACTTACAGTTTTATGAAAAGCCAGCCCTGAAGAATGCTGTTCTTGTTTGTTTTGGGTCCTGGTGTTCTCAAGATTTGGATTAAATGAGATAACAAACACAAGCCACCCTGTCCTGTTTCTGGCACAAAATGAGCACAAAATAAATGGCAAGTGTCTTTCCTTGCTTCTCTTCAAAGTGTAAATCTCATCTAAAAATCAGCTGGACCATATATATTTAAATAGATCATCCAAATAGCATAGGCTCTTATGAAGATTTAGAGGCTGAGAGATGTACCCTCTCCTTATTAGCTGTGCATTTGTAGGTTCGTCTCTTATTCTCTTTTCTTCTAAACTATAGATAATATAACTCTTACTATACCTCATTGTGTGGATGAAATGAGATCATAAAATAGGACAGGGTTTTATCAAACACTAAATGGCTAAAAGGCCTTCATAATTCTTATCCGAACGCTTCTCTTAAATATGTGGACGGAAGCTGACAATACTCCTTCCAAGTGAAGCCAAGGTCTCTTGGACCCACCCCATCATAGAATAAGTCAGTGGTTCTCTCTTTCTCTAACAAACACATTTTTTTAGAGAAACAAATTCATGAGATTTATCTGACCTCCAGTTTGCTCAAGCAAATCATTTTTCCAATCTAAATTCGGTAGCAGTTGCATCAGCTGTAAATGACTTACTTTCTTTTACACTTTGCTTCGGTGACAGAAAGAAAATGAGACAAACTGTAAAGGTATGCTCTACATTTCATTCCATGTTATGTAAAAACCCAAAACACACTAATTTTTTGCAATTGTTTCCAGAGTCAGAGGGATCACAGGGTGGGTAGAGGGAGAAAAGCAGCAGAGCTGGTAAATTGGTGATCAGAGGGCAGTTCAGGAGGCAATGGCCAAGAAGGGGCAGAGGAAGGCTGGCAGAGGGCTGGTCATAGGTTGGTCATAGGTCACAGTGACCATCACCTGCACCCCACCTACATCCAAACATTGTCACTCACTCTCCACAGTCTCTCTTCCCTCTCAGCTCTGAAAGCCTACTTTTGGGAAAGGTTCTAACAGAAGTTTTTTAAACCTTGAGGTGAATGTAAGGTATTCATTCATTCCATTGCCTCTCTCTAAAGGAACTTCCATTTTAATGCTTTTCACTGTTTAAAAGCTTCCATACAAAATTCATGCCCCCTAATGTGAGCAAGTCCTCTAGGATGTGGTCTCTGTTTACTCTCTTGCCAATTTGTGATTCTACTCCACCAAGTCTATGTTCCAATCCCACTAAATGTGCCAGGCATGTGGTAATGGAACAACTGTACATTTTGATTTGTGGTGGTCGTTACATGAAACTAACTATATGTGGGATGAAATTGACATGCACACACACACTGACAGACATGCACACACACGAGTGCATATATAACCTGTGAAGACTGAAGAAGCTTTGTAGATTGTACCAACATCAATTTCATGGTGCCAATGTTGTACTGTAGTTAAACCAGATGCTCCCTATACATTTTTTACGACTTCCCATAAATTAATCTTTATTTCAAAATAAAAAGGTTAAAATAAAATGTGCCCAGTTTTCTCATGTTTTTATCTCTTTTGTTAGAACATTATCATTCTCATATATACCTTCTAACTCTTCTCCATTCCTCGAAATAAGGTCATGCTTCATAGTGCAGCATAAAGTAGGCGCTCGATAAATGTTTGTTAAATGAGTGAATGAATGGTCTCTGTTATTTCTGTGATTAAAAAAAAGAGAGAGAGAGAGAGCCTGTCAAATCAATAAACCAACATAATTTAGCAGTTAAAGCATGCACTCGGAAGTCAGGCTACCTGACTGAAATCCCAGCTTTAGCTGTGTGACTTTTTGAGTTTAGTTTCTTCATCCTAGGGTTGTTGTAATGATTAAAAACATTAATAAAAAAAAAAAGAAGAAAAGTTAATGCACTGTGATAAGAATAAGACATATATTTGGTCTTCTCCCCAGTTCCTGATACAGAGCTTCTAAAACTCTTGGAATTTCCTGAGTGACAGGAGCATTTCTTGTTATTCAGAACAAGCCCCTTTCAACCATACCTGAGTTTATGCTAATGACTTGACACTTAGTGGCCCCTCTGGATAAAGGCTGATTCTCAGAGGAACCAACCAGGTGATTAGAGGGTTGGAAGTTTCAGGCCCCATCCTCAGCCTCTTAGGAAGTAAGGAGTCTAGAGATTAAGTTCAGTCACCAATGGCCAATGATTTAATCAATCGTGCCCACATAATGGAAACTGCTAATGATGGGATCTGAGTTACCCAGTTGGTGAACACATCAAAGTGCTGGGAGGACTATGCATCCCCTGCAGCCCCACCTCTTGCCCTGTGCATCTCTTCCATTTGGCTGTTCTGGTCTGGAATTGTAGCATTTAAGCCTTTATAATAAACTAGTAAGTACAGCACTTTTTCTGAATTCTGTGAGCCATTCTAGCAAATTATCAAAACTGAGGAGGGGGTTGTGGGAAACCCGATTTATAACCAGTTGTTCAGAGGTACAGGTCACAACCTGGGACTTGCAATTGGCATCTGAAAGTGAGGTTGGTGGGGAGCAGTCTTGTGGGATCTGCGCTAACTCTGTTTAGTTAGTGTTAAAACTGAATTGAATTGTAAGATACCCAGCTGGTGTCCGAAGAGTTGGAGAATTGTTTGGAGGAAAAATCCCGCACATCTGCTGTCAGAAGTACTAAGAGTAGAAACATTTCAGATGCACATGAAGTGCTTAAAATAGTGCCTGAGCATGTTATATGCTCTCAAATTTGGCTCTTATTATCTCTGGGACACTTTTTCTGACCAGTCTTTATCCCTATCTCTGTCCCAATTCTCCCCATGAGCACTCAAAATATCATGTGCTCACCAACCCAGCATCATCCTATCATTCTGTGTCCCAGTCATCTACTGCTATGCAACAAACCACCTCAAGACTAGTGGCAGAAAATAATATCATTTATTTTTCTCACAAATCTGCACTTGTGTGTGTGTGTGTGGTGGAGGGGTGCCAGCAAAACAGCTTTCTTTGCTCAAGCTGGAATCAGCCGGGTGACTTGGAAGGCGGGGATCAGGGGGGATGGGATCTAAAGCTATGTTCACTCACATGCCTGATGTTTGATGCAAGCTAACAACTAGGACCTTAGCCGGGGCTCTTGATCAGAACACAGACAGGTGGCCCCTACATGTGCCTTGGGCTGTCTCATGTCACAACGCAGTGGCTGAGTTCCAAGGACAAGTGTCCCAGCAAAAAAAGTGCCAAGTGGAAGCCATATTGCCTTTAATGACCTAGCCTTGGAAGCCATACAGTGTTACTTCCTCCACAGTCTATTCATCAAGGCAGTCACAGAGTTGCCCCAACCTCAGGGTAAGAGGAAAGAGTCCTCTTCTTAAAGGGGGTGTGGCAAGGTTCTGAAAAACCGTGGGAGACCAGACCATATTAGCCATGTCTTTTACTTTCTGTATTTTGATGCTTTGACATCTGGGCCCTCGCCTACCCTGGAGAGACTGACTGCCCTCCCAGGGTTAACCAATTCCTAGAGATAGTAAACAACTTACCCACAAGTGCACTTTTCAAATACAAACCAACCAATCCAGAACCTACATCCCAACCAAAACCTTTACTGGGTTTTCACATTCTGAGCTATCTTTCTGTCCTAATCACCCCAAGGCCAGGTCCCAGACAACCAGGGACAGCCCCTATGCCTCAGAGCCTGCCTAAATTATTCAGACTAGCCAATCTTAAATATGCTTACCCTAACTCACAGTTCCTTCCCACAGACACCACTATAAAGCTGCTTGCCACAGTTTCTCCCTCCTCTCCTGACCAAACCTGGTGCTTTCCCATGTGGTCTCTCGGAGAGTGGTGTGCCCATTCTCTTGGAATCTGGGAATCTAACAAACTATCTTTTCAGTGGTAATTGTCTTCTAATCTGTTGACCTTACTATACCTTAAATTTTCTACTAATAGTATATTTTAGAACAATTGCTATAGGCATTTTGGAGAAATACAATCTTTCGCATCCTATTATAATTGATTACAGACTTGCCTTTCTCCTCAACTTGACTGTACGTGCGCATGCGTGAGCACACACACACACACACACACACAGGTTCTTTTTTTTATCTCTTTAGTTCATACAGCAAGCACTTAGGAAGTACTCAATAAATGCTTGTTGACTGACTAGCTGACTAAATATTTGATAGTTGTACTACAACCTTTGTTCTCCTTATTAGATATCCAAAGAAAAAAGACCCTTTGCAAATTCCCAGAACACCCCCTGCCACAGTGGCTGCTTAGTCAGCTCCTCTCTTTCTACTCCACCATGCTCAAGCACAATGAAACCCAGCACCTGTCACCTCTACTTTGTGAGGTTACCTGGGATAACACGGTTTCCTTTGTATCTCAAGAGCTGGACATGTGGAGACAGACTGGAAACCCTAGAGGTGATTCTCATCATCAGAAGGCTGCACTGGCATTCAGACTGTGCAGAGGACCACCTGCAGTTGGGCATGTAAACAGCTGAGCTGTCCCTGATTCTGGCAGGTCACGCTTTGTGAAACTAAGGGAAGTTTCCCCAGATAGTCTCCCCCCCAAAGGGACTATCAACTGCCCCCATCCCAGAAAAGTTTAGAAACTGCAAGTTCCCTGGAACAATGGCCGGATTCTCTCTAGCGTGGCAGTAAGAAGGAGCAAAAGCCTCAGCCTGCTCCTCCCATCCTCGGGATTTCTCATTTCTTCTCCCATTCCTCCTGTGAAGGCAAAGCTTCCCAAAAGGTCCAATACCATCTTCCTCAAGCCCAAATGGTGTCTGAGAGGAAGCGTACCTAAGCGAGATCTATAGCAAGGTAGGTGGTCAGGACACACCTCTTCCACCTGAGTGTCAAATGCTGAGTCCCATTTGATACTTAACAAAGTCTACTTTCATTCCCTAATAAGAGATGAGACAAAATGAAAATACTCTTGGGAGAAACAACAAATTAGTTTAAGGTCAGTCAGTGCTCATTTCTTAATCTTTCTTTGCAAGCAGATTTGATTGGGGGACAGGAGAGAAAGCAGAAAAGAAACCCAAGGGTAGGTACTGAGGGCAGAAGATTGATTCTCCTCCTTCCAGAGGAGAGTTCTAGGAAGGCTTCCTTCTTTCTGCCTAGTCTTTCTCTAATAATCTTATTTAGAGTTTTGAGTAGCTATCAGAAACGCCATTCTAGTTCCCCACCCGCTCCAGCCCTCAGATCTCATTTACCAAGTCATCCAGCTACCAGCACCTGAGCCACTCAAAGGTTTCCAGGGGATGGGGGAAGGGGGGGAGATGGAATTCATGCATAGCATGCCTTATAGAGAATAAAACTTTTCTCGGCCAAATTTCAAATTTTAAATGCAATATCTTTCACAATAGCCAAAAGGTGGAAACAGCCCAAGTATCCATCAACAGATTCATGGATAAACAAAATGTGGCATATACATACAACAGAATATTATTCAGTCTTAAAAGGAAATAAAGTTCTAATACATGTCACAACATGGATGAATTTCAAGGGCATTAGGCTAAGTGAAATAAGCCAGACACAAAAGAGCAAATATTATATGATTCCACTTAGACGAGGTACCTAAAATAGGCAAATTTCTAGAAACATAAAGTAGAATAGTGGTTGTCAGGGGCTGGTGGAAGGAGGAATGAGGAGTTATTGTTTAATGGATACAGAGTTTCTGTTTGGGATGATGAAAAAGTTCTGAGAATGGATTGTGATGGTCACAACAATGCTAATGTACTTAATACCACCAAACTGTATGCCTAAAAATGGTTCAAATGATAAACTTTTTGTTATATATATTTTACCACAGTCAAAAAAAATTTAATGCAATACTACTCTCCCACGGGCTATTGTTTGTCTTTTGCCCTTCTGATCCAGTCTTCTACTGTTGATTGAGCACAGCCAAACAGGGAAAGAGCCATATCCAGGAGCAAATGGAGTACGGCAAGATGAAGCTTCAAAACCAATGTTAGGCCAGTACTGATGCCAAAAGTGAAGGCTGGTCTGTTTCCACACCATGTCAGATACACACCTTGTTCAGCCTCCCCTCTGTTACATCACATCTTCAATAGCTGCCTTTTGCCCACAAGCTCAAGTTCTAACTCCTTAGGCCAGAGTTCAACACCCTCTCCATCTGGCTCTAGCCCAACTTTCCACCTTCCCTCTCACACCCACCTCTGCAAACTGCTCCAACAATTTGACCTCTTCCCCATTCTCCAAACACACCTTGTGATTACTTTCTATTGGATTTCCTGCCCATATTTCAAAGTCCAACCTGAGCCCCAGCCCCTCAGCAGTCCCTCCTCAAGCTATTCCCATTCATGATAACACAAGTCCTTTCTGAATTCTGTCTCACAGCATCCTTCCTCTGCATTGTTCCCTCTACAGCTTGGTTACACAAGAGATCTACTGCTGATGGTAATTAGATTCTGAAGATTAAGGCTCTAAGGAACTTTAGGAGATTATCTCTTTCAGCTCCCTTCATATGTAGCAAGGACACCAAGCCTGAATGATTACTTGCTCAAGGTCCCGGCACTCATTAGTGACAGGGGAGGAAATAGAATCTATGTACTGATATCTACTCCATTCTCTTCTCCAAAGCACCAGGTGGGCTCTACTGAATTATTTTAAATGTGTTTAACTTATTGTCTCTAACAGGGTTTTGAAGCTATGTCAGGTCAGGCAGGGACCACACCCTACGTCATTTGCGTCCTCCCAACACCTAGCATTGTCTTAATAAGTCCATGTTGAAATCATAAGTATGCTTCTAGGTCACCCCTGTACCCACTTGGGCCTAAAATTTCTCTTAGAAGAGGTATTTTTCTCCTCTTCCAATTCAGAATATCTTCCATATGAGTTTTCTAAGAGTGAATAAGGCAAAACAAACAAAGGCAGGTGGATAATATATTTGAAGAAACTTGGCCAATTTTTGCAACCTCAGAAGCATGTCCAGTTTACTTCTTGGCCCTAACTGTGGATCCACCATAAATTGAACCAGATGTACTTGCTCTAATTTTATCTTAACTTTGCAGGCAGAGAGTAAGCCTGAGTTGGTTTAGTTCATCTATTTCCTAGACCATTAATCCATTGCTCTTGCTGCCCCAGCCGTTCTTTCAGTTGGAACATACACAGGCTGCTTCCTCCTCCACATAGCTCTTAAAAAGAAAAAGGAAAAAGAGAACTCGGCTTCTACCTCTCCCTTTATAGAGACAGAACCCTCCTGGAGGGCCCAGCAGCATCTTCTTAGAAGGGTTATTTTTCAGACATCCCATTACCTAGGGCACAGCACAGCTCTCTACCAGAAAGACAAGTTCATCTTTCTGGGAGTCTGTTCCTTTCTCCAGCATAATGGATTTCGTCAGGAGCAGGATGTGGCTTTTGCCATTGCAGACCGTAAAACCCAGAAGTAATGGCAGCAGTGATGGGGACCTCCTGCCGGCCCATCAGCACCGGGGTTTGATGGTAAGGAGAAGAGGAAGGAAAACTGGAGAAAGTTCTGAACACCGAGTAACTTCTGAGAGGTAGGAAGAAGGAGAGAGATCCAGATACATAATTACAGAAGCCTCGTGTGAAATTTAATTAAAACTTGGGCGGAAATAAACACCAGAAACAAGTGTCATTCATCAACTTAAAACACCAACTAAGGTAAATACTGCCACAAACTCAAGAAAAGAAAGGGAGGAGAAAGGAAAGAAGGGTGATCACTCTAGATATCAAGCAAATCAAATTACCCTGAAGGCCCGACCAGACACACGCATTAATCATCGGTTATCCCAGCTGCACACCTGTAAGGCAAGAAGAACCTGGCGGGCTCCAAATGACTCCAGCTGACGCAGTGGGCAAGCAGCTTTCCTGGCTGGATGGAAGGGACAGAGAGGCAGGTCCCAGGGAGACCAACCCGGAAGTGGCCACGTGGCACCCCCAGCTTTCCTGTCCAGGCCAGGTGTGAGAAAAAGGAGGAGCAGAGGAAGATTCAGGCAGGCAAGTGCAATGCCCAGCTCTCTGGCGAAGTTACTTTCTGCTGTTCTTTTGTTCTAGAGCCTGTGCAGCTTCCTTCAGAGCTGGGCAAACCTGCCCAGCAGCTACAAGGAACATCTTTCCCTGAGAGAGGGCAAGCTTTAGGGTCAATCTAAGACAACTCCAAGGATTGGTAATGGGTGAGCAAGAAGGTATGACTTCCAAAATCTTAATGTTGCTGATTTTCTTCTCTCCTAACTTGGAGAGAAGACATGGGGTGGGGGTGCAAGATGAGGTGGGGCGGGGAAAATGTGAGCCTCTGACTTTGTTTCCTGGGCCTGTAAAGGCTTTACACACCCATGAGTCCCCAGGGCTGGTCACAGGCCGAATTCCTTCACAAAGGGGAGGCTGGAGCAGTTCAGCCATTCGGGCTGGGAGCTATTTGTACTTGACGAGAAATTTCAAGTGGAAACCATCTGAGTATGTGCCTATGTGAATGCGAGAGTGCATTTAGAGGGAACAAATGATTTATTAGCGGGACTTCGCAAAGTGTCACACAAAAAAGGAGGGAGCTTCTTAACCATCCCCTTATCATTAAAACCTTAAAGGGGTCGAATCCATTTGGTCTCTTAAGCCAGCCTGCAATGGAGTCACAGCTAATCAGGCAGCCAGCTCAGCTCCTCCAAGCCTTTCTCTGAATACAACAATATGTATAAACTGGCAAAATGGACTGCAGACTACTTTGATGTTAAACAAAGAGGAAAAACTCCAGAACAGCCTAAAAACCGTATTCTTGTTTAACTCTTCCATGTCCTTTCTGTAGAACAAATTTAAGACTCACACAGCTGGACAGTGCTCCAGGGAGAGCTAAATAATGAATGATTACCATTTCAGACACTCAGACCCAAGTATTTCCTAGCAAGAGAGAATGGCCAGTCTTGTCCTCTGAATTACTTGCTCTGATTATAAAAGAGATAGTCTTTTGAGCAGTTGCTGGGGCCTCATGCTGTAAGAGAGCTCTACATTCACCATCTCATTTAGTCCTCTGTCAGATACACGTTATCATCCCAGTTGAAGATGGAGGAACAGACAGAGTGGTTAAGGGACATGCTTGATATGTCTCGGTCTAGAATGGGATTCCAAACTCAGGTCCTGAACACAAAGCTCAGATTGTTTCTCATCCTCATGAATCAATTTCCTTTACTTGGGAATGAGATGTTCTACATAAGGAAGCTTTTGACATATCTAAAACTTATCCTTTTAAAGCCAAATCTTTTTAATTTTTTAATTTGTTTGAAATAAATTAATTTAAAAATAAATAAATGGAGATCATGATATTACTTAAAAAAAAATTTTTTTTAATTTGTTTGAAATGGACTTATTCTAAAATATATCGTATTCTTTCGTGACTTACAAAAGAGAAGATTCCTAGGAAATGTCCAGAGGAATGATTCCTGGGCAGGCAGGAATTCCAGGCTTTAGATCCTCAGAGATGCCAAGTAAGGAGTATGTCCTGTGAGCCAAGGGGGGACTTACTCCCTATGTGGGACAGAGGGGTACGCTTCAGAGACAGCAGGCCAGAAGTGGGATCAGAGAGTTGAGGGCGGTGAGAAACACCCAGGAATAAAAGCACTAGAAACACTTTCAATCACCATCTGGAAATGGAGTCAGAAAACCAGTCATGGATCAAGAAGTAAGAAACTTGTAAGATTCTGGCATCCATATTATCCCATTTCCCTCTTGGTAGTAAAAGGCAAAATCACTTCTAAAACAAAACAAATTTTTGAGAAATAAAAATGCGTGTGAGCAAAAATGTTTACAGTGGTGATACTGGGTGCTATTATTAACTTTATTCTTCTTCCTTCTTGCACTAAGGCTCCATTTTTAACTTTGCCAGAGAGTGTATTGCAGGCCAAGTATTGTACCCAAGAGCATGCAAAAGGGAAGATATCATCTGACTTCCAAGCAATGTCATGTTTTGAAATAAAGACCATCTACGTCATTTTATTGTATTCAAACTGTGTGTCCACAAGCCTGAAAAATGGAGAGGCTTTGGAGTCAAGAAGAACTGACTGGAATCCTAGCTCTGCCACTTACTAGCAGGTTCATCTGGGACACTTTACTTAATCTCCCAGCCTCAGTTTCTGTATCTGTAACATGAGGACTGCTGTGAGATTCAATAATTCATGGGGAGCTCTTTTCATTTATGGATTGAATACAGTAAGTGAACACATGCATATGGGAGCAGCATATGTTACCTACAGTTACATATATGACACTTTCACTTTCTACCCTCTCACACTGTCAAGTTAGACCTTATTGAAACACTGATTGTTTAACCATAAAATTTACAGTGAGATGGCTCTGTTCTGGGCACCATTTTGAAAACTACAGCAATTACCAAAGTGCCAAGAGAAACTCGCTGTAAGATTGGCTCCAGTGCAAGAAGAATTAATATTAGAATAAAGCCACCATGCTGAGAATTCGTATGGGTTGAACACCTGATTTACTGTATGTACTTAGAACTTTAATGCAGCTCATCTCTTTCAGTTAATGAAATAGCCTCTTAAGATTGGTATTATTATCCCCATTACACTGAAAATTTCAACACCTCCCCAGAGTCACAGAACCAACAGGTGGCTGCTGTGGACAAAAAAAAAAAACGGGTGCTGTAATAAATCATAAACTCTTAACTTCGCAGGTCATGGTGGACAGTCATACCCCAGGCATGTAACTTCTTTAGTGAAAGGTTTTTAAACCAGCCCTGTCCATTGTTCTTGTGTATCTAGGTTCACACATCTTTGAAATACCAGAAGTAATACCCCTCAAAGGTAAAACCACCCTCAAGAGAGCAAGTAATCTCATTAACTATCCCTGTAATCCAATCCCTACCTTACTGTCTCTCACCTTCCTGTAATCTTTCTTAAATTCCCTCAATTTCATATGCGTAAAAACTTCAAAACCATTATTTTCTGAAGCATTTGAGATCTTGCTTCCTGGCAATTATTGTTAGTTTGGGCTCAAGTAAACTCTTATAAAAATTTTCTGCAAATTTGGATGTTTCTTACACTGATACTAAGATTTATATCCAGAACTCACTGATCCCAAAGTCTCTCCTTCATACTACATCCTTTCATCTTGTTACCTATTTTCCTGATCAACTTAGATACTGGATTTGTATAAATAATGCCCAGAAGATTATTTAAGGCTGCACAAGTCCAAGGAACTTTTTTCAATGGTTCGCGATTCATGGATAAATGATTCTGAATCTCACTGGTAAAATGCAATTTCTCCCTCTGTCTTCCTTTTTCTGGTTCTGTCTCTGTCCCCCTCCCCTCCCCAACTTGATAGTATTCCCATCAGTATAAAAATAAATGGTAAATCCAAGATGTCAGTTCAAAAATTATTTTTCTATTAAATGTCTGAGGAGGGGTCGGAGAGAGAGATTACAAAGACATATCCCTTAACCTCAGGTGTTTACTGTTGGATTTTGTATAGAAAACCACTTACCCCGAGGCTAAGGTAGTACTTGCAAGGTTTCTGCCAGTACTTTAGACAGTTTCCAACCAGTATACTGAAAGCATGGGTCACGGTGAAGACAGACTTCGGGGTAGCCAGACAGAACCATGGTGTCCAGAGTCCCAGGGTCTGTCACCCCCATCCAAGAGCAGCCCTTACCAGAGTTATCATTTCCAACGTGTCCCTTCCCATGAGAAAGGTTACAAAGCTCTACTTGTCGCAAGTGGGGAGGCAAAGATTAGGCAGAAAAACCATTTGATAGAGACATCACTCAAAACACTCTGGAAAAGACCTAAGATGTCCAAGGAGGTCAGCGATACTTAATCCTCTTTTAGGAGAAATACAGGAAAGTCCAAAATCTATACTTGGAACTGCTGCTAAACTCGCTGCATGTCCCTTCCCCTATCTGAGTTGGACACGACCCTTTCTAAGGTCCTCTACCATTCTATCTTCCTGTTGGAAAAAAAAAAAGATGACTTCACTGTGAAGGGACAGCTCAAAGGAATAAACTATGGCAGCACTGGCAGCATGGAGGGTCAGCTGTTTTCTCTTCCTTCTAAAGTAACTTCATGTAAATGCAGCCATCTTGGTAAGAAACACAATTTGATAGGGGGAAAGAGGTAACGCAATGAATGACTAGTGAGGATGTGGCCTAAGTCTCAGCCTGCCACACAATATTTTGTTCTCAAACATCCACCCACTAGACACACTGCTGGTTGACGCAGCTCTTGCTAACGCAGATCTGCTGGAAACTGTGGCATCTTATCTCCTGCTGCAAGAGCCTCGGGGCCTTTCCGGGGAGGGGCAGCTACAATGGGGAATAAGCACAAGATTTGACTTGCTATTTTATCTTCAGACCATAAACATCTATTATGTGAACAACCACTTCTACAATGAGCAGCTTACCTAACTCTCTGGGCCTGAGTTTCTTCTTTAGTAATACAGGAATCGCAACATTCTCCTCAAAGGGCAGTCACCAAAATTAAATGAGAAAACCTATGTAAAGCACAGAACACAGGTCAGTCAGCTCCTTCCCTTTCTGGCTTTGGTCATGGCCTTCCCAACAGATGATATGGAGTGAGGAATTTCAAGAGGTTGATCATAGACACTGAAGAGACAAGCAGGCAAAGAATTCAAGAGAAAAAAGGGTCCAGTTCGAGGTCACGAGCTTTCCCCAGAATGAATGAGTGAACAGAAGTAAGACATTTCAGTAAAAAAGGAATCAAGCCAAACACTAAGCTATAAACCTACAGCTCTTAGGCAATGGGGAAGCATGAATGCTAATCTAACAGCTTTGACACATGCGTTTTTTTAGTTCTACAAATTAAAACAAGATTGACAGCATTTGTGAGAGCATTTGAGCTATCCCCACACATGCCAGCGAATAATTCAATTCATGATGGATATGTGTCCCTTTGACTTCGGTATAGACAACAAAGCAAACTCAAGATTCAGAAGTGAATTTGGATTTACGACTAATACAGAATACCATTTTAAAATTGCAAATGGACTGCCATTAGCTGTTTTAGCTCTGTACTTACGTGCTTAAATCTTCCTAAGGCATACAACTAAAGTTTAAACTACATATGTATCAAGAAACATTAAAATATTCATTTTTTTTTTTGACCTATTCTACTTCTGGGAATTTGCAATAATTGAGTGACTCAAGCTAGAAACCTGGACATCATTCAGTTAGGAAATGGCTGTAGGCAAAAATGGTGATAAACTGAGCAGTGGTACAGCCACTCATAGGAATGTGTAGCCATCAAAAATGGTGCGTTTTGAAATCCACATCGTAACATGGAAAATGCCTATAATACAACATTAACTGGAAAAGGGACAAAATATCAAATATAAATATAGCTACAACTCTTTTTCATAAATAAGCATTCATACAATAAAAATATTAGAACTATGCTAAAATGGCAATAGTGATTTTCTTTAGGTGGTATAACTATTAAAATTTTTTCTTCTTTTAACTTTGTGTGAATTTTCTAGCTTTTACAAATATATATATATATACATATATATATGTACACACACATCAATATCCCAAATAAGCTGTCTAATGCCTCTTATAAATCCACCTCTCTGCCCTAAGATAACCAGTATTCCAATTTCTATTCCCTTAAATTAATTTAGTCTGTTCTTGAACTTCACATAAATGGAATCAAGTATATAATCTTTTGTATGTGGCTTTGTTCAGGCAAAATAATGTTTTTGAAATTCACCCAACTTATTGTATTTTTTTTATTTACTGAGTGGTATTCCAATGTATGGACATAACACATTTCGTTTATCCATTCACTTGTTGATGGACATTTCGGTTATTTCCCATGTTTTGCTGTTAGGAATAAAGCTGAAATGAACATTCTTATAGATTTATGTTTTTATTCTTTTGAGGAAATACTAAGAGAGGAAAAGAATTGCTGGAATTAATGCATATATACATATATATGTATGTATATATATATATACACACACCCACGTGCATATTTTATTTATATATAATATATACATGTAATGTATATACATAATATGTGTGTGTGTCTGTGTATATAATAATTGAAACTGCCAACAATTTTCCAAACCAGTCATCTCATTTTATACTCCTATCAGCAAAGTATGAGAGTAGGAAAACTCCAGTTGCTCCACATATTCTCCAGTACTTGGTATGGTTGTATTTTTAATTTTTTCCATTCTAGTAGATGTGTGGTGGAACCTCACCGGTTTTAATTTGCATTTCCCTGATGAACTACAATGTCAAGAATATTTTCAAGTACTTATTTGTCATTGCTATCTCTTCTTTTGCAAAGTGTCTGTCTACTCTTTTTTTATATTTAGTCCTGAGTCTCATTGGCCGGGCCTGGTCCCCAGCCACCTCCAAGGCATTCACTCCATTAAACCCAGCAATGGCATCGGGGATGGACATCCAGAAGAACACTAAGAGCTATTATTAAAAGTAAGGTAAATAGATCTGGGTGGCCCAAGGTAACAAATGCCCACCCTATTCTCTTTCTCCCTCAAGCCTCCATTCTGCCCCGTTCTGGTCTGTCAAGACTTCATACACCCTTTAAGGCCGCCCTTAAACTTTAAATCTTCCAAGGAACTCTTCTTGATCCCCTCTTGCCTTCCCACCACCACTGTAGAAATCTGTTTTATTCTCTCACATGGCAATTGTCTTACTGTCTTACTCGGCAATTTAACATCAGGATTTGTGAACTTGGGTCTCATCTGCCCAATCACACAATAAATTTTTAAAGATCAAGGTCGGTCCTGCAGAAAGTTGGCACAGTATCCTATGCACAGCAAAGTACACATTTATTCATGTATTCATTCAACTAATATTTTTTGAGCATCACTTATATACCAAGTCCAATGCTAGAGAATGGCATACAACTTTGAGCAAGTTAGACACAGTCCCTGCCCTCGTGAAGCTTGTAATTTTATGGGGCATATAGATAAGAAAACATCCAAAAGCGGCACAAGGTAGTGAGTACACTGATGAGGGGAATACAGGATAATGGAAGAGCATATAGAAGCAAAATGTGTGACCTGAAAGACAAATAGCCAAGTGAAGAAGATTTCATGGAATTGTATTAAATATAAATGATTTAAATTAGAAATTGCTCACTATACAAGGAATGGCGAACATGGCAAGCCAAGCAAAGATGGAGGAATTAAAGACATCTCTTGCCCATTGTAGAGACACACATGATGGGTTTGTGATTTGCTTCTGACATGGTTTCACACTGCCTTAATTTTTTTTTAAAGCAGGGAGAGAGATCTTTAGGAAAATCAAGAGCAAGAAGCCCTCAGCAGGAGTGAGCACCAGCGCACAACTGCCGAGCACGAGGCTTGTCTGGACATGGCTGTATGAGCATTTTGCTGGTGTGCAAAATGTAGATCTGAAGGAGGAGGAGGAAGAGGGGGAGAAAAAGAGTTGAAAAAGAGGTTACAAATTGTGAAGAGGAATAACAGCGTTTATTTCTAAATGACAACTCTTTATCTTCCTACCCCAGGCCTATTTGTTGACAAGCCATTCTGTAAGTAAGCATTTGTTGGTCAAGGAGAGGGAGGCCCTGTGTCCGCACGGTGCATTAGGCCTTGATCTTGTCTCTGTTAGAATTCAGGAGGCTCCCCCATAAGCAATCAGCCTCCTAATGGGCAGGAGGCACCTCTGGGAATGGGAATTTGACAAGGCTTGTCAAAACTGTCAGATAATAGCAGAGGCTTTTTCATTCTCCTCTTCCTACCACAGGAGGGGAACAACTCCGTTAGCTATGCCAGTCCTTGGAGGACAAGAGCTAAAACCACAGTGCAAAACTGCTCAGACATTAGTGGGTCCAATGCATAAATCCATCATATAAAAAAATATCTAGTTGAACAAAACAGGTACAAACCAAGCACACAGTGTATCTTGGGGCTCTGGTAACTCAGAGCGAAGGACTCTCTCTCTCTCAGATTCACTATCACGGGGCGGCAATAAATGAAAATTGCCTGAGAAATCAAGCAGGTAGTAATGGCCTCTCTGGCAGATAAAAGTTACCAGAGGATAGACTTTTCCCTGAGGCTGTTACATTGTCTTCCTCAGCTCCAGGGTGGGTTAAAATCAGCTGTGCAGTGAATACAGTCTCACTTTAACAAACAAAAAAACAAACAAACAAAAAAAGATGTCCATTGACAGGAGAAGTACTGTGTACAGGAGCCCTGGGCTGGAGGAAGCCTGGGCAGGGTGGGGACTCTCCTATACCCGGGGCCTTAGTGATCAAAGCCTCAACCTTGTGCCTTTAACTTCCCTTGGTAGGGAACCAGAAGCCAGAATATGATTTTTATAAGCTTCTCCTCTGACTCCTGTTTAATACAAAACCAAGCAGGAGTAGGGAGCAGAGGGGAAGAGGTAGTGGAAAAGTTCAACTGTCACATGACCAGCAGGAAGGGTCCTTAAGGATTGTATGAGTGAGAAGATTAGGAAAGATCTCAGGCTAAGAACAAGTGTCTTCCTGTTTTCTCCTTCAGACAACCCCAGCCCCTCTCACACACACATCCACACCCCCGCCCCGCCATCCCAACTAATCTGTCCTGAAGATAAACATACTTTCTTTAAACCCTAAAACCTGTCTTCTATTAATTCTGGTTTTCAGAATGAAGCTTTCCCTGGTGACTGATTACAGAAAATTGCTTATTTAAAGAAACTTGGGATCCCTCTTACAGACAATGGCTTCCATTCTGGACATCTTCTCAGAGACTTCTATATAGACAGGACAGACTGCCGAATGCTCTGAGGCAAACAGGAATAAGGGGGAAGAGGGGAGAACCGATTTGCAGAAGCATACTTTCAGTCGCGTGTGTACAAAAACACAGAGCCCACCCCGGAAACTGCACGACACAGATGCATTTGGGCTTCTAATTATTTCACTGTCTAATTCATGCTAACACAGCAATTAGTGATAAAGCTCAAAACACTCATACACATTAGCCTGACGACATTTAATTATGACATTAGATGTACTGCACTTCATGACATATGTAGCTTAGCAAATAGTAAGAAATCTACACTCATAGCCCATCAAAATGACAATGTAATAAAAGTAAAGGAAAGCCATGAAACCCTCACTTTGTCATTAAAAGAAAATGTTGTAATGGGTTCATATTTATGTGAAATACGCCATTTCCAGATGCTGATCAGGAATCCGGTCCCCTCAGCTTAGAAAACGTGGGTTTTTTTAAAAAAAAAAGAAAAGGAAAGGGGAAATAAAAAGAACAAAATCAGTAGGTTGTACTTGATGATTGCTTGATGCCTCTGTGTATCCATTCTCATTTTGAGTACCTTAGACGTCAGCAGAAGATATAGGGGAAACGTGACATTTTTTTAACTGGGATAGTCCAGGAGATGTGCCATTTGCTTTTGGTTTACATGGGGCCCATTCATGAGACATGATTAATAGCTCAGCAGCACTGCCAAAAAGCACATAAATCTGGCCATCCACAGTGTAATTGACACACTGCTTGTCTCGCAGATACCTCCAACACTCACTTATCGTAGTCTAATCCCCAAGTGGGCATTCGAAGCAGCTGATTATGCAATGCACAGTTGCTGACACTACAGTTTGGGGGTCTGTTCCTTGTAGCACCCAATTAGCCGCCACATAAAGCCCTACTCCCCTTGATCAACCTTGACCAGGTGTAAGTAGCAGCTGAATGAACACAAGCTACACAGAAATTCCACTGGAGCATGCAGGCCTTAACAGAGGAAGCCTCGAAGTGGAAACCTCAACCTCCAAAATCTGAATTAAGTTTCCCTTCGCTTTGGCTTAACCAAACACCCTGCTTCAGTGCTTCACATTCAGAACACGGCAATCTGCCACCTAGTCCCATATGGTAAATGCTGTTCCCTCAACCTTACTTGTCCCTGTCTCACCTCAACCTCTTTTCCATTTCATTGTACATCTTGACTTTCCAAATTGAAATCTAGCAGCTCCATGTGCTGTGCTGTGTGAACTTGAAAACTTCAGCCTCTTCTCTGTTCCTCGGATTTCTCCATTTCTATGAAAATTTTTAAACAAACAATACTGACTTAGCACAGTAGCAACTGTGAAGATTAAAGATTACATAACAACCAAGTTGTAAAGCCCTCGGAAAGCATAAAATGCTGCAGGAGTAATTATTATCATTGTTATTAATCACCTCAGTTCATCACATAGAGTAAACACGAGATAATAAAGAGGCGATTCTTAAATGCAGCATCAGCAGCAAACCCATTTATTACAATGCTATTTGCTTGGATTCCATTACAGTTATAAAATTTTACGCTCATCTAGCACTTTTCATCTGAGAATGTCAAAGTGCTGCACAAGCACAGGCTCTAATTACACTAATCCTCCCAACACGACTGGGAAAGCAGCAGAGAAAGGCCACTTCCAGTTGTGTAACTCGCCATCTAAGCAGATCCTGTCCAGGTCTGGGAAGTCTCCCTGCTGAGGGTTGCATCTAGAAACTTCCAAAATTTGGAAAAGTTCCTAGGTGAGTCATATCTTTCTTTTGCTTTTTTCTTTTTTTTAAACACAAGTAATTAATGTGTGATAGATGCAATACAGAGATTTGAATTTTTTTCTTCCGTGTGGGGATTATGTATCCAATCGATGTCTTGCAAGTAACCCACATGCCTGAATCCCATTACTTTGGCCCACGATTTATATGTTTGCCATCAAACAGAGTCTGAAAGAAAATCTTCCGTGTCTTATTGTTTGTAATGTTTCCAGCCTGGAAGTTTTCATACAGTGATGATTACTAATGATAGTAAAGATTGTATACATTCAGCAATACAATGAAAACAATGTATGTTGTCAACATCTTGTCACTTTGCCAATGTAATACTAGATCTGGAAAAAAAAAAAAAGCCTAGCTTTAGAGAATTCCTATATTTACAATATTTCTAATACTTTGTTGTAGGTTTTGGTTTAAGTAAATTGATGGTTTCAGCTGTAGTAATAATTCTGCCCTATCACTAAAAAGAGCAGAACAAATTATACTCTTGGGATTTTGCATTATTCTACTTTAAAAAGCATGTTGCTAACTCCAAGATAAGGTAAATACAGCCCAGACTGTGTGCAAAATGACCCACTAAGGCCCGGAAAAGAAATAGTGAGATTTTTGTTCTGTTTACTTTATTCTATTTTATTTTATAAAAAATAATGAAATTAATTTTACTAATATGTTATCCAATTTGAGAATAAAACCCATAGATATACAAATAAAATATTTTTTACTGATACTGGACAAATAAAAATATTTGAAGAGTTCAAGTAAATAATTAGAAATACTTACATTGTGAAAGAGGAGTGTATCTAGCTCAGACTCTACTTCTTCATTCATACTGGAAATATTGGGGCGGGGGCGTGGAGAGCAGTGAGTATTTATCTAAAAGGACTTGCTAAAAGCTCCTGAAACCAAAGAGGACTTGTCAAGCTGAACTATTATTTCAGTGCTCATCCACACAACAATTCGAAATGATGTAGGCTCCCCACAAAGTTCTAACCACATTTAATTGTGACCAAAATGGGTTATGGGGCATTTTCAGAAACCAAAGAACCTACGTCCAAAGTAACACTGCTTTATGTAAAATTAATAGTAATAATAATAATAATAATAATAATAATAATATAGTAAGTTCCTGTGAATGAATTCCCTTCAAAAAAGATCTAACTCCAGTTCTGGAGTCAGAAGACCCAGCTTAGTGTATCAGCTGCATACCCACGGGAAAGTCCCATCCCCTAAGTGTGTCTCCTTATCCATGAAATGGAGTTAAAACTCTACCCTCCAGAACTCACAGCCCAAATACAGCCCCGCTCCAGCCAGGTCAGAGTCAAAGCCCCTGACTCTGGGGGAGAAGATAAAATCCTTCTCACCTGCTCCTCACCCCAATCCGGAGACATGTAGTTTCTTACATCAAGACCTATGGTTTCTTAAGAAGAATTTCCACAGTAACCAATGTTGGGGGCAGACAAAGGCAAACATAGGGAAAGAGCCTAAGAGAAATAACACCGCAGAGAGAATGGCAGGACCTCAGGAGAGCAAGGAAGAAGACAAGTGGCTGACAACTGGATCAACAAGGGCAGTGTTTCCTGGCACTTATTGGAAGACACCCCAACCAATATCACCCTTTGGCAATTTATAAACACCTTTGCACAGCACTGCCCAACAGGAATATAATGCATTCCATACACGAAAATTTTCTGCATTATTTACAATAGCAAAAGGATGGAAACAACCCAATGTCCACGGGAAAACAAAGAGTGGTGTATACACACACACTGACACACACACACACAAACACACATTATTCAGCCTTAAAAACAGGAAGGAAATTCTGACAAATGCTACGACATAGAGGAAACTTGAAGACATTATGCTAAGCAATAATTCAGTCACAAAAAGACAAATATATTATATGATTCCACTTATATGAGCTACCTAGAATAGTCAAATTCATAAAGATGGAAAGTAGAATAGTGGTTAGAGGGGAGAAATGGGGCATTAGTGTTTATTTGGTACAAGTTTGGAAAGATGAAAAAGTTCTGGAGATGGAGATGATGGTTGCACAACAATGAGAATGGACTTAATGCCACTGAACTATATACCTAAAAATGTGGGCTAAATTAAAATGGTAAATTTCACCTTGTCTATATTCCACCACGACGAAAAAAATTTTTTTCTAGTAAGCACATTAAAAATTTTTAATAAACAGGGGAAATTAATTTTAATAATATATTTTCTTTGACCCAATATATTAAAAATATATCATTTCAACATGAAATCAAAATAATTATTGATAAGGTACTTTACATTCTTTCTTTCATACTTTGTCTTGACATTTCAATATTCATTTCATACTTATGAAGTGCTCTCAAAATGAGACCAGCCACATTTCAAGTGCTCAGTAGCCTCATGTGGCTTGTGTCTACCATACTCATGACCTAGAGGAGGAAGAGCTAGAACAGCTACATAATCTGGGCCCCTGGCCTCTCTGCTGTGGGAGTCCTCGAAAGAAAACAAAGGGAAAGGGAAGGTCATTTTTCTACTGACGAGATAGAAACCTGGAACTGTAGGAGAAAGTATTCAGTAACATGTGCAGAGCAGAAAATAATGATTTTTAACATGTCCCAAACATTTACAATGTGCCATGCACTAGTCTACATGACAAACCTATGTATGTTCATTTAATTCTCACAGAAATCCTGGGAGGGAGATGTACTAGCGTCATCCCCATTTTAAAGATGAGGAAACAGGCACAGAGAGAGTGAACTGGTCAAGTTCACAGAGCTAGTAAGTAGCAGAGCTGGGACTAAAACAGGGCTGTGCCTTTAACCACTACACCTTCCTGTCTTCCCTTGAGTGTGCCATAGTCTCCAGACTAATCTAGAGGCTGAGGAGTGTGGAGAATGGCAATGGCCCAAGGGATCTTCAAGCTGCCACCTCCTGGTACCCTGCAGGTAAAGTGGCAACCTTGGCTGGGAGAGAAGTAAGGGCAACAGAGCCAGCAAGATTTCCTCTAGACCCACAAGTCAATGAGACCTACGGACATTCAGGTTAGATATGTCAGTGAATCACGAGTTATGACTTATATTAGATATAGTGTCAGATACTTGGAAGTTTTCTCTGGCTCTAGCCTCTTTTGAGATTAGAAGTATTTTTCCTAAAGAAACTGGATAGCTGAACATTCAAATCCATGACCTGTCTGGAAAAGCCCACAGCAGACAGAACTTGGCCTATAGAGTAAATCCACTGGTATTTCTTTCTCTCTTCCTCCATGCTCTGCTCTGAAGTGCTGTAAATCAAAGAAAATGAAACTCATGTAAAATAATGTTTATTTCAGGACATGGTGACTCCTCAGCCAGAGAACTTAAGACACCAACTTTCCATGTTTTGGGTGATGTAAATCAGGTCAGACAGAGCTAATAAACAGCACAAGAATAAACAGCTTAATTTATCCTTCAAAGACAGAGGAACCAGCCTAGCTCGGGTAGAGTATCCATATCACATGGATGAAATTTCACTTCTGATTATCATGTTAGTGCTACACAAACCCCCAACCTCCCACCGAGCCAGCATAGCAGAGGTGAACCATTCCCTATTCTGTCCCGATTGTCAACTGCTCTTATCACGGCAGAGTTCATGCTGAGCCACTACTGAGCTTGACAGAAAATAACAATAACAACAACAAGAAGCCCTGCCTGGAAAATTATCGTTTTTATACACAATACAGATCAGTTTGGTAGACAGTTTCCAAAACATCCACCAACCCACAAACATGTTCTCCAGTCTTACCCTAATAGATGCAAGCATACCCCAAGGGCACACGCTCCTTCTCCAGGCCACTCATAGTCTTACACAAACAACATAATTAGTAGTATGCTTGCTTCTATTAGTCAGCAAAGAAGAACAAGAATGGCAGGAAGAAAAAAATGGATTCCCAAGTAGAGAAATTCAAGTTGGTATACTTGCAAATTAATTCCTATTATACAAATATGATACACATGTTTTGGGACATTTAGAAAACACAGATAAGAGGAGGAATGGGTTTGTCACCAAGTCTGGAAACTAATTTATATTTCTGTATAATTTATTTCAAAAGGTAAGTGGCAAGACACAGCTTCTGAATGATTATCTCAAAGTTCACTAATATAAGGAGAACAAATTTATCGTTGAAAGTCTTTTCACCAAGAACTTAACCAAGGTCAAGAACATCTGGTGTTCCAGACCCACTGGAGTTTGTTTGGAAACCAGATCCAAATGTACAAAATAGGAGGTTTGCTTAGAAAACTCTCACTCTCATTGTCCTAATCTCAGACTCTCACTCAGAATGAAGAGGGTAGGAAAAGCAAAGAGAGGCAATTGAAAGTAAAAATATTTAGTGCTGATATCCAAGTTGGACCTCAAAAAGCTAGGGTTCCTTGTTCCTTTTCGGTGGCTACTTTCTACCCTTTAGGCCACTGTTCTCAGGGAGTAATAGCAAAGAGGTTGCAAATCCATACTCATACCAAATAGTTTCCAACAATAAGATAATTAAAAGTATAACAACTATCATACAAGACTCACTAAATTCTTTGATATTAACAAGGGGTCCTCACTCTCATAATATTTGAGGGCCATTATTCTAGTCTGTCTTTGACTCCTAAGACTTTACCTCCCAGCTAGGTCCTAAACATCTTCACGGAGAGGATGCTCCATGAGCCTTTTCTACCTATGTGGTCCCAGACACCACATCTCTCAGTGCAGGGCCTCAGTTTCTTCTTAACACTGTCATTAGTCATAGTGATGGCAGTAAGTGACACAAATGGAATTTCTAGCCCTCAAAGGTAATTTTTGGTAGAGTGAAATAATATATGTCCATTCCCTAAAGACATCCATTTTTTAAAAAGATGTTACCTTAATGATGTCAAAACATCTCAAGAACAAATACAGCCCCTAACTAGCCAGCCACTTACTAAAGCTGTGTCCAAATTGATTCTCTCGTCACAGAAAACTCTATTGCAAGTCTGCCAAACATACAATTGCTCACATAAAATCAAGTACTCAAGATCATGTTTTCTGTTTCCATTGTCTCCCATCAGAGTTGTACCTATTTATCCAATCTCAGATTCTCAAGTTGCAAAATGGATTAAAATTGATTCCACTGAGAATGTTTGAAAATTTTTAGAGATGCTATAAATTTAAAATTTTGTTCTGATTGTGAAATAATATCACATTAATATTTACCTTGGAGCTAATGTGAAATAAATATTTGAAAAATATGTATAAAATATTTTGTAAATATATCATGTAAAAGAAATTTTTTTGTATTATTTTTCACTCCCTAAATCATGTCAGCTTAATCTAGGAAATCGCTGGACAGATATTATGTAGTACTTTGTCCCTAATGAGACTCCAACCAGCAGACAATTATACTTGGTGTCAGAGACTTGGATTCAAATCTCAGCTATGTCTCTTACAGGTTTCCATATTGCTTTGAGTCATTTTCCTCATTTACAAATAGTAATATTCACAAGATTGCAAAAGGGATTGAATATAATAATGTATGTGAAAGCAAAAGTGCTGTGAAAATATTAGCTATTATATTAGTGCACAATCCATTATTCTTCCAGTCCAACTAGCTAGTCAATAACCACAACTTTTTTTTTAATTTTTATTTTTATTATGGTGACATTGGTTAACAGAATCCAGTAAGTTTCAGGTGTACAATTCAACTGTAAGGCATATATATACATTGCATTGTGTGTTTACCGCCCAGTTAGATTTCTTTCTGTCATCACATATTTAACCCCTTTTACCCCCATCTACACCCCTCCCTCAATAACCACAACTAATCTTAACTATAGTGAGGTGTAGGCAAAGGGGTATAATCACACCTGGCCCTACCAGAAACATCTGTAAGCCTCTGTACCTCTCTTATCATCAGTAACCCCTACTGAGGGAAACAAAAAGTAGCCCCCTACCAAAAAAGGTCAGAGATTCTCACCGTAATAAGTCTGTCAATGCTAGTTTAGCAGTTGACACTTGCTAAAATATTTTTTCATAAAAACCCAACATCAGAACATCTCTATTTAGTTCTTGGGAAAATTGCTATTTCATGTCTTGAAGATAAAGGAAATAAAATAGCACACTTGTTACAACTAAGTATTCTTCTGTCCCTCCCTGTTAGCATTTGTCATAGTACACATGCCATATTTGTACCTGCTATAATCATGACAGTTGAATGCATGACCATTTGCCTGACTGACTGGAGATGAATTAATTCCTGGGTGCTTTTCAAAGTTGTAGGCAAGGAAAAATTGTTTTTAGGTGACATTTTTAAAAAAATCAACACTAAACTTTGGATTTTAGAAAATATAGAGGCCCCAAGATCAAACAGCTTCCCTCCATATATGTTATCACCATTTGAGTTACAATCAAATTGAGATACTGGCGGATATTGTAGGACCACTCACCTTTTTGAGCTTTCATTTAAAAGGAGAGTCTCAAACTCAAAATAGATTAAAGACTTAAATGTAAAACCCAAACCCATAAAACTTCTAGTAGAAAACATAGGCAGTAAACTCTCTGATATTGCTATTAGTAATTTTTTTTTTCTGATATATCTCCTCAGACAAGGGAAACAAAGAAAAAATAAACAAATGGGACTACATCAAACTAAAAAGGTTTTGCACAGCAAAGGAAATCATCAACAAAACAAAAAGACAACCTACCAAATGGGAGAAGATATTTACCTACAGTACATCTGATAAGGGGTTAATATCCAAAATTTGTAAAAAAAAAACAAAAAACAAAAACAAAAACAAAAAAACTCATACAACTCGACAACAACAAAAAACTAACAATTTAATTTAAAAATGGGCGGAAGACTTGAATAGATATTTCTCCAAAGAGGAAATACAGATGGCCAGTAGACAAATAAAAAGATGCTCAAGGTCACTAATCATCAGAGAAATGCAAATTAAAACCACAATGAGACATCACTTCACACCTGTCAGATTGGCTATCATCAATAAATCAACAAACAAGTATTGGCGAGGACGCTCAGGGAAAGCAACTCTTGTCCACTATTGGTAGGACTGCAAAGTGGTGCAGCCACGATGGAAAATATTCTAGAGGTTCCTCAGAAAATTTAAAATAGAACTACCTTTTGACCCAGCAATTGCACTTCTGGGTATTTATCCAAAGAAAACCAAAATACTAGTTTGTAAAGATCTATGCACCCCTATGTTCACTGCAGCACTATTCATAACAGCCAAGATATGGAAACAACCTAAGTGCTCATCAATAGATGATTGGATATAGAAGTTATGGTTCATATATACAGTGGAATATTACTCAGACATTAAAAAATAAAATGAAATCTTAACCATTCGCAATGACATAGATGGACCTAGAGGGTATTATGCTGAGTGAAATAAGTCAGACAGAGAAAGATAAATGCCATATGATCTCACTTATATGTGGAATCTAAGGAACAAAAGAAACAAACAAACTAAAAGAAAACACTCACAGATACAGAGAACTGGTGATTGCCAGAGGGGAGGGAGTTGGGAGACTTGGTGAAAAAGGTGAAGGGATGAAGACATACAAATTAGTAGTTACAAAACAGTCACAGGAATGTAGACTACAGCTTGGGAATATAGTCAATATTATTGCAATGGCTGTGTTAGTGCCAGATGGGTGCTAGAGTAATCGGGGGATCACTTCATCAATATATAAATGTCTAACCATTGTACTATATATCTAAAACTAATATAAAATAATTTTAAAATGCAAATAAAAAATATCTCCAAAAATAAAAATAAAATAAAAGAGTATTCACATTTAATATTTTTATGCAATTACTTTAAGAACTTTTTTTACTACAAAAGAAATGTGATAATTACAAAAATAAGATAACTTCTCTCATAATCTCACCAATGAAAGATAACAATTAACATTTTGCCATAAAATTTAGTCTTTTTTCTATACATGAATATATATTCTTTAATGGCAGTACAATCACGTGCATATGTAGTTTAACCTTTTTCTTCTTAACAGTAGATTGTCTAAATACTTCATGTCACAAAATGTTCTTCAGCACCACTTTAAATGTATTAATATCCCACAATATTTAACCAAGCGTCTATTGCTTGACATTTAAGTATTTTCCAAATGTCATTATTTTAAGCAATGCTGAGCTAGACATCTTTGCAGCTAAAACTTAGGTTACATCCACAACTATTTTCTCAGCATGAATTCTATAGGCAAAATTACCAAATTGATGGGCATACCAAAGTTTAAGGCTGTGTGGCATGTATCCACGCATTTTTGTTTCCCAAAGTGAGATTCAGCCATCTTTAAACAGGCCCAGATATCTCAAAAGTACAGAGTATTATTCACAGAAACTAATCACTGACCTTCTTTACTTCTCATTGATGGACAGATTGAAAGCATTAAGGAGGGAAATGTGTTATTCGAACAAACAATTATTTAATAATTTGTCAAGAACCTACCATGTCTGGCGCATAGCAGCTCCTTCATCAATGTTTTTTGAATGAACCCTAAGCCCCTGTTCTCATTGGGCCGTGTGCCCTGTGGTTGCTGAGCAGTTTCTGCATGATCTCTTAGCATGCTCTGTATGAGAAATATGGGTCAGTACCCATTGGCCAAGTTTTCCCAAGAACTACCCACATATACACAAAACCAAAATAGACATCTAAATATAGTCCCAATAAATTTCCTACCCAACATCTAAGAACCAGTTTTTAACACCACCCATAGGGAGGTGTTATGCTTATATAAGGATAATGAAATAATATCCCTTATATAAATGCTCTTTAACCAAAAGTTAAATCTTCTTCACCTTTCTTGATAAAATTCAACTGTGAAAAAATAAAATACGCTATTACAAATAACAAGAAATATTTTGGCCAACGTTTCATAACCATTTCTAATTTAAGTGCCTAGTTGTCTCCTAGCTATATATGTAGCCACATCTCTATCATCCTAAAATTACTATCCTAACATTCTTTTCCCCTTCTACTGTTTCCAAGAAGTCAGAAGGAAAAAGTCCGTAGCAAAAAAAAAAAAAAAAAATCAAGAAGACAGTTCAAGACTTAAAAAAATTTGACATCTTTTCCACAACCATCAAAAAGTGATTTTTAAAAGTAAGTACCACCCTGGCAATGCCTTCATAGTTTGGCAGACACTGTTCCTTCTGCAAGAGCATAAATTTAACACAGAAAACATCGTTATGGGCTGTCAGAACAAGTTACTACTGAATGGCCATTGAATGGGACACAAATTCAAAAAATTAATCATTGCTCTGCAGTCACCACCAGCACCTCCGAGGGAACTTGCATTGGGTAAACAACTTGAAATCACTCATTTAGCCAATTAAGGTCATTGCAGAACTCTGTGTTTAGAGAGCTGGGTTACGGCTCTCATGTAGCCTGAGATTCACTTAGGACCAACAGACCACACACCCATGACTGGGCACCGTGTTCTCAGTCCGGCCAGGTGCTGAAACCCTTGAGGAGCCAAACTGTGAAGCCCTGGATGGTATGGAGTAGGCCTTACTCTCCTTCACAACCACTGTCCCTAGCACAGGACCTAACACTGGATAAATGAACCAAAACCCTATCAAAAGTTGTTCCCTCTGGAGGGTAAGTTTTCCACTGTTAAAGGTTGGGTAGAGCAGCAAAAGTGAAAACGATTGTTTCCCAAGATCTCAAGTTGACTCTCTTGATCACTAGGGATAACCCAGGGAAAGGCAGCGGAGTATCCCTGTTAAAATCCCTCCTTTGTAGCCTACAGCCATGCCACCCTGAACAAGCCCAATCCTGTCTGATCTTGGAAGCTAAGCAGGGTCTAAGCCTGGTTAGTACTTGGATGGGAGAACAACTAGGAAGACCAGGTGCTGTAGGCGTAAAAAATAAAAATTAAAAAAAATAAGGGATTGTAAGCTGACAAGGTCCTTGCCATCTGTGAGGTCAACCGAGGGTTGCCTTGCAATAAAATAAAATCCCTTCTTTGCATGCACCCTTCTTCTGTTTGCTGCCTTTATTCCTAAGAGTACAGAGCCCTAATATTGCCTGCCAGTTTGCTCCTCTCAACTCAGGCACGTTTTCATTCAGTTTTTGGCTCTCTGAGACATGCTTTAAATCTTATTTTCTTAGGACTCCATTTTCAGGAGAGGAACAAATCCAGCAAACCTGTGTTTTAATTCCAGTTAACTTCTATGAACCTTAATTTCCTCATCTATAAAATGGAGGTATTTCCCACATCAGGTTACATAAACTACTTAACATGGGGTCTGGTGCAATGCTTAATAAACAGTAGCTAGTGTTGTTATTATTAAAGACCACAGAGGAACCTAGTGGTTTAGATTCATGGAGGAAAGTAGAAGTTGAGGAAGCCTTTTAAAAATAGCTAAAGCAGGTCCTAATTTTTGATCTAAGCAAATTAAACTAATCATGATGGTTTAATGGATGGTATGGGTGTAGTGATCTGTGGGAAGAGAATCAATTTAGCTAGGAGGGCTAATTATTTAGGTTTAAAAAATCAAAATTGAACTAGAAAAGAAGTTATAAGAAAATAAAAAAAGAGCCTCCCTCTCTCCACGCCACACACACACACACACACACACACAACACACACACACACATGCACAGAGCTTTCAAGCATCCTTGAAGTTGATAAAATGGTGACCCTAATACATTAAGAAAAATGCCCTAAACCAGCTCAGAGTGAAAATAAACATGACTGAGCAATAAATTAGGATCTCCTTCACTCTCCTCCTACCTCCCACAGTCCATATGGAGGCTTTGGCATAATCAAGACCCACTCCCGCCCCCTCTGCACATGCCCTCCCCCAGGTGACTCCAGGCCCAGGCATCCAGGGGCGCTGGATAAACATTAGCTGATGCAGATGGAATGAGCAGATGTCTGGAGTCCCGAGCCCAGGCTGTGAGGGACAGACAGTGAGAGTGAGTAGGAGGCTTAGAAGAGAACAGGCACTCTGTTTTCCTGCCCATTCCCCTGATCCCTGAGTGCCAACAGTGGGAGGAAGTGCTCATTCCAACACTTGGTGACCCCTCCTAATGCCTCTCCTTATACCATGACTCCCAGACATGCTCCTAGACAAAGCAGTTTCAAGTTCATTTAATCCCATCTGTCCATGTGACAGATGAGAAAACTGAGACCTAGAGGCTTTAAAAGGCCTTGACCAACCTCATACACTAGCTTATTGCAAAACCAAAAATAGATTCCAAGTGTCCTGCGTTCTAAAGCAGTCCTCTTTTTTTATATTCTATTGCTCCCATAGTAGGACCAAAGATCGTTCATCCCATTTTTACAAAGTACTCACTATGTGCCAGGCACTGTGGTGGACATTTGAAACAGTGAGATTTTTCCATGGTAGTAATAAAAGATCTCTCTTCAGATGACCAAAAAAAAGAACAATTACCCTGAGAGCTTATGGCCCTTCCACATCGAACAACTGATAAGCACCTACTATGTGCCAAGTTCAGTACTAGGTGCCTGAAAAGAAAGAAATAGATAAGACACTCTCTCTCCCTTCCTTGCGGTACTTCTAGTTGAAGTTAGACTCCACTAACAGGGATAAACAGAGAGGAGACCATGAATTAACATGAAATAAACATAGATAACAAATAGACAAGATTAAATATTTAGATTATGTATTGGCCAGGGGTTAAGTGGATTAATGGAGTGATGAGTTGGGCAGAGTTATGAGATTTCCATGTTTAGACAGGGTGGATTAAGCTGTCTAGCATATGGAAATGCAAATCGAAACCCCTATCATCAGCATTAACACCCTCCATTCATCTCTAGAGATGCCTTTTTGTCAAAGGGTGGAAGGTGCAGGACAGACCATGTCTCCTCATCTTTACAACATCCTGGTGAGTCAGAGAGCCAGCACTGTAATTCCCAGGCTCCTGGTGAGGAAACAGATCCAGGGCAGGGAGTAGGAAAGTCAAGAGCTACTATAAACCTAGTCCTGGCCCCACTTCACTTCCAGTCCAAATGCCTCCAGAGCACTTGCATAATTCAGACAGGCACCAACATGATGACACATTGTAACACAGCCCTTTTGATCTTTCGCCTCAAAGGAGGAGAAATTGTGAGTTACCTTGTAATTATTTCCCAAGTACTTTAAATTGTTGGATTCTCTATAGAGCATAAGTTTCTTAAGGGCAGGGATGTACCTTGAATGTCCCCTGGCACTTGCAATAGGGCTATGAAACACTGGAGATACTGCAGATGTATACTTTCTTGCTGAACGAATAAATGGTCACAGAAGAAAAGGGTGGCTGTGCCGTCGATCAGGTGCTGTTCTCACAGCCCATTCATTTCCTGTCCCACACACCTCCTTATGAAGCTTGTTCCTGAAACAAGTCTCTGCCAGGTCAGTAATTCATTTGGGTGCCCCTGAAATCACTTGTTTCACTCCACTGCCAATAGAAACAAAAAGGAGTTATTCATAAAGAACTGTGAGAAATGCCTGAAGATCTTGAAGATCTTGCTACTTTGTTTTTCTGGATAGAGGAATTCCATAATCATATTCGCATGTGCATCCCACAGATACTGTTTGTCAAAGACTAATTAAAGGCACAGGCACTTGGTTCCGGAGCCCAATTTGTATTTGCTCCTTCTTTTAACTTTTCTCTCAAACCAACACCCACTTATTACCCAAGCAAATTAGGAAGTAGAGTCTACAGTCTCTTTCTAAAATAACAACATGTTTCTTCTTCATAGCCTTAGATCTTTTAGACCATACCTTGTCTGTCTTCCAGGCCCCTACTATGAGAGACTGATAATTTGCAAAGCAGTTCTGAGAGAGGTAAAATGTGGATATAGTGGAGTGGAGTGATCTGGGTTTGACTCTGGGGCCTGCGGCTGCATTAGCAAAATAATTGCCTTCCGAATGGAAGCTTTCGATTCACAGAGGACAAACCGAGGCCCTGGGACATTAAATAATCTACCTTTTAAACAAGGCTTTACTCTCTCACCTCCAAAATGAGATAACTGTTCTAGTCATTCTCAAAAGTGTATTCCAGCTCCATGCTTTTGACAAGTTTACCTGACTGTTATCTCCACCACCACCACCACCACCCCACCATCCCAATAAACTCTATCTTGTGAGATAAGGTGAGGTACCTCACCTCTTCTTACTGGGAACTGTTCCAATCTTACCATGCATTACCTGCAAATGGTTGCCAGGTGTGGGCAAATAGACTGTGACCTTTATACATCCTCCTGTTAGGTGTATTCTGCCCACTGTTTTGTTTCCCTGTTAAAGTACCCTTTATCATAACCCTACACAGAATCGAACTTGATTCCTGACCCTGGACCATCTGTTCCACCCACTACTCCTTCAATTCCTGCCAATTCACCTACCATTTCCCCCAGAAGGATAGTGCATCCTCTGTCTTTATCTCTCTTCCAGCCCTCATTGTCCCTACAACTGATTTTTCCTGAGCACCAACTTGCCTCTGGTTCATCCTCATCTAGGTCTTCAAAGTAAATGTGTCCGTTACTGCTTCCCTCATGTGTTGTTTGCTCAATCAATGAGAACGTAACGTAGAGCCCTGAAGTTCTAAGGGAGTTTCAATCCTTGAAAATCTGACATATATTGCTGTCTTGGTAAGTCTACAAAAGAAATTGTTAGTTCAAGTTTGGCCTTCTTTGGCAGAACGAGGGCAATATTTAAAGGGGAGGAGCTGGGATGTCCCTCAACAGTTAAAATATTCCTTGAAAATACAAAGTGACAGATTGACTTCATTATCGTGGATTTTTTTTTTTTTTTGTAAGCAGAAAAAACATTTTTCAATACTCAGGTTATGTGCTTTAAACATTGTCCTGACATCTGTTCTTTAAAAACACAATAGAAGGCATGCTTTCAAGTACAAACACAGATAAAATATGGAAACACAGCTCTGTATTTCTGGGCTAGGCACATGCTAAGTAATAGGGATTTGCATGACTAAGCTTCTACTATGCTGACATATGCAAAACTCAGAAGCAATCCAATCATTCTTCTTAGTTTGACAATGTTTAAATGAGAAACAGCCTTCACCCTGGATCTGAAGACTTGTGAGCTCACATGAGAATCTGATCGCACCTAATTTAATAGCAATTTTAAAACAACTCTATCTAAATATTAGGTCTCCTTAGCACATAGTGATGCAGGCAGTGATTTTAGTTATAGGAACAAAAAGTCAGGGGAGATTAAACCACGGCAATCTGGACACAAGTCACCTGAGATTTGGCTCAAGTTGATTTTTAAGATATCACCTTTATTTGCAAAAGTATAATAAAATCTGGGACCTAATGAATATTTATTCTGAAACTTATTTCATGCTAAGTTTTTGTAGTGACATTTTTTCTTTTCTTTTAACATATGCTATCTCGTAATAATAAATGAATTCTCAAAAGCCTAGTAAGTTAAACACTACAGTGACAGCCTCTGTTTTGTTATTTTCAATTACCAAAAAAAAGTGGATTAGGGGTTCTCATCAAATTATTTTTCCCAAAACATCAATTACTTGCCCCAGTAAAGACTCAGAGTTTGAATTTCTTGAACCAGTCATAATTTCAAATTTTCTGTTGCCATTTCACAATAGGTAATTAAAGTGTCCTGGAAATTCTTAGTTATCTGTTCTGGGAGGGGAAAAGCATCCAAATGAACTGAAACCCTGTGTTAGATAGCATATCTTGATGTCGATTGAGGAAATTCTTATTGCTCAGGCCTTGAGAAAGAGTTTGCGTGGCCCACTCTCACCTAAATTATTTTATAGGACAAAAACACAGCCAAGCCTCAGGTCTTGCTGGTCTAGCCTGATGAACCTGAATCAGGACTGACTTCCTCTAGTGTTTCCCCATGTTGCGGAGGAGCCACTGGCTCCAGTTCACTCTTAGAAATGGGTGTCCTTCCTCCTGCAAAGAATTGCTAGCCAATAACACCTGAGACCCATTTAACAGAGCCTAGCAAAAAAGAAAAGTGTGTCTTGCAGGTTGCTCTAGCACCAGCCTGTGTAGTGCCACTCCTGGGAACTCCCACCTTCCCTCATTAGAAACAAGACTAGTGATGTGGGAGGAGATTGTTGGCCTCGAGTGTCTAGGGTGTGATGGTTCTCAAGCAGTGGGAAATAAATGCTGGTGCTTTCAAAGTGGCAGGGACCTGCCCACGCAGCTTCCAGTGATAAAGCAATACAAGCACAGAAGAAGTGGAAACACCTGCCTTCTAATCGACCTCAAAAGACTGGATAATAATTATTTCAGCAATGATTATGAATATCTGAAGATCAATGGCCCCTCCTTGAGTTTTCAGGACCGCATAGGCCTCCAAGTCTCTCACATCAGTGCTTCCCAAACCGTATTGTGCGTGCAGATCACCTGAGTCTCTTGTTAAAATGCAAATTCTGATTCAGTAGATCTAGGGTGGGACACAAGATTCTGTATTACTAACAAACTTCTGAAGACCACATTTTAAGTAGTCTCTAAATCTGTTCAGGCTGCTTATAACAGAATATCATAGACTGAATATAAACAACACAAATTTATTTCTCACAGCTCTGGAGGCTGGGAAGTCCAAGATCAAGGTGCTGGCAGATTCAGTGTCTGGTGGGGTCCCACTTCCTGGTTCTTCTTGCCATGTCTTCACATGGTAGAAGGGGTGAGAGAGCATTCTGGGGTCTCTCTTACAAGGATACTAATCTCATTCATGAAGGTGCCAACTCATGATCTATCTAATCACCTCCGAAAGGCCCCACCTTCTAATACCATCACCTTGGGAATTAGGATTTCAACATATGAATTTGGGGGAAACATAGACATTCAGTCCGTAATGGGTCTTATATAAACAAACCTAGGGATGTGGAGAAGCCCACCATAGACAACTGATTGGTCAAATTATCAGGCTTGGGAAGTGGCTGCCAAGAAACCAAATTCAATTTGAATTAGAAAAGTAAGTGAGATTTCCTGCATCTATGTGTTGTGGAGCAAATGCAATCTCACTTCTCATACATGTTTGGCACTAGTAAGTTAAAGCTTTAAAACAACTGTTACCCATCAAAATAGATTAGTCAGCAAGGACCAGCTCTTGGTGTGAGTACCCAGTCTCCATGGCAGCAATATATCATCTGCTATCTGCATGTCATAGATTAGGCTTCCGTCATCTCACCATCATCTCAACCCAAAGTTCAAAACAAATGGTTCTTCAATTATTGCAGTGCTTTTATATTTTAATGGATGTTCTTTTTTAAAAAGTCTTTTCAGAACCACTTCATAAGATCATTGTTTCCCTACTTCAAAGTTTAAATTCCAAATAAATAATCTTTTACTCTAGAACCATGTTCTGAGCATCTGCAAGATATTAAACATCATGCTAGGCTCTTTACATAGACATTTATCCCCCATGAAAAGTAAATATTAATCCCAGGAAATTGATTCTTAGACAGTATGAATAACTTGTCCAATTCACTTGGTACTAAGTAGTTGAACTGAAGATTTAAAACTCAGGTCTCTTTGTTTTGTAGTTGTTTTTGTTTGTCTCTACCAGACCACTCCATCACTGAGTCTTCTCTTGGGTCCCCAGTTAGCCTTGAGGATCATGCCCCTACTTGAGGTTCCACTTCCCAGTGGACTATCTTACCTTTTCCAAATAAAATAGGGTACTCTGTGCCAGGGACTTAATTCACCCTTCTCTAAACATCCATTTAGAGCCTTCCCAGAAAAGGGAAGACCGTAGTCTAAAGTCTAAAGAATATGCTTGATCTTTGATTTAGCTTAATTGTCCATATTTCTAATGAAAATTTCATGAGCCATCTCCAATCCTTTTGGAAAAGCTTCTCTAACAAAGAATTCTCTATTCCTAGAGGGCTGAACATAGCTTCCACAGGATTTAAGACACTGTGGACACTGCCAAGTCTTAGCTTTTCCTAAAGGAATAAAAACCCCTGTGGGGGTTCAAGATGACATTTATTCTTTGCATCAAGAATTTTTTCCAGGAATTCACTGAGAATTTCTCTTATTCCTGACACAGTTGACTTCATTGGGCCTACAAGTACCAGGACCTTCGTTTGCTCCTGAAATCATTCATTTTAGATTATATGTCTTTCAACACAAATTGAAGCATCCATGGCACAGATTGCCACTGTACCAGAAGGCAGGTAGCACAGGTAGCCAGAGAGACCTAAATTCAAATTTGACTCTGCAACTTCCAAGTTGTGAAACCTTGGGCAAGCTACTTAACTTTTCTGAGTCTCAATTTACTTAACTGTAAAATATTAGTAATGATAGCTGATCATTAGGCTGTTTGAGGATTAAGTGGGAGAATCTACGAAAAGTATCTGGACCAGTAAATGAATGGGAGACTTCGAACAAGCTAAAAGATGTCAGTCTTTATTCCTTTCACACTGTTTTATTTTGTCTGAGTGGAGTGATGGGTAGGGGGAATCCCAATCACATTCATATTTCTCTTCCCATCAGCTAGCAATCCATTTTCTGGCAAGCTTTCAGGTCCTTTCCATCTTAGTCAGGCTAAAAGCCAGATAATAATAACCAAAAAAAGAAATCTTATCCATCTAGGTACCATTAAGATTGTAAATTGGGCCACATATAGGTCAAGCTAACATTTTGTTATTCTTTCAAAATGATGTGTTGGGCCATGTCTTGATCATATTAGGTCTTATCTAGATGACCTCTGGTAGTGCTTTGAATACTGCTCAGAAAGTACACATTTAGACTGTGGTTTGCCCACAACTGTGTACCTCATCTATCCACATTTCAGTGACACTTCTTCAGTACCCTATATTGATCTCCTATACTACAATTATTCAAATCGTACGTATAACACAGACCCTGCTTTTTCTTTTGCTCTGTCTCAGAGTTATCCAACTAAAGAAAACTGCATTCTAAGTCTGGGTTCAAATTCAGGTCAAAATGGTTCCTTTTCCCCTCCTCACCTTCTCACCATTCACCGCCTCCCAAGGCCCCTAGTATTTAACTTATAGAACTAGGCCCAGGGTTGAATAATTGAGTGAACAATTGTTCCAGCAGATTTAGGCACTGTGTCAAGTGTGCTAGGACACAGGCCATCTGCTTTGTATCTTGACACTTCACGGTGTTTGTTTTCGTCAATTCTCCTAGCTCCCTACAACCTCCTAAGCACCAGCATACTCAGCCGTTCAATAATACCTTTTAACCAGGGAATTCAAAGCAGTGTAAGCTGAGTGACAATAATTAACAGTCCTATGAAATGATGTCTCTAGATAAGGAGAGAGAATTGCAAAGGTAAAAATAGGATTCAGGTGTCCTTACCCCAAAAACATTGTCCATAAAATCAGCTCCACGCTCCTCAGAATGACAGGGATGACTGTCATAGCCTGGGTCCTGTAACTCCACATCACAAACCTTATGTTCAGATGCTCTAGTTCCTTGCTACTTAGAATGTGTGCATGGGCCATTAGCATCAGCATCATCTGAGAACTTGTAAGAAATGCAGAATTATAGGCTTCCCTACAGATGTACTAAATAAGGGTGTGCCTTTTATCAAAATCCCCAGACGATGAAGATGTTGATTGTCTGGGGACTATACTTTGAGAAGCAAAGCTCTAAGATTACCCATCATCTCCTAAAGAAGTCATACATAATCATATCTCCAAGTGTTTGCTCATGTTATTCTTTCTGCTTGCCATTCTCTTCCTCGCTTTCTGTGAATGCTACACAATTTCAGTTCCTATTAGAAATCATCAGAGTACCCATTTAGCACTAAGCAAAAAGAATAGTTAAAAAGTGCTTCTCAGACTCTATATATGTATTTCTAACCACCTTTATTTTTTAAATGCCAGTTTATTAATTTTTTTCATGCTATATATACATAATTTTTTAAAACATTTTATTCTTTTATTTTCCCCCTTCCCCCTCCCTTCTGGTAACCACTAGTCCATTGTCCATGTCCATGAGTCTCTGTTGTCTTGTTCATTTGTTGCTTTTAGGTTTATATCCCACATGTGTGACATCATGTGATTTTCAACCTTTTCTGTCTGGCTTATTTCGCTTAGCTTGATTATTTCAAGGTCCATCCATGTTGTTGCAAATGGCAATATTTCATCTCTTCTTATGGCTGAGTAATATTCCATTGTATCTATGTACCACAGCTTCTTTAGCCAATCATCTAGCGTATGACACTTTGGTTGCTTCAATGTCCTGGCCACTGTGAATAATGCTGCTATGAATATCGATATGCATATATCTTTTCAAATATGAGTTTTCAAGTCTTTGGGGTAAATACCCAGTATAGGGATTGCTGGATCATATGGTAGATTAATTCTTAATTTTTTGAGGAACCTCCATTTTGTCTTCCATAGTGGCTATACCAATTTGCAGTCCCACCAGCAGTGTATGAGGGTTCCTATTTTTCCATATCCTTTCCAACATTTGTTATTACTTGTCCTATTGATTATAGCCATTCTAACAAGTATGAGATGGTATCTCATTGCGGTTTTGATTTGTGTTTCCCTAATAGCTAGAGATTCTAACCACCTTTAATTGTGATTAGTTGTCTTTGTGATTTGGTCTCTCCAGCAGGATTGAATTGTTCAATAGTAGAGGTTTATTTATCAATCCGGCATATTACATGTGCTCGATAAATGTTAATTGAATAAATATTGACACTAGCTTCATACTCTTTGTCATTTTTACATGTTCAGTAGGTTCCAGAAGAAGCCATTTAATTTATAAGACATCCTACCAAATTTTAACTTTTGCTGCATTTAGCATACAGCAAATGCCTATGCCTATGTTCTTGCTGAATGACAGGCCATTTCAACACAGAAATTTAAGAGATTATATTTTTGTGTATGTCCTAACAGATGTGCTGAAACAGAAAAATTGTTTGCTCCTAATCATCTTTGGCAGGTGATTATAAATTGCAGAGAGTAAACGTAAGGGCTGATGTGTAACCCCCCAATAGAAGTCTTAATGGTCCAAAACAGGCCCTTACAATGTTTTTCTTTCTCAATCCAGGAGCAAACAACAACCTCTGTGGATAGGTAAGTTGATATCCAGAAAAAATATAGTTTTTTTTTAAAACACACTTTTAGAATTAAAGTCATTGAAATAAATCATAAATCTATTGTGTTATTTCCTGCTTCTCATCACAACCTCATTCACGACTATGCTCTAACAGCTTGGTTTGAAATGACTACTACTATGAAAATTTCCTTCTTTTTCAAGGCCCCAGCCAAACCCCACTGGGAATGAAAGAATTATGCAGAGACATGGTTAAAATTTCCCATAAGTTGAATTTTTTATTACAGTGACTGCTGCTTTAAAAGCCAATCTCAATGCATATGGCTTACAAATTATTGCCTCATGTAGGGAAAGCAAAATTATATTTCTCCAAGTAGATGTGCACTTTGCCAAATTCTATGGGGTGGTTTACATGTTTAGAGTTGAAATTCTTTAACAGTTGAGGTGCCTGAAAGGTACTATGGACATCCTGAGAAAACTCATCCTGCATTCTGCATTACTCTGTGCTATGGCTGTCTTGGGCTGCCAGGATATATGTTATGGGACTCAGTCACTGCCAATAGATGACTTGCAAGAGTTTGAGAACTTTATTTTTTTTAATTATTTATTATTATTATTTATGCCTACAGCACCTGGTCTTCCTAGGTGGTCTCCCACCCAAGTACTAACCAGGCCCGACCCTGCTTAGCTTCCAAGATCAGACAGGATTGGGCTTGTTCAGGGTGGTATGGCTGTGGACCACGGACCGTGGCTCCATGGGGGCGCGAACCCAGGCCCTTCTGCATGTAAAGCAGATGTGCTAACCGCTACACTATGGAACTACGTCTGTACCACATCTTCTTTATTCATTCATCCATTAACAGATACTTAGGTTGTTTCCATATCTTGACTATTCCATATCTGCAGTTAATAATGCTGTAATAAACACAGGGGTACATATATCTTTTCAAATTAGTGTTTTGGTATTTTTCAGATAAATACCCAGAAGCAGAATAACTGGATCATCTGGAAGTTCTGTTCTTAAGTTTTTGAGGAAACTCCATACTGTTTTTCATAGTGGGTGCACCTATTTACATGTCCACCAAAGGTGTACAAGGGTTCCCTTTTCTCTACATTCGCTCCAATACTTGTTTTTTGGCCTGTGAATTTTTTAAAATATCCTGAGTAATTTTTATGCACATCAAATATTGAGAGCTACTACTCCAGTCATAAACTCCTGAGATTTGTATAGTATACAGCATGTTATAATAGGGATATTCCAAAGCCAAAAAAAGAAAACAAAACAAAACAAAACAAAAAACCCTATTAAAATCTCAATAAAACAATATATAAATTCCCTCTAGCTCATTATCTAATGAAATGAAACTTCCATGTAGTAACATACTCATTTTCCATGACTCACCAATTGTCAGCATACATTGCTCCATTATTAAACCCTGAAGGTGATGAATGGCCTGCTTGACAAGAAGAGTTTTCAGACTGGCAAGTGACTAAAATGTTGCTTGGTCCATGCACTGGTTAGAAGATTGTACCAGAAGTCAAAATATCCAGACTGCATTATGGGGTTTCTATTAACTCTGCTCCCTGTAATATTTGTCATTCAATCATAAATGGACCCCATGATAAGTAGGTTTCTCTGGCAAGGTATGATGCACCAGCTGTAATATATATAGTTGTTATTAATATTATTTTTCACCATGGGTAGTTTCTCACTGAATCTCAATTCCACTAGATAGTCTCCCTGTCTTCTATTTTGAGTGTAGAGGAAGGAAGAAAAAGCTGGAAAATATCCTATTGACTCAGTCAAAGAATAAAGAAGAAGTACAATCTAATTTCCCCCTTTTTGAAAAGCCCTGATAACCACCAAAAAGTAAAAAAATAAAAATAAACATTCTGTTTTCTTAATAGCAAGTTCCAAATTATCAGTGGGCAATGGAACAAGACTAGCTTTTGAGGCAGGAGCTCCAAGTTTTAGCCCCCACATTGCCTCTTAGCTGATATGGAGGCAAGTCACCCCACTTCTGTACCCGAGTCTCTTCGTCTGTTTAATGCTAGCAGCATCTGCCTTATCTCCAGGGTTTTGTTTGGATAAAATTGTTCATGGATGCAAAATATTACATAAACTCTTATAAAGTCAGGGCTTCTTATCCTGGGATCCATGAACCCCCTAGGCCTTAGCCTCAGGATTTTAGTGAACATCTTGATATTATAAATAAAATTGGACTTGTATATGTGCACATGGGTTTTTGTTTTTTTGGTTTTTTGTTTTTTTCTGGGTAGAGGGTCCATAGCTTTCATCAGATTTCCAAAGGAGTCTATGACCTAAATTAGTATCCAGTTCCTCTTTTCTCTGTAATTAATTACCAAGTGTTTATTGAGCCTTTACCATGGAATCTGTCATTAGTGGTGCAGCTAACCTCCACTTCTCTTCTAACCTGTGAGCAGTCAAGGAAGGTTTACAGGGTTTATATTGGTTTGGGTTTCACTTTATAGGAGGGAGAGGGTGAGGGTCATGTACCAAGAGACGCTTGAGAAGCATTACCTCATCCCTGGGGGAATCTAAACCCACGGGGCTCCCTCCCAAGCCTCCGACAGGGCGGAGTGTAAGGCTGTCGGGCCTGTTCTAAGTCAGCGTAACGTGTTTTCCACTCTAGCAACACCTAACATATGGCGTGTGCACTGATGCTTATGAAAACAGTGATTCATCTTTAATCCTTAAAAAAAAACAGTCGACCCTATGTGGCCTTGGCTCTCCTCCCTGAATGCCCTTCTGTTCTCCAAAATGTCTGTGTTGTCACCTGCCTCCACCTTGTCCTGTTTGCTCCTCTGCTTTACCTATCTCGCAGGCTCCTCTTGCCAGCCTTCTGATCTCTGTCTCCTTCCCTTCACATCGCTCTTTCTCTACTTCTGCACAGTCACTGCTGGAGCTTTCAGCTGCATACCTTCAGCCCCCTCTATAAAAACCTTCCCTCTCTCTTCCATGCTTGTTCCTTGCCTGAATGTCCCCTACCCTTGCACCCCTCTCACACCTGATCTATACGAAGCCTTTATCATCTTTCCCTATCCCCCGCCCCTTCAAAGAAATGCCTCCCTATCTGGGGGGTAATGATAAAGTAAGAAGATGAAGGGAAGTGTAGGAAGAGTTGGGTTACAGAATTAATGAGGAGAAGGTGGGGAAAAGAGGCTTGCAGAATAAGAACATTGAGAATCACTCATTTTTTTCCTCCTCTCTTGATTTATTTCACACGGTCTTTTGTTTGATGTTTAACAGGGCAGACGGCAAAGGTGTTATATTCTGAGAGAAGACATAAGTCTTGTGAAAATGAAAGAAGAAAGAGAAGAACAGTGACAAAACTAAAAGAGAGGAAAAGAATAAGGAGATAAAGAGGACTGGAGGATAAGAGTATATTGATAATCTCACAGCAGGTCATCTCATAGTTTAACTCTGTTTAAATCAAAGCAAATCTTAATCAAATAGGCAACGAGGACTCCAGTAGTAAAGAGACAGTCTGGAGACAGAGGCAGCCAATCATTGTCAATGAGACTTGGAACTAAGATAGTCTCGAATTATGCAACAAGGTGTGTCCCAAACATTAGTTGTTGCTTGGGGTTCAAAACACGTTTTCAAATAAAGGTATTATGATTCAGAGATGTCAGACAAAACTGAGTGAATCTTGGTTTCATGTAACCTTGGGCCAGCGACCTCTCCCAGCCTCAAATGCATATGAGGATACCTTCTTAGAAGTATAACTCAATTGCATGATTGTCGTGACAAATAATAATGTCTCTCAAGCACCTGGCATACAGTAGATACTCAATAAATGATGGCGATCACTATTGTTGAAAACCTGCTAGATAGATATGGTGGTTAGAATCACAGGGGAAAACCACAAGAGCTAATAGCCTGCAATCTACTAGAAATAAAGAACTGTGCTTAAAAAAAAAAAAATAGATGCCTAACCACCATATACTTAACAACACTTCTAGAGGAAAACATCCAGAGTTTACCCCTAGCAGAAGAGCAGATGCTTCTCCAAGTACAGTTTCCACTGGCATCTGTGCCCCAGGCTGAGATAGAGAGTGGTCCCAGCAGGTTGGGGGTAAAGAGAGAGAGTCAAACTTATAAGAAGTTTCTGAGCTTCAGCTCTTCATCCATAGAAAGAGGACAGTAATGTACACTGTGCACAGGCCAGAAGAATATTAAAAATTGGCCAATATACCCTGTGTTTTGTGGAACACAAGATCTACGGGATATCAATAGGAGTTACCAAAATGGAAAATGATAAGCCATAATGCTAGGTTATGGGTGGACATAAAAATATTGCAATCTACCAACATTTTAAATGCTCACACCTTTTGACACAGCACGCCTGCTAATGACGTGGAGGGGAGAGATTAAACTGATTTCTTACTGCAGAACTTCTTCAAGAAAAATATGAAATGTAGCTTTTCTCAAACATATTTCCACCAACCCAGGTGCCTTTTCTCATAGAATATCTCCTGGGACTGGTGTTCCAAGGAAGACATTTGGAAACACTAAATTAGATGGTGTGTGTGTGAGCTGTACAGATGGTACTCCACAAGTCTTTTATTTTCTTCTGATGGTCCCAGGATTACCCCTAGACCTTCTATTCCATCATCGCCATCTGTTCCTTATGACCAAAGTCTCTCTCCTCCCTTGCCCGCTGCAGATATGATATGGTCCAATAAATTCTCCCCTACCTTCCTGTCTCTGAAGTATAAAGTCCCTTAGAAGTTTTCTAAAGATCTTTATTGCTAATAGCAATAAGAAATAAAGAACAAAAACGTTTTCTCCTCCAGCTGCCTTCTTTTTATTCACTTCTATATAGAATGACAAGGCCAACCACAGATATTAAAGGTGAGCCTCGGTACATTAAAGACTTGAAGTAAAACTCATCCACATTTCAAAGAAAAATTAGATGACAGATCATGGCTTTTCACAAAAAAAAAAAAAACTAGGGGAATTTTTCTGTTTTCAGACTGTGGACTGAACAATAAATTGAAACAGGCTAAAGAACCAAAAGCAGTAAGAAGTAGTCCCTGGAGTGACCTTCCCTTTCCTTTCTTGAGTCATCATTAGTCTTTTGCCCAAGGATTTGATGTGGTGCTAGTAAGTAGATGTGAGACTTGCCAAGAAAGGAGAGGACAGAGGGAGGGTCTTCAAAAAGAAGATGCTGTATGTCGTAGACAGTGGGGCACTGGTAATTGGGTAGATCCTACAAAGAGAAATAAATCCATGAATGAATGAATGAGAAAATTGGACATAAATTGAGTATGATTCAGAAAATCATAGTGCCTTCAGATTTAAAAGATCTTAACAAGAGTTGGATCTAGTTGATCAAGGATGCCTTGGTGGACCAGGTAAATTGTTCTCCTGTCACAGGAGTAATGAGACTTTCCTTGAAAGATCTAACTTAATCAATCGCCTTTGTTCTAATTCCTTCTCAAATGCACTCACCCCAGCAGGTGCCTGAGGGAAGGTGATTCTAGCAGCCCTGTCAATAGGTCAATAGATCTCAATTTTATTCTAATCTGCCCAGAGAGTCTTCTCTTTGTTTGCTTTTTGTTTATTTGTTTGTTTGTTTTCCTTTGAGTATTGCCTCACCTCCTTCATCTTGATAGTAGGGATTTTCACCAACTAGCCATTAGGGGCTTGGCACTATGACTGTGGAGCCTCTGAAATTCCTTGGATATGAAACAAACACAAGGGAGACTCAAAGTATTGTTATCTGATATAGACAGAGAGGAGGAAAAGAAAATTTAATTCTATGCACAGCTGAAAACATCAATATTTACCAAGGTCTCCAATTACCATAATTAATTGTAGGGTGTCATAAAGTTCATGGAATGCCACACAACTCATGAAGAATGGATATAATGTTGAAAGCTCATGTAAACTCTAACACACAGTAAAATGGAAAAGTCGTTTGGCTAAGAAAGATAAATTTAAAATTTAATATATTTGTTTAAGTAAAATATAATCAGGAAGGAAAATGTTAATGAGCAAAATATGACCTGCATTTAAAGCCAAACATAAAATTTTTTAAATTATTCATTGCTTTAAATTATGGATTTAAAATTTCCCTATGCTTTACTGTAGATAATTGAGAGTTAACTAAAGACTTAAAGTTTTTTCAGGATAAAGAAATGAGTTCTTAAATTCTTAAAATTTAACTTATGGTAAATTTCCTTTCAGTTAAGTATAATAAAAGTAATGGAATTGAGAAAACTAACAAAAGGAAACAACAACTATTAACGGGATGGATTAAAAATTGAGTGTATTTATGGGTAAATGGAAGTCATGTTTTTCTAATTAAGGATGAATTAAAGAACACAATTCTGATTGAAAAAGCTACACATGCTTCTCCAGAACCTGCTCAATCTTATATTTTTTCTCTAATAACCTTTTAATCTATAAAAATCTTTTAATTTTTCTCCTCTTTATTGAAAGATAACATCTACTTTTTCAAATCACTTCTGTTGGTTAAGATTAATGAGTCAGAGGGAAGGTGAACCGGGATGATTCTGCCTCCAGCTGTGGCAGATTAATTTGTAACAGACCAACACTCCCCCTAGGAACAACCAGAAAAAAAAAATGGAGATGGGAGAGAAAAGTCTGCTTGAGAGCATCGGAGAGGAACCAAGGCACCTAGGACCTGAGGAGGCAGAATCCCAGAGAGAAGGGAATCTGATATTTGTCAGCCAAAGCAGTTTTCCTCTTCGGGCATTTGATGATCTGGAACAGAGCAGTGGTCAACAAAAAGGCAAATAAGCAATCTGTGCATTATTCATTGATGCAGTGATTTCATGAAAGTAAGTCTAATGTTGGTCAAATATATATTACCAGCAACAATGAGAAAGGCACTACCAATCTTTCTAAGTGAGCACTCCAATGGTATTATGCCTGGCCTCCGTTTGGAGTTGTCAATCTTCTCATAATCAGAAATGAATATTTTAAGGCCTTAACATAATAAACAAGGTAAGTTACCTTGGTGATGAACAGTCTTGTGAGCAAAGGTAAGGAGCCTTACAAACAAACTAAAGGCAAGTGAAAGGTGATGCAGGTTAAGTTCCTCAGAAGTTGATGCTGAGATGAAACTGGCATTAAAAATGTTTGTTAAGGACCAACACCTGCGAAAGGAAGATGGGAAAAAGGAATGAGCGAGCAGAAGAGAAGCTGAAGTGTGATGCAGGCTCAATAAAATTTCAGCTAACCAGGCAGTGAGCTTTAGAGTAACTATTAACCATCTGAGTTGGCCCCCATTGTACAAAATGGCCAGATCTTTATATCCTCCCTACATTCAGTCATGAAATTTAGAATGCCCTGATATGGTATGACTGTGGGCAAGGTGGCTCTCTACAGATAAAACAGACCCTGAAGGAGTGACAGCTGAAGGCTTTCTTCTGACCACACTCCTTACAGATGGGCAGCAAGTCTTTTCTTGAAGGAGGAGCTAGCTAGTGTATTTCCGTGTTTCCTGAGCATTGGTGGTCAAGAAAATGGAGCACATTGTACTGAAGGGGAATGGATTCAGGGAGAGGATGGTGCCACCCAAGCATCTATTCATTCCTCACTCCCAAACATTCACGGACCATTTATACTAGACCTGAAACTCTACTAGGAAAAGCAAAACATAGGGACAAAGTCATAGGAACGCGTATCACCATCAACTTCCTTAGGCTTTGTTCATTCATCTGTAACAAAGGGGAACTCTATTTCAAAGAACAGATTAATTCCCATGAAATGTGTTCACTGTAATCACAAAATTTGGTCAGGATTATGTAAAATCTGAACTTGATTCTCCCAGCTGTAGAAGGCTCAGTAAGTTAAATTTACAGAGTCTACAGAAAGAGCTAAAAATGTGGCTATTTTTATCTGTTTTGTTCATAGCTGTATCCCAGCTTCTAGAACAGTGTCTAGTACATATGAGAAACTCAATAATATTCGTAGTCGGTTACTGAGCAGGGACATAATCACTTCTCTCCTCTTCCTTTTTCCCTGTCTTCTTCCCCCCTTTTCCTATCCTCCCTCTGTTCAGGAACACCTCTAAGCTAAGACTGTGGGTTGGTACACCTGAAAGTGGCTTCCCCAAGTGGCCGGGGCTTCCTCACTACACAGTACTAGGTTCCAAAGGCAAGCGTCCTGAGAGAGAAGGACCCATACAGAAGTCATAATGCCTTTTGTGACCTAACCTCAGAGGTCAAACTGTATCACTTCCACTACATTATTTTTTGAGATAGTTACAAAGATTTCCCCAAGTTTAAAAGTAGAGAACATATCTTTAAATTGAAGGAATGTCAACATCACATTGCAAAAACATGTGGGGTGATTATATGTGTGTGTGTGTGTGTGTGTGTGTGTGTGTGTATACATATATATATATATGTGTGTATATATATATATATATATATATATATATATATATATATATATATATATATATATTCCAGGAGATAAATATGAATGTATCCCCTGGAAAATGCAATCTGCTGCCATTACACTCAAACCTTCCCCTGCATTCACATTATCAGCCATCCCCTACCCTAACCTTCACATTTTCTGTGCAGTGTTCAGAAGCTCTGCAATGAAAATATGAATAGAATAGCACTCCTTCTCATTCCTGCTAAAACTCAGAACTGGAAGGGCAAGAAAGGCTAGAGAATGTGAAAGTGGAACATTAGGAATGTTTATATCAAGTTCTACTCACCTGGGCTCTGAGTGACTTGGGAGCAAAGCCACATACAACTGTCATCACTGTCACCTGTGTCAGTTTATTTGTCATACTTGTTTGGTTTATGTTATAGGGAATAAATCTTCTTGGGAAAGGAAAAGACATTACTATAGTGTTAAAACTCCAGTTTCATTTATTTATAGATAATGCTTGTGGCATCATCAGGAATTTTAAGTTAAATTCATGTATGCTGGGTGGCCCATTTGATAGAAAATGAATTTCAGACTGGTTAATACTAAGGCAGTAATACAATTCTGGGCCTTCGAAGTCAGGGTGCAATTCGATTCTTTTTACTATCAATAGACATATTCATTAGCCATAGTTAAAATAATCTAAAACCCTCTTCCAACAATATGACTAGACCAAAATAACATTCGGAGTGCTTAGAATGGAAAAAAAAAATTATTCAATTTCCAAATACAGTACCTTCAATAATAAATGTAAAGAACTCATTCTTGTTTTATTATTGGTATTGCTTCATAATTGTCCTTTATGTTCTCTCTTTATTTCTTTTGGGGGAAGATGGAGAAGGGGGACTAATACAAAAGCAAAGCCACCAACTTACCTAAAGCCATAACTACTCTTCCTGCATCCTAAACCCTAAAGAGAAGTTTCCGCACAAAAAATGAAAAAAAAATTAAACCTTATCCAATGGAATTTAGAGAGCTAGAAATAAAACAGACTTAAAAGTTGTAACAAATACCTTTCTGGTTTATGACCACATTCTCTAACATCTTTTGAGGGACATTTTCTAAGCAAAGGTCCTGTCAGTATCAATAAAGACGCTTTCCTCATTGTTCTAGAATCTATGGTGTCTAGGGTTATTGAAATGTATATATACTGTAGTTCATACTAGAGGATGAAGAGAAAGAGAAAGGAAAGAAGGGAAAGGGGAGCGTGGATTAAAGTGTGGAGTTGCCCCTGGCCCTGCTTTGAACTCTCCCTGGCTTTTTGGAACTTAACCAAGATCAAACAGGCAGTTGCGGCCAGCTCCAGGCCTCTGGTTCTCTGTATAAATTTAGGAGTAGATTTTGAGGTTAAGATTATGAAGTTTTGTGGTAACTTTAAACTGGAAAGTATTGCATTCACCTTTTATATTCCCCAAAGAAAGAAGAAATGCCCAGCCATGTAATGAAACTCCTTTCAATCTGACCATTGTGTTAGGAACAGATTTCACACTGAGCAAATCTTTGCAACCAGACTCAAATGTTTCCCATTAAGGCCCTGCACGGGTATAAATGTACAAGTGCCTGCTGCAAAGTGTGCGATTCTCCAAGCAAAATGTACACATTCAGTGATTTGGGTAGAGTATCAAAAACCTATCCAAGGTTAACATTCATTTGCACTTATTGCCATAGCTTGGAGTTTAATCACCATAAAGCAAGCTCCCTAAATCATCTGGGGTGCGGGAACCCCATTTGATTAGACATAACATGCACGGCTCAAATTGTCGCAGCCTTAATTCCTTGAATAAGAACAGCTAGTCTTCGATGGCTACAACATATCTTACTAGAATCCTTCACAGCATAGCAACTTTTGCTTCGATGTAAAACAAGTGCTAGAAAGTGGAGTTTAAAATTATACAAAAAATTTTAAACTATCAAAACAAGAGATTCTACTCAAAAAATGATTTTTACTAAAGTCCATGATGACTACATTAACAAAGTTTCAATCTGCTATAGGATAGTTTTTACTTCATTTTTGGGGGGGGTTGGGGGGGTGGGGGGTACTTTCCTTCCCCTTTCCGTTGTCCCACAATAAATGTTAAAAACTACCAATTCTTATATAACAGATGCGTACTGGAGGGCCTTAAACCATATTAAAGTTCCCAGGAATAACTACAACAATACTAATGAGAACAGAAACAATGGCACTTATAAGATGCTCTTATCCCAGACTTCAGAAAAGTTCATAGATGGTATCTTATGAATCCTTTTTTGAATAATGGGCCTTGTTATCTCCACTTTATCAGTGGAGAAATCAAGGCTTCCAAAGATTACTTGCTAAGGTCATAAGATTCCTCAGAGCCACCACCAGTCTCTGGTCCCCTAGCAGACAAGCTCATCCTACAGTCTGTCTCATGTTCTCATCTCATAAATCAACTTTGTGTGCACACATGCCAGGAGTAAATTTTTTTTTTTTTTTTTATGCCTACAGCACCTGGTCTTCCTAGGTGGTCTCCCATCCAAGTACTAACCAGGCCCGACCCTGCTTAGCTTCCAAGATCAGATATTAGGCTTGTTCAGGGTGGCATGGCCATAAACCATGGACCTTGGCTCCACTGGGTGCAAACCCAGGACCTTCTGCGTGTAAGGCAAATGTACTAACCGCTACACTATAGAACCACATTTGCCAGGAGTAATTTTTATAGAGAATCTACTGACTGAAATAAGTGATGAAATAAGAGGGAAAGAGAGTAAAGACAAAAATGAAGGCAGATCTGTGACTCCTCAAAGAAGTTATTTCTACAATTGCTGAAAAGAAGACCATTTTTCAGAGTCTTAGAAAGTTTTAACATAATTTAATACAATTATATGACTCAAATACATACTTCTATTCTGAAAGTTTCCTTTTATCATTTCAGAATTTAAAATATATTGAATTCTTTCTCCTGATATTTCAAACTCAATACAGCGGCCTTCAATATTTTAAAGTGACATTTTAAATTGATTTTAATATGTATTATGTCATACAAAAATATTTATACTGTTACTTTATTGTATACTGATGTCAAGAAACATATAACATAAAAATACATTTCCGCTATTCAAAATATTCAGATTTTGGAGGGTTGATCTGCAATGTTGTAGGAATTATTTCAGTTTGTCTGGAATTCATCCAAAGAGCTACTCTTTCTTGTTTTTTTTCCCCCTTAGATTTAATTTTTTTTATTTGCTTATTGTACAAGTAATTAGAGTAAGTAATGGGGGAAAAGAGTGACTTTTTTATCACCTGGGAGCATTGCTGGGCTCCAGCAGAACTCTCCTTTCTTCTAACCCTCTACCCATTATTTTTGGTCTCCAGTTTCAATTATCTGAAACTATCACCAAAATGTTCGCTGGCAAGAACTCAAGTGCACATGGAACATTTTCGAAGATAGACCACATGTTAGGATACCAATAAAGTCTCAATAAATTTAAGAAGACTGAAACCATAGCAACCTTCTTCTCTGATTACAATGGTATGAAACTAGATATCAACTACATGAAAAATACTGGAAAATACACAAACACATGGAGGCTAAAAAACATGCTACTAAACAATGAGTGGGTTATTAATGAGATAAGGAAGAAATCAAAAGATACCTAGAGACAAATGAAAATGAAAACACAACAACTCAAAATTTATGGGACACAGCAAAAGCAGTCCTAAGAGGGAAATTCATAGCAATACAGGCCTACCTCAAGAAACAAGAAAAAGCTGAAATAAACAATCTAACCTTATAATGAAAAGAACTAGAAAAGCCCAAAGTGAATAGAAGAAAGGAAATAATAAAGATCAGAGCGGAAATAAATGAAATAGAGTCTAGAAAAACAATACAAAAGATTAATAAAACCAAGAGCTGTTTCTTTGAAAGGATAAACTAAATTGACAGCCCCTTAGCCAGATCGATCAAGGAAAAAAGAGACTCAAATAAATAAAATCAGAAATGAAAGAGAGAAATAACCACTGACTCCACAGAAATATAATGGATCATAAGAAAATACTATGAGCAATTATACTCCAACAAATTGGACAATCTGGAAGAAATGGACACATTCCTAGAAACATACAATCTCATAAGACTGACTCAAGAAGAAACAGAAAATCTGAACCAATTGATTACCACCAATAAAATAGAATCAGTAATCAAAAACCTCCCAAAAAACAGGTGTCCTGGACCAGATGGCTTCATAGGCGAATTTTACCAAATATTCAAAGAGGAATTATCACCTATTCTTCTCAAACTATTCTAAAAAATTCAAGCAGAATTTTTTAACTCCTTTTATGAGGCCACTATTACCTTGATTCCAAAACCTATAACTATAGGCCGATATCTCTTATGAACATTGTTGCAAAAATCTTCAACAAAATATTAGCAAACCGAATTCAGCAGTACATTAAAGATATCATACACCATGATCAAGTTGGATTTATTCTTGGGATGCAAATTTGGTTCGATATCCACAAATCAATTAATGTGATACACCACATTAACAAATTGAAAGATAAAAACCATATGATCATATCAATAGATGCAGAAGAAGTGTTCAACGAAATTCAGCATCCATTTATGATAAAAACTCTCAGCAAAGTGGGAATAGAGGGAACATACCTCAACATAATAAAGACCATATATGACAAACCTACAGCTAACATCATTGTCAATGGGGACAAGCTAAAAGCATTTTCCTTAAGATCAGGAAAAAGACAAAGATGCCCCCTTTCACCACTCCTCTTCAACATTGTATTGGAAATCTTAGCCACAGCGATAAGACAAGAAAGAGAAATAAAAGGCATCCGAATTGGAAAAGAAGACATAAAACTCTTGTTATTTGCCAATGACATGGTACTATATAGAGAGAACCCTAAAGATTCCACAAAAAAAACTGTTCGAATTGATCAATGAATTCAGTAAAGTAGTAGGTTACAAAATAAATATTCAGAAATCAGTGGCATTTTTATATACCAATGATGAACTTTCAGAAAGAGAAATTAAGAAAACAATCCCACTTACAATTATGTCAAAAACTATAAAATACCTGGAAATCAAATTAACCAAGAGGGTAACAGACCTGTTTTCAGAAAATTATAAGTTATTGAAAAAAGAAATTGAAGAAAATACAAATAAATGGAAGCATATACCATGTTCATGGGTAGAAAGAATCAACATTGTTAAAATGGCCATACTACCCAAAGCAATCTATAGATTCAATGCAATCCCTATCAAAATACCAATGGAATTTTTCAGTGAGCTAGAACAAATAATACTAAAATTTTTATGGAGCCATAAAAAACCCCAAATAGCCACGGCAATCTTGAGAAAGAAGAACAAAATTGGAGGTATCACACTACCTGATATCAAACTATACTACAAGGCATGGCATTGGCATAAAAACAGATACATTGATCAATGGAACAGTATAGAGAGCCCAGAAATAAATCCAAACCTGTACGTTTATTTAATATATGACAAAGGAGGTAAGAATATTCAATGGGGTTAAGACAGTCCCTTCAATAAATGGTGTTGGGAAAATTGGACAAATACATGCAAAAAAACAAAGATGGACCACCTTCTTACACTGCATACAAGAACAGACTCAAAATAAATTAAAGACTTAAATGTACTCCAAAACCGTAAAACTTCTAGAAGAAAACATAGCATTAAACTCTCTGATATTACTAACAGGAATTTCTTCTCAGATATCTCTCCTCAGGCAAGGGAAACAAAAGAAAAAAATAAACAAATGGTACTATGTCAAACTAAAAAGTTTTTGTACAGCAAAGGAAACATCAACAAAACAAAAAGACAACCAACTATTTGGGAGAAGTAATTCACTAATGATACATCTGATAAGGGGCTAATATTCAAAATATATAAAGAACTTATACAACTCAACAACAAAAAAAAACAAACAATCCAATTAAAAAATAGGCAGAAGACCTGAACAAATACTTCTCCAAAGAGGAAATACAGATGGCCAATAGACATATGAAAAGATGCTCAAGGTCACTAACCATCAGAGAAATGCAAATTAAAACCACAATGAGATATCACCTCACACCTGCAGAATGGCTATTATCAATAAATTAAAAATAACAAGTATTGACAAGGATGTGGAGAAAAACTAACCCTCATATATTGTTGGCAGGAATTCAAATTGGTTCAGCCGCTGTATAAAACAGTATGGAGGTTTCTCAAAAAATTAAAAATGGTTATACCTTTTGACCCAACAATTATATTTCTGAGTATTAATCCAAGAAAACCCAAACAATAATTCATAAAGACCTATGCACTCCAAAATTCATGGCAGCACAATTGTCAATAGCCAAGATATGGAAGCAACCTAAATGCCCATCAAGAGACGATTAGATAAAGAAATTAGGGTTCATATATACAATGTAACATTACTCAGCTATTAAAAAAAATAAAATCCTACCATTGGCAATCACATGGATGGACCTAGAGATTATTACGCTGAGTGAAATAAGTCAGACAGAGAAAGATAAATGCCATATGATTTCACTTATATGCGGAATCTAAGAGAAATAAAGAACAAACTAATCAAAAACAGACTCACAAATATAGTGGACAATTTGGTGACGGACGGGGGGGGCTGGGAGAATAGGGTGAAGGGTTAAAGAAGTACAAATTAGTAGTTGATAGTTGGTCACAGGGATGGGGAGCATGGCAGTGGGAATGCAGTTAGCATTAATACGATGGCTAGGTGGAGGGCCAGGGGAGGGAAGGAGCAATTGGGGAGATTGTTTTATGAACTATATAGATGTCTAACCAATGTATTGTATACTTTAAACTAATTTTAATTAATTAATTAATTTTTTTAAAAAAAGAATACCATATCTTTTCCTACATTGGCTTCTTCAAGGGTTTCTACAAAATGGTATTCTTTTCATGTTCTTTTTTTTTTATTATTAACACCTCACTTAAAATAAGCAAAACATTTTATTTACACAAATACCTTTTACTAACTCTACCCAATATTAGAAGTTTTATAGGCTCCAAAGACTATCATGATTAACCTTCCTGGAATAAAATTTTAGGGATGTGCTTTGAACCCACAAAAGAAATGAAATGCACAGTTAAGACTGATTTTCATCAACAAGTTGCAACAGGGAATTCTCTTTAAAGACACCTCCTGCTGCCTTCATTAGAGTCTTGATCTCTTGCTGCAAATTTATATTCCTTTGTGGGTTTAAAGCACATATTGGATAACTTTTTAATCTATATTTATCAAGCAAACTATTGATAAATCTCATTCTGCCACAGATTCATGAACAATGATTTGGTGGCCTCTCTAGTGAGAGTCTTAAGTGAGTACAACATCGTCAGGATAAGTGGCCATCTTTCACAGGGCTATTTTTTAATGCGAAGATTTAAAACACATATTAAGATACACTTTGACTTGCTCCACAAGCCCCAATCAACCAGCAACAGTTAACAATACAAAAAGACATGATTTTCACTCCCTGTCCACACCCCAACCATCTCCTTTTCCAGATAGCTTCTCCCAGTTTAAGACCTTCTGTATTGAACAAAGCTCCTGGTTTGAAGAAACTTAGACCTAGAGACAAGGAAGGGGAGAGTTTGCCTGACTGCTCTCAGATCCATTCATTGCCTTTCTGTTCTACATCACAGGATAACTTGCCTATTGCAAAGTCCATTTCTCCTGCCCCCTTGCCAACTGGCATCCAGTTAGATTTAGTCAATTGAAGGCACTGGATGGAGATTGGGGAGCAGGAGGAAAGAAGAAGAGTATTTCTCCCCCTTTGTCTCTGTTTTAGGCAGGATGCTTGGCTGTGGCTGCTCCAACTCCATGGTTGCAGCTCCTGCAGGGCAACCTCTCACTGGCCGAACCTCACTGGAAGCCAGCTGGCGAGAGAGTCTGGGAAATGTCGTTTGCAGATCAGCCCCTTGTTCATGATCCAGAGCAGAACAGGGGAAGAGTGAGGACTGGATCTGAGAACAAACAGCCAAATGACCAGTACGGAGGGCTGAACTAAGAATCACTGGGGTCCTCTCTAGCTTGGTAGGGTGAGGAATGATAGGCGACTCTCATGTATTCATTCAATACTTACGGAGCATTTACCAGGTGTTAGGGACTGTGCTAGCTGCTAAGAATGCAAAGATCAGTAACAACATCTCAGCTCTCACAAACAGACTTGAGTTTGAATCCTAGCTCTCCTTCCCTTCTTCTAGTTGGCTTTGGACAACTTACTTGACCACTATAATCCTCATTCTCCACTGTGAAACAAAAAAGTAACAGTATCTACTTCCTGAAATTGTTGTAAGAGTTACATGAGATAATTGCTTACAGTAGACATTCAGTGAGCATTTGTTGGATAAAACTGTGCCTACTGAGACAGACACTTCACTAAAGTTATACTTCATTGATTGATTTCCTGCTCTGCGCCAGGCACATACATTAATTTCTATAACAAAAATTCAAGTAGGGTAAACAAACAGTTTTAATACAATGTGGTAAGGCCTCTAACAATAGTATCTTCTGTGATGGGAACACAGTAGGGGGAACCTGTAGAGACTTCACAGAGAAATATGGAGGATATCATCGGGGAGAGGAAGAGGCAGGACCCAAAGAGGAAGGGACTGGGTCATAATAACAGTAATAATGACAATAGCTGACACCAGTTGAGAGTTCACTCCATGCCAGGCTCTGGGCTGCAGCATCACCAAGTCTTCCTCCATGGAATGCCCTAGCTCCCAAAGGTATGTAGTCCTATCAACCCCACTTTACAGAGAAAGTAAAGTCTAGAGTTGCTAAACAATGTCACTCAGCTAGCGGGGTCAGGATCGAAACCTGAATGTGCCTAATTCTGTAGCCAAAGCTCCAAGGAACCACACAGTGCCTTCCTGGGTGAGTGACATATGGTTTTATAGAGAGTTAACCGGCATGCAGCAACCAAGCAAATGACAAATCTGTGCACTAACATCCAACAGACTATATAGCCTCCTTGAGGGAACTGTGATTCTGAAGGCACTTAATTCTTTGATAAGTCCCGCAGATTTAATTCCCTGCAGAGCCCCAGCTTGAGGAGGACCTGGGGACAAAGGACTGTGTCCTGGGGTGGGGGGAGGTGACTGAGATGAATAACAACATGCTCTCTAGAAATAAACTGCAAGGCCTTGAGAGATGAGTTAACCCTTTCAAGGGTTTAGTATTTGGTTTAATTATCCCTTCCAAGGTATTAAATGACACTCTGATGATCTCACAGAGTAAATTTATCCCCCAAATGGGAGCCACTAACTAAGCTACTTCAGGCCTCAACGGTCCAGTCTTGGCAACTTTTCTTTAAAAGGCCAGTTGCAGGCAAGATCACTACTTTTCTGCTTAAAAGAAAGTAAGGAAAAGTGCTTAAAACTTTCCAAGATTTTTTTTAATGAAAAAATACTATTTCTTATTTTTCCTATTTCTCCAACTTCTGTGTTGCTGGGGGAGCTGAGATATTTTGCAAATAAAAGTAAATCTTTTCTTCAAACTTCAGGGCTGTTCAATTATAAACACTGCCACCTGCAAAGTTGGAAATCAACTGCAATCTTCTTTAAAGCTTTTTCAACGCAACTGCTAACCTGTCTAGATGTTTAACTTTCAGGTTTCAAAACCTGTCAGTTAAAATTTGCTTACTGTTACTCCTTTTCTCTGAAGCTACAAGCCTGAAGAGAAATTATGTAGCAAAATGGAAACAAGGAACTAAGACTTGATAGCAACACAAAAGACCCGCTGATGGGCTGGGGTACAAGAAACTACAATCTTTGCTCTGAAAATGAATAAGGATTAGAGGGCTCATCTACTGGCGGCCTCTAATGAGGTTGCGCCTTCTCAGTTCTGAAACAAGCAGTCAATTGATCCCTTCACAAGAACACCTGGTCTATTCTGAGAAAAAAATTAGTCAGACCTGTTGTTGGCCGAGTTTACCAGTCAATTCTATTAAATTGTGGCATCGGTAGCAATGTGTAGACACAGCTCATTAAAAATACCATTTGGGGAAATCCTAAGGCAACAGGATAGTCATTACTGAACTAATTCCATTGGCCTGAAAGAGTTAATTCAACTCCTAAAGGGAAGCAATTTACTTTCTATTCCCCAGGAGGATGAGCCAGCTTCTTACGGAGCTTAATACAATGAGGCTGTTTTATACCAGCCCTCCCCTCCACTCCCTAGGCTGAAAGCCCCCTGATAGTAACAAGCCCAAGATGGGGTGCACTGGGAGGGTCACCTCACATTCCTCTGTGCGGGCCCCTCGGGGCTGAGGCTATTGGGTAATGCTGAGTAAATCCAAGCATACAAGGAATAAGCAAGGGACGAATCCCTTGACTTTGTGCGTCTGGATTCCAAACACCTCCCCGGATTCTAACAGCACAGCCAGATCAATCTATAAACAAGATGGCTAAGGGATACCTGATTTATATGCAACCTTAGCAGTGTATCACTGGGCACAAAGTGCCAGTGTCAACAGTTCTGCACAGGCTCCAGCCCTGGCCCGACGGAGAACAGAGGTTGTGGTCCTTCTGGACCGCAAGAGTCTTCAGCCAAAGAGAAGAGAGCAGGAGATGACAGACAATTGTTAAAGGATCAACATATTCCCTTGTGGACACTTTTTTTTTTTTTTAAGAATTCATTATGAAAAATGTCAAACATAGATGAAAATTCACATAGTATTATAATGCCCTCTATGTTTCTATTGCCCAGCTACAACAATAACTTAGAATCAATCCTATTTCAATTGTACTCACATCCACTCTGCCAGCATGCTATCTTGAAGTAATACCCAGACTTTCTATCATTTCCTCCATAAATATTTCAGTGTGTTTCTCTAAAAGATAAGGGCTCTTTTTATTAACAAAATACAAAACAATTACTGTCCTAAAAAAAAAAACCTTTTGACACATGTGAGAACATTATGCTAAGTGAAATAAGCCATTCACAAAAGGACAAGTACATAATTCCACTTATATGAGGTTCCTACAGTACTAAATTTGTAGAGACAAAAAGTGGAATGGTGGTTGCCAGAGGCTTGAGGGAAGAGAAAAGGAGAGTTATTGTTTAATGGGTACAGTTTCAATTTTGCAAGATAAAGAGAGTTCTGTGTTTGGATGGTAGTGATGGTAGCACAACAATATAAATGTACTCAATACCAATGAACTGTATACTTAAAAATAGTTAAGATGGTAAATTTTATGTTAAGTGTAGGTATTTTACCACATTTTTTTAAAATGGTAAATTAAAAATAAAACCCTCCACGTCATAAATTAGGCACTGTTTCATTAGTTTATAAATGTCATACATTTTGTTCAGTTTGTTTTCTTGGATGAAAATCCACATAAGGTCTACATATTGTGGTTGGTTGTCGGGTTTTTTTAAATCTATGTTCCCCCTCCATCTGTTTCCCCACCTCTATTGCAATTTATTTATTGAAGAAACTTTTCCTATAAAGTTTCCACAGTCCATATTTTGCTATTTTGCTGTTTTCATCCTTGTGGAGTCTTTTGTTCTCTGTCTTCTTGACAATTGGAAGTTGGATCAGGAAAATAGATCAGATTTAAATCTGATGTTTTGAGCAAGACCCTGCATAGGTTCAACTATGCCACTATACGAGCATATGATTGACCCAAAATGTGGATGTGCAAAGCTTAATCAGCAAACTATGATGAGCAACTTAGAATGAGCTCTCCACTATCAATAACCTTGGGACAGAAGCAGAGAAAATGAGAAGAAATATCAAAAAAATGTTTTGACAGAATTCTAGCCATCAGGGCACCTGCAATCAGTGTCAGCTGAAACTGATACACATGAAACAAATAAGGAGTAAGTGTAAAACTGTGCTGTGACTATAAACTCCATTTCATTCTCATGGGTTAGATAATCTAAGAAGGTTCAAGGGAGGATAAAGTTCTTGAAATGATTCTTGAAAGACTGATAGATTTTAGAAGAAAGAAGGCATTCAAGAAGTGAAACTACACAAAGAAAAGCACAAAGGCTCCCATTAGGGGCTGGGCACAGAGGACGATTTAGATAGGCTGGAAATCACAATATAGAGACATGAAAATCCAGCAGAGATATAAAAGGCAGAAGAAATCTATTGATCTCTAGAGATTAAGGCAAATCAAATGTTACTTATGTTTTGACATACAGACTTTGGCAAGACTCTAAAGATCTACAAATATCATGGATGTTTGAGGATCTAATTTCCAATATATTTTAATAGGAAAATTGAGGCTTCCTCTAATTGAAATCTTTTCCAAGTTGACCCTTTCTAGAGATTAAAGACATGAAAAAGAGTTTCATGAAAAACACAGTTAAAATTTGATTAGGTATTTAGGATTTGCCTCAAAATACTCTGGGAGGGGGAGATATAGATGGATACAGATGAAAAAAGATTGACAAAGAGTTGATAATTGTTGGGGTTGAGTGATGGGACATAGGGCTCAAAATGCTATTCTCCCTACTTTTGTGTATGTTTGAATAATAAAAAGTTATTTGTACTGTCGAGGTCAAGGGTCATTCCTGCATCCCATGTTTCCAATGTTATAGAAAAAAAGGATTCACTGGACCAGAAGATGCAGAGCTTATCTCTTCTGTGACTAAGCTGTTTAACTCCGAGCCAATTACTTCACCTCTGTGGGTCTCAATTCTCTTCTCCATGAAATGAGGGGAAAGGAGAAAGAACTAACATGAGTGCCTACTATGTGCAGGAACTGTGCAATGCACCTTTTATACACGATCTCAGTAGTCAAGAGGGTGGACACACTGTTCTCTTTAGTCTCCAACGTGTCTTTCCCATTCTGTGGTTCCAAGAATTATCCCTTTAACTTTCATTTAGTTTTTCAATAAACCCATGTGCCATATACTTTGCTAGGTTCTGAAGACACGCAGAGAAAAGAGACAGCTCCTATCTTCAAGGAGCTTATGGTCTAAAAAGGCAAACAGTTCTCTGAATGGAGACTGTCCACTTCAGGAAGTGTTAAATAAAGTTTGTTTGTATCACCTAAAAGGACAAAAAAAGGCAGACTAGTAAGGAAGATTATAATATGACTGATAAATGTTTTAATAACTGCTGTTTATTAGATAATAACTAAATAAGTAAGAGGCTAAATGTTTTACATTATTGATGTTGTACATCCCTACAATATGAGAAAATCGTGAGATGGTATAATGACGGAAATAGAATGCTGTGCTATAGGATCAAGCAGAAAGGACACCCATCCCACACTGAGGGGGCAAAGAAGAATTTATAGAGGAGATAATGTCTATGTTGTCTTTTTTTATTATTAAGTTATTTTTATTGTGATAAAATTTACTATTTTAAGTGTACCATTCAGTGGCATTAGTGCATTCACATTGCTATGCAAACATCACCAACTTCCATCTCTAGAACTTTTCATCTTCTCAAAATGAAACTCAGTATCCTAAACACTAACTCTCTATCTTTCCTACCTCCAGCTCATGAAAACCACCATTTTACTTTCTGTCTCTGAACTTGACTACCTTAAATACCTCACATAAGTGGAATCACAGAATATCTGTCCTTTCGTGACTGGCTTATTTTATTTAGCATAATGTCCTTAAGTTTCATTCATGCTGTGGCATGTGTCAGAATTTCCTTCCTTTTTAAGGCTGAATAATATTCTGTTGTATGGATATACCACATTTTATCCATTCATTTGTTGATGGACACTTGGGTTGCCTCAACCTTTTAGCTATAGTGCTGCTATAGCTTTCGATTCTTTGGGGCAAACACTGTGTTAAGTCTTAAAGAATTAGAAGAAATCAAGGAAAAGTAAAGAAGACAAGCATTCCAAGAAGAGTGAGCAACTTGTGCAAAGGCACAGAGAGCTATAGTTCCATATGACTGGAGAATATAGAGAAGGTGAGTGGCAAGATACAAGGCTACAAAGTGAAGTCTGGACCCCTAAGGGCCTCACATGGGGAATGGACAGTGTAAGCAAAACACAGCTCAGATTGAGTCCTCCTCTTCACTATTATAATTAACGTGTCCACGTTTCAAGAACAACATTTTTATAGCAAACACTTTGAGCCCTAATAGAAATGACACTGGAGAATATGCACGCGTCGTGGTCACTCCAGTCTTACATTTCTCCCACAATAGTTCCCCTCACTCTATAGGTGTTCAATAAATAGTGACGGAATGCTCAATTTACTTACTAATTGTTTATGGTCAATGAATTTATGCCCTTTCTTAAAATTTTTTGCTCAAAATAACATTCTCTAATGTATTGCTTTTATTTGACTAAAGTCTTTTCAGAATTAACTAAGCCAGAGCACAAATCGGATTATGAGATTCTGTATTCAACTCTCCAGCTTGCTCTCTGTAATGCAGGATGAATCCCTTCACTTGTGATGAAAACGGTGCCAGGTAAATTCAGGGCCTACCCAGATGTGAATGACTTTATAACAATGCAACCCATAATCTATTCATTTCTATAAAGAGTCTTAATCCCATGTGAATCCAGTTACATTCTAGAGGGTATGGGTGTGTGTGTGTGTGTGTGTGTGTGTGTGTGTGTGTGCTTGTAGCGTGTGTGTGTTAGTTTAACACTTTGGTGGCATTTGGGTATTTCTCACAATGCTCATACACACTAACACCAGGAATGGATGAGCTGTTCTCAGGAGAGGATTCATAAATAACATCCGTATGTTTTTCAGGTTGTTTAACTTTTCTGGTATTCATGTTTATCCATTTGTTTAGAATATGAAATAATAGTAAAAATCAAGAACTACTATATTAATTTCTCAGCATAACTCATTTATCCAATGGAGGTTTGGTTTGTATTTTTGGTGGGAGGGTACAAGAGGATGGGGATGGACGTACGGCCTGAGTTACTTCAGTTGTTGCTTCATAGGATGGTTTACAGACTCCAAAATGCTATAAAACCAGAGCTCGGGACCCGAAGTCCTGCAACATAACTCAGTCAATGGAGGTGGAGTTTGAAGTGACCTTAATATCACAGAGCAATACAAAAAGTCAGCAATATGAACTGGTGGCCCACCAAGTAAATGATGTCCCCGAACACATTAATGAAGATGCAATGATCAGAGCAAAGGACAGTCTGTTCCTAATCTTTTAGGGAGTGGTCAGTTTATACTCAAAGTTTGATATGCAGCTCTGGTGATTACGATGTCTTAAAAGCAATTCTGAGGCATGTGGATAATAAGAATTACTTTTCATTATACTTCCTTTTATTCATTTTGAATATTTTGATAGGTACACTGTATTCCTTAGGATTTAACTTCAACTACATTTAAAAGAGATCCATTTTATCCCAACGCCACCAGTCCAAAATGGCTTAAAGAACACAATAGTTTCTCTCAAATATAAGCACAACTATAGGCAGTTAGGGATGGCGTGGGGGGAGGCTTTGCCATTCTGCCACCCCCAGATGTTGTCCTGCCCACATGGCCAAAGATAGCTCAGTACCAAGTTCTTGTTACAAGCCACACAGGAGAAGAAGGTAAGAAGGATTCATTCCAGAAGTGGCGTTTCCAATGGCCAGGATTCATCAGAAGGCCACAAGAAGTTGCAAAGTTTGCTAGAAATGTTGTCACTATGAGTGATGATAGGGTTCTATGACAAGGAAGAAGGATGGAGCATCTATTGGGGATCCCTAGCAATTTCTGCCACATATGTTTTACTTTTTCTAAATTAATAAAGAAAAATTGGTACTCAAGGAGGGAAAATGCTCACATATCTGTTCAACACTCACTCATCCCTCTTGTTTCAACTTAAAAGTCACTTCCTCAGAGAAGCCTGCCTTGAGTTTTTCTCTTCCTTTCCTTTATCCCCCGTAGCTCCATCTAGATTAGGTCTCCCTGCTATTCTCTGTCAACAGTACTTCTCTCAGAGCACTTACCAGCATTGCAATTAATGACCCACTGATATGACTATGTGTCTAATGTCTGCCTTCTGAATGAGAGACACTCTAAGCTCTGTGAGGACAGGAACTAAATCTGTCTTATTTCACATGCACCCTCATAAGCACTCAAGGCAAATTTCTCAAATCGATTCAAAATGAATGGAAAGGCAAGCGGCATGCTCAAGGTCACACAATTTAGTAAAGAACCAAGGTCGGAACTGGGTCTTCAAACTCTTATGTTCTTATCATATATCTTTTACAGGTGACTAAACAAGGCCCAGAAGGACAAAGTTACTACCTGACCTTGTGCAGTAATTAGTGGCGGGACAAGGCCTGGAATCCAGAATACTGAATGTATAGCCCAGTTCTCTTTTCACTGTAACATAATAGTGCTTTTTTTTTCCAAACCCAAGGAGTTCCTATCTCAGAAAAAGTCAAGATGTTCACAAAAAAATTCTTGATCATGGATGTAAACAAGTCACTTAAATTCATTTTGATTTTAAAAAAATAAGAAAGGGGAGGGAAAAAATTTTTTAAAAGTTTAAAAAATTAATTAAAAAATAAAAATAAAATAAATAAGAATAATCATATGAAATATGTGAAACTTGATTATATTCTAGCTTGAGGGGGAAGCTATAAGACATATTTGGGGTTACAATTGGGGGAATTTAAGTACAGACTGTACATTAGATGATAATTATTAAATAAATGTTAATGACCTTGGATGTGATCATCGTATTGTGGTTAAGTAGAAGAATATCACTTTTCTTAGGCTAAAGCGTTAGATAAGGTGAGGAGGGAGAAGGGTTATGACGGCTACATACAGAGATAGGATCTCACATTTGAGTTCAGCCTGGAAGATGGTATGGGTCTTTGTATGGGGGAGCAGCTTATCTGTTCCTCCTGGAGAAGAAGTGGCATCTTGATCATCACATAAGTTACTATTAATTGATGTTATTATTTTGATCAGAAGGAAGTAAGGCATTTTTCTCTCCATCCTGATTGGATGAAAAACTTTATGTAATTCATTTGCTGACAAATTATAATAGTACAACTACTTTTTTAAAATTCTCTTTGCACATCCTGAATTGGTTCTTTCGGGGAGTACATTAGAAGAACATGTTATAAAATATTCTGTTGCTTTTAAAATATAATTGACCTCACCAGAGAAGGCCGTTCTTGGCATCCAGTCCTCATACAATGTTTTCTTTGTCTCTAAAATCATTTATGTTTAACACGTGCTGTCTCAAAGAATAGCAAGAATTCTTAAACAATTGAAGCTCTAATCTATGATTGTTCTCTAGAAATGAAAATGCAAATCACAATATTCTGAACCAAAGAATAATGTAACTAATATGTCTCCCAAGTGTTTTGGTTTCTCCTGCCTTCTCCCCAAACTTCAATCACCACTTTACTATTCCAAAATTACAAAATTCTAATTTTATAAATAAAGCACTGAAAAGGAAAAAAAAATGAAACTTTAAATTTCACAAAGATGATAAGAAGACTCAAAGATTACCTATTAACAATAATGGCCATTTAACACTAGAATAAGCAACTAAAGAAAGTTCCATAGTCTCCATCCCTAGAGAGCACTAAAAATAAACAAGATGACCTAACACATGCTTCTCATGATTTGTGTTCTCTGATGTTTTCGGCAGGAGTCTTGACCACACTTCTTGAAATACCTTCTAACATTAATATTCTATTAAAAAATTAAGGCAGACCACAAAGGTGATGAATTGTGTGTGTGTGTGATATTTCCGTATATATAAATATCAGAGAAGTAGTCAGATTCAGAGATCAAAATAAGTGATCCTAGGTGATCTCTAAGCCTGAGACGGGTTGAGGGAGAGACAGGACTTTTATTGTTGATTAGCTGGGGAGCAAGCATGAGGAAAAATAGCCCACTTTGTCTACTTCTCTAGCATGTTTTCATCAGTCTTAAAGATAGGCCCAACGTATTTATTACCTTTTATTTAACAAGACTCCACATACAAGATGTGAGAAAGAGGAACTTCAACTGTGCTCAGAGAAAGCAAAAAGATGCTGATAGAATTGATCTGAATAGAAATGTCTGTCACTGCTATCTTGAGAAAAGCTTCCAGAATATGACTAATACCCATAGAACTCATGAATTTATGGCCACTCAAAAAATACAAAGCCATAAGACTGACAATATTTAGGGAATCTTCATAATTAATGTAAGGGAACATCCAAAAGGAAAAGTCATAAGTCATTTTAGAATATTAAAAAGTCTAATAAGGGAAGTTGATTAGTTTTTGTCCTCGTTTTTGGGACATTCACTTTAAGAATGAGGGCAGACTTAAAGCATCTCTTTTACCAAAGGCTAGGAGCAAAGGAGGAAATGGAAAATACCAACTGCTATTTATTAAATGTTTGCGTCCCTCTCCAAATTCATATGTTGAAACCTATTCCCCCATGTTGATGGTATTAAGAGGTAGGGACTTTGGGAAATGAATGGGATTAATGCCCGGGTAAAAGAGACCCCCCAAAAGTTTCCCCCTCTCTCTATCATGTGAAGACACAGGGAGAAGACAGCTGCCCATATATGAACCAGGACACAGGTCCTTACCAGACATCAAATCTGCCAGTGCCTTAATCTTGGACTTCCCAGCCCCTAAAACTGATAAATAATTTTCTATTATTTACAAGCCACCCAGTCTATGGTATTCTGTTATAGCAACAGGAACAAACTCAGACACCAACTAATCTGGAAACATTCTGCTTACACAGTCACATGTATGTTGCTGGGTTTATGACATTATTATCTTCCATTTTCACCCAAGACACCTGTATTAATTCCCTAGAACTGCCATAACAAACTACCACAAACCGGGTGGCTTAAAACAACAGAAATTTATTTTCTCACAGATCTGAAAGCTAGAAGTTTTAAACTGAGGTTTCAGCAGAGCTATGTTCTCTCTCCTAGCTGCTGGTAGTTGCCAGCAATCCTTGGTGTTCCTTGGTGCTATGGTCTGAATGTTTGTTCCCTCCCAAATCTATTTGTGTTGAAAATCTAACCCCAAAGGTGATAATATGAATAGATGGGGCCTTTGGGTGTTATTAAATCATAAGGATGGAACCCTCATGAATAAGATTAGTGCCTTATAAAGAGGCTTCAGAGTGATCCCTAATCCCTTCCATGAGAGAATACAATGAGAGGTTTGTGACCCAGAAAAGAGGCCTCACCCAACCATGCTGGCACTCTGATCTTGGACTTCCAGCCTCCACAACTATAAGAAGTAAATTTCTATTCTCTCTAAATTACCCAGTCTGTGGTCCTTGGTTATAGCAGCCCAAACGGATTAAGACACTTGGCTTGCAGCTGCATCACTCCAATCTCTGCCTCTATCGTGACATGGCATCTTCTCCTCTGTGTATCTGTGTCTTCACATAGTGTTCTCCTCTCTGAGTTATCTGTCTCTGTATCATTTTTCCTCTTCTCATATAGACATCAGACATATTGGATTTAGGGGCCACCCTAATCCAGTTTGACCTCAGCTTAACTAATTTTTTTTTTAGGTGAGGCAACCCTTGGTTGACCTCACAGATTACAAGGATCTTGTCATCTTACAATCCTTTTTTTTTTTTTCACCTATAGCACCTAGTCTTCCTAGGTGGTCTCCCATCCAAGTACTAACCAGGCCTGACCCTGATTAGCTTCCAAGATCAGACAGGATCTGGCTTGCTCAGGTCAGGGTAGTATGGCTGTAGACCAGCTTAACTTACATCTTAATTCATCTGCAAAGGTCACATTCACAAGTACCAGGAGTTAGGACTTCAACATATCTTTTGGGGAGACACAATTCAACCTACAACAACAATAAACAGTCAATCAATCAGTTGATTGGTACCATATAAATTGGGCATTTACATAACTGCTCCAGGCCCTATGGGTTAAACAGAAAAATCTAGGCCAAAGATGTCATTTTTCCCCTCGAGAAGTTTGGAGGTGGGCAGTTATTATAAAAATAATTTGAAAGACCATTAAGTGCTATAAAAACTCACATCAGTACTGTTTACAAGGTTAAAAAATGGGGGGGAACCTAATCATCCAATTAAAAGGGTGTGTAAAAGCAGGAGGACCAACCCAATCCTTGTTTGCCCTGGACTTCCCAATAAAAGTGATATGTCCTGAGAACCCTCTCAGACCTAGGCAAATGGGGATGGTTGGTCACCTTACGGCACTATAGTTGAATATTATGCAATTTTCATTTTAAAAATTTGCTAACAAAGATTTTTAAATGATATGAAAATTTTGTAATATAATGTTAAGCAACAAAAAAGAACAGAATTCAAAATGTTATAAGCGGTATCATTGTAATCATGAAAATTACAAAATTGTTTCGGCAAAAAATAAAGAAACTGATACAAGATATGCCAAAAGGTTAACTGCAGTTGCCTCTGTATAGTGGGATTATGAAAAGTTTTCTTTTGTGCTTCTTTACACTTTCTTCAGTGTAACTCTTCAAATTTTCTATGGATGAATATGTATTGCTTAATCAGGAAAAAGATTAAGGAAAAAGTAATAAATTTCTGGATGGAAATTAGCCTCCTAAATTCCTACTACTTTTACTCTCAGAGAATAATTAAAATAACAGCTCTTAATGAGCATTTACTTCATGCCAAACACTGCTATTCATTTAATCATTATTCCTTACAATAAAACTGCAACGTAAGTACTGACATTATCACCATCTTTCATATAAAGGCACTATAGCTCGCAGAGGTGATGTGGAAGTGCTACATTCAAGCCCCTAATCTGAATGACTGCTCTCTCCTCTGAGAGAGCCTTACTACATGATCAGAGGCTGCAACAGCATTTTTGGGTCACCCTAATACTTCCCCCAGTGTTCATGGTGAGGTTCCTTCAAGCTACACAAATGAAAGCCAGTTTGAGACGAAAAAGGGGTAGAAAATGAAGAGGAGAAGAAAAGGAAGTTATTAACAGGAAAAGCAAATTCTGCATAAGAACTGAAAAACTAATCAATTGTACCATATGGCTGATGTTATGATTAGCATTTACATGCTACTAATAATGTACATACTGAGTATTGACCCAAACTAAATGATGGTTAAAAACTATTGGGAGATTGAGAAGGGCAAGAAGTATGTGTATCCTGAGAGAGAGCTATGGCCTTAGTCTCCTATCAGGAAATCAACCGATGATTCCTAAAACTAAAAACTCAAGAAGTAAACATATAACTTATTATTTAAATTACGAAGATGAATACTGAAATAATCAACTAAAAATGTTGGAGTTTCTGGGGAGCAGGAAATAGATAGAGATGATCAGGGGTTGCTATTTTTAGAACAAGCCTTGTAGAAGTATTTCATTCTTAAAATTATGTGCATGTATAATTTTAATAAAAATAAAAACAGAAGAAAAATTAAAATATAGTAAACATTCATGTGCATATCTTTGTACTTGTGATAAAATATTTTACAAAAAGGAGATTTGGAGGTCAATAAAAATGCATATTTTAAATTTTGATACATATTGTACCACTGGGATCCAGAAAGGTGAGATAAATTTCAATTACAAGCAACAAATACATGATATTTATTTCTCTACTTCATTGCCAAGTTTTTTCGATTTTTTATCTCTGACAATATGATGGAAATAGTATACTTCATTTGCATTCTTTAATTATTAAAGCCATTTCTCTCACTAATAGGTATGTAAATGTGATTATTATTGGTTCTTTCTTTTTATTCTTTTATGAATTGCCTACTTATATTCCTTGCCATTTTTCCTGCTTTTTCTTATTGACATATAAAGAGTTCTTTGTGTATTATCAATATTAACCTTAATTGTCACACACGCTGCAAAAATTTTTCCAAGTTTGTCTGGACATTTTGTTGCATATTTAGAAAAATTTTCTTTATCTCAAAATTATTTTCAATCATCTTTATTTTATAGTACTTTTATATTTTGTTTTTAAAGTTGTATTTTTGACCCATGTGAATTAATCTTGACAGTTAAAAGTGAGATGCTGATAAATCGTCCATTTTTGAATAGTTCTTAAGTGTCTTAAGTTAAGAAGAGGGCTCCTCTTCCCTATGTATGTAGCAAAAGCAAACATTGTGATTTCCAGATTCTCGTTTATTATTTTTTTTCCCCTTATTTTAGTGGAAATTAGAAATATCTTACCCTTATTTTAAATTTTTTATTGCATTTTAATAAAATGTGAATTCACATTTCATAAAATGTGAATAAAAATTTATTTACTTGAAATTAAATTAAGTTTTCAATAATTTTTAGCATTCAGACTATGTGCTTATTTTATGTATTCTTACTACCATAGTTTTTAAAGTCTCAGAATGGTAAGCATTTTTTAGAATTGATAGCATGGTGGGATTTAAAGAAGGATTTTTGGTGCTTTTTTTGTCAGTAGTTAGGATAAGTTCACCTCATGTTTTTGCTACTGTTAGTTATTGATAGAGTAGACAGATAAGAAGGGGAATTTTGTAATAAGACATCTCTGCTTCTAAACCACGACTTTACAAGAAATAGTAGATAAAATAGTTTCTTCATAATGATGATCAAAAATAGTGGAACATTCTTACTAACTTCTGATGTTCCCCATCTGGGTGTGTGCTCTGTAGGACTTGTGTTGTAGATCAATTAGAAATGGCCAGAAACATAAGCATGATTCCCTTCACAGACACATATATGCATAAAAGAGAAACCTAATGAGGTTGTCTGTAGGCTGCATGTTTGTTTGTTTTTTTATTTTTTATTTTTTACACCTACAGCACCTGGTCTTCCTAGGTGGTCTCCCATCCAAGTACTTACCAGGCCTGACCTTGCTTAGTTTCTGAGATCAGACATTGGGCCTGTTCAGGGTAGCATGACTGTAGACTTTGTATGTTCTTAAATAAGAGAAAACCTAGTAACTGAAAATCAGGAAGAAATGTCTACCCACAAATATTTGGAAAAGTTTTTTTATTTTTCAATTATCGTTGACATTTAATATTATATTAGTTTCAGGTATACGGCATAGTGATTAGTCATTTTTATAACTTACAAAGTGATCCCCCTCCCCAATAAATCTAGTACCCAACTGACACCATGCATAGTTATTGACTATATTCCCTGTGCTGTACTTTATATCCCTGTGACTATGGTGTAACAGCCAATTTGTACTTCTTAATCCCTTTACCTTTTTCACCCAGCCCCTCAATCCACTCCCATCTGGCAACCATCAGTTTGTTCTCTGTATCTATGAGTTTTTTGTTTTGTTTGTTTGTTTATTTTGTTTTTTAGATTCCACTTATAAGTGAAATCATATGGTGTTTGTCTTTCTCTGTCTGACTTATTTCACTTAACTTAATGCCCTCTAGGTCCATCCATTTGTTGCAAATGGTAAGATTTCATTCTTTTTATGGTCAAGTAATATTCCATTGTGTATATGTACCACATCCTCTTTATCCAATCATCTATCAATGGACACTTAGGTAGCTTCCATATCTTGGCTATCGTAAATAATGCTGCAATGAACATAGGGATGCATATGTCTTTTTGAATTAATGATTTAGATTCTTCAGATAAATACCCAGAAGTGGGATTGCTGGGTAATGTGTCTACCCACAAATTTTACTAATATTAATTGAATTTTGGAACAAAGTGTTTTTAAAACTGCAGTATGATGGAGTAGATATGCAATAACTGTCATGATTATTTCATTAACTTTTAAGTAAAATCAATTCAGTTTAACTTAAACATTAGTGGAGTGTCTACTAAATGCCAGATGATGTGCTAGGCCTGGGATCATAAAAATGAATGGAGCATGATCCCTGAACTAAACGGACTTAGAATTTGAGAGATTCCATCAATTTCAATCTTCAGAACTATTGCTATATCAGATGGATGCACCAAGTCCTATGAAGATAGAACAGTGGAGATTTAGAGCAACCTAGGGATTTGGAGAAGGCTTCTGGGAGGAACTGATGCCTGAGTAAGAGTGAGTCAGGGGAAAACGTGTGTGGGCAAAGCCACCACACATAAAATAATATAATGTTCATGGAAGGATTACAAGAAGTTTACTATTAACAAAAGCAACAAAAGAGAGAAGTGAATAGGTGAGAAATAAGTCTGGAAAGGTAGACAGAACCTGAAGAACTTGTCATTTTTAGAATTTATTCTATATGTAGTAAGGAGGAACCATGAAAGATATGAGCTAAAGTTCAGATAGTAGCAAGTTTCTTGATGTCTCTGTGCTCCAGTTGTCTCACCTCTAAAATAAGCATGCAGGAATAGATAGTTTTTCAAGTCTTTTTGTATTTAGAATTTCATGTCTATAAATAAAAACATGCTCATAATTATTGATGTGCTTCATCAATTGACTTGTTTTGAAGGAGATCAGAATATGTCACCCCAAAATAAGCCACTTTGCCATAAGAGTTGGTATAAGCTGAAAGCAATTAAGTAGTAGCAAATGCAGAAGAAGCTTTTTGCCTTCCCCGTATCTGCCTTTGTGAAGGTGCTCCCCCTACCCTTTCTCACACAGGAGGAGAAAAACAACCATTATCACTAGAGACAGAAAGTCAGTACCAACATAGGTCTGAGCAAATGTATCTTACTAAAATAACCCTTATTTTCTACTAATTTCCCCAGTATATTTACCTTCCCACAATTTACCACCCTTAGGAGCTCAAACTCTTTCCTTTTTCTTGTTACCTCTCCATAAATTTATCACCCTTTGTTAAGATGGTATATAGGCCCCATATTCTAACTACCCCTTGAGTTATTCTTCACTTAGTGCTTCCACATGCACGTGTGTGGGATGTGTAAACAAACTGTATTTTATTCTCCTGTTAATGGTCGTTGTCAGTTTAATTTGCGGCCCCTGAGTGCTGAACTTAAGAGAGCACAGGAAAAAGTTTTATCTCTTATCCTACAGTTCCTGCATTTAAGTCAATCCTCGTACAGGGGGCAAAAAAAAAAAAAAAAAAAAATGGATATCTTAATAATAAAAGTGGAACTGTGACAGAGACATAGAAAAAGAAGACCATGTTAAAACAGAGGCAAAGATTGGAGTTATGCTCCCACAAGCCAAGGAATATCTGGGGTCACTAGAAGCTGGAAAAAACAAGGAAGAATTCCTTCCTAGAGCCTTCAGTGGAAGAGTGACCCTCTTGTCACTTGATTTTAGATGTCTAGACTCTAAAACTAGACATGAGAGAATAAATTTCTATTGTTTTAAGCCATTTGGTCTGTAACTTTATTACAACAGCCCTCAGAAACTCATACAACCACTATGCTATCACTATGCTATCACTCTCTGAGAGGAGAAGAATATGAGAAGAGAGATGTCAGAGAATTCCAGGGCGAGAGGTGGATTCTCAGGGTTCGGGGAGGATAGAAGCTGCCCCTTTACAGGTGTGTTTCTAGATCTTACTTGAAGCCCATACCCTGATTTGAATAAGCCTTTTCCCCACCCCGTCCATACCATGGCTGTCACAAGTCACTGATTATGAGAATATGTCATGTTCATGTTCTCATCTCACTTTGAAAACATCATCCATGATAAGAGACACTGGCCAGGCCATGTGTATGTGTGTGGGGATTGTGGTTGGGCTGGAGGGAAGAATGGAGACAATTTAGAACAGACTCCTCTAACAAAAGAGTAATTCCATTGTGCCCTCTTTGTGCTCTGTGGCCAATTGTTTCCTGCCCAGAGAAGTTGCCTGTCTTACCCTTGACACCCTTTGATAAAACAAAGAAGAGGTATCCTTATGCTAGAAACTGGTTAACATTTGGTAATTGAGCAGCAGCAAATAAATTTAATCAACAAATTTTTTAAAAGAAAAACTTAAAAATAAAATAAAAATGTAATCATAATATAACAAAACTAAGAATTCAGGTTTAGAGTTAGATAAACTCTTGACTCAAGGGATTTTAAGCGAGACCTTTAACCTCTCTAAATTTCGGTCTCCTTATCTGTATCGGTCTCCTTTATGAATTGCTAAAATGCAGTTCATAAAATTGTTGAAGTATTGAATGAGATATCTACAAGTACTGTACTAATCATGACTCTCTAGGTTCAGATATTAAAAACCCAGTTAAAATTATTTTTTTAAACAAGAATTTATTGGCTCCAATAAACAGGGAAGGCCATGGATATGACTGACTTGAAAAGATGCAGGTGCTTACCTGTGATCAACAGTTCTTGCTCTTTCTCTGCTTCTCTCTTCATTTCTTGGCTATTCTTAACCCTACATATTGGTTTCATTCTCTTTCTACAATAGGCTTCTTCTTCTTTTTCTTTTTATTAAATTTATTAGGGTGACTTTGGCTTCTTCTATTATAAGGAAAATGTCCACCAATACTGCCAGTTACTTCACATCCAAGCCTAGCAGTTCTAGTAAAATAAGAAAGCTCCCTTTTCCCAGGGTCCATATATCATTTCTGGGTAAGGAATGGACCTGCTTGGGTCATGTGTCCACCCGCATTACCAGAGTGACTGGCAGGCCTGAGAGGGGCCAGAATGAGAGCAGTCATCCATGCAAATCACATGCTCCAGGAGAATTTTAAAGCATGTTGGTGGTTTTATGTACAGGGAAATCATGCATGTAAATAAATCTATGGACATATGCCAAACTATTTTCTTTCTAGTGGAATTATGATTTGTCTGTTTGCTTCTTTCTGCTTTCTGTATTTTCCAAACTTTCCACAAGAAACTATATTAATTTGATAAGGGATTAAAATTACAAAAACTAATTAGAAATATTTCTCTGATGAGACCAGAAAATCTACAAAGTCTTCATCGGGGAGACTAGGATATGTCTCAACGCACATGAAATATATGAGAAAATTTTCCATTTTCAAGTAATAATGTGATTAATTGTACTATATTGGAGACAAAGTCATCCTATAAGAATAGAAGCGTGATGCGGGGGAGAGAATCACCTGGTAGAGGAAGGAGTTCTGCACAACTCCCACAGAAAGGAATGCCAGTACGCCACCTTTGTTGATCAAGTCAGCCTGCTCAAGGGAAAGTCCTGGTTCCAATGGGGGGCATGTTACACAGAAAGATCCCCGGAGGGAAGAGGAAATAAGGTGCTATCCCCCTATAGGGGTTTGTTGCTCCTTCTCCCCTTTGCTCTCATTGTCTGCTCTTTAAGTCCTCTCCAGAACTGAGCCTTGGTCATCTGCATGTACCTACCTATTCCGGAGATGGACAACCTTGGTTTTCCAGCCAAGATAAATTTCAGGTGAAATCTACAAACTGGTGTAGGGGAGGAAAAATAATTTTATCTCTACCTTCTAGGTTCTATGGCTGAAAAGCAATAAAAAACAGATTAAAAGAAAAACAATGTTTAATAACATTATACATGGGAGATATCCAGGATAACTGAGCAACTCCTAGAAATGACCCAAGCAACCATTTTAAATACCATCTTCAACTAAAAACAAAAGAAAGATGTTGAGGGGTGGAGAGGCCAATTATGGAAGTTTATCAGAAAAAGTACAATAAAGTTGTATGCAGATTTATGTCTGGTGCCTCCTCTTGATGAGAGTTTCTTGTGATTTAGAATCATCCTTCTCTTCCTGGTAGATAGGGGGATACCTTACAACTGTAGATGTTCCTTATAAATGTAAATTTCCCTTTAAAAAGGGTAATTTTTACCGTTTTTAAAGCTTCTCCAGTGTCTGCTTCTTCTCAAAAATAATCAGCTTAAAATACTTCTTATGCCAAAGAGGCATATTTTGGAGTGGCAGTGCTACCCTTTACTGACATTTTTATTTTTGTATGTATTTAAGAAACTAGGAGGGAGCCAATGTGCATACGGTATCATACAAGAGGGGAGAGTAGAGTGAGATGAGCTAGAAGAGGTGAGCAGTGATTTGTTGGCAGGTTATTCTAAGCAAAGGGGAAAGCCAGTAAAGGGTACCTTAGCCTGGGTTCAAGGAGACAACAGAGCCTGAAATAAAAACCTACCTTCAAGTAGTTTACTTAGAATGATCCCAGGAAAGTGGAGAGATCGAGAGTAAGGCAGGGGAAGATGAAAAAGCAATGCGTTTAAAGTGCTGCTTACAACAGAAGCAGTGGGGCTTCCTCTACCAACCTCCTGAGGAGCATAAAGCAAGCCTTCCAGAATTGGAATCCTGATGGACTAGAGGTGGGACTGTTTATCCTTTGCTTCAAGCTCCCTACTGTGTGTAAATTTGGAGGAATTCCCAAACAGGAAGCAAATTCCCCATTCACAGGTGTGCCCAGCAGGTATCCACTATCTTATGAATCGACTTAAAGCCTGTCTGGGGCTACCCACCCCAGCCACAAGTGAAAACAAAAATGAGGCCGAGAGGAGAGGATGGGAAGCATCTGATACAAAGGGGTATGGGTAGAGGAATTAGTATCTTTGTTACTAATAATGAGGTCCAATTATTGTTTAAAGCTAAGGAAATACATAAAGTCACCTAGCAAGAGTTTCATTCTCCCAGTATCTATATATCACTAGAGGGTCCAATGACTAAATCTTGGATGTTTCTAAGATTCAGAGGCCAGGTGGAATATTAATTCAGAATGTATTTGATGGCACTTGTAGAGTGTCTAAAACAGATGGGTGTGATCTTCTCACATAATGTAAAGTCCAGAGCTGGGCAGCCCAAGGATGGTGCAGCTGACCAATTATAGTTTTGGAGCCCCAAGTTCTTTTATCTTCCCCTTCTACTACCTTCACATGTAGGCCTCCATCCTCAAGCTGTGGCTTTATGGTCACAAGATAGTAGTTGCACTTTTAATAGGCAACCACAATTCATGTAGGAAGGAGGGGCACAGGACAAGTCAGACTTTTTTATCAATAAACGAAAGCTGTCTAGAAGCCTTCACTCAACTGATTTCTTCATTGGCCAGAACTATAATACATATCCACCCTAACTCCAAGTGAGTCCAGATGGGTACTTTGCTACCCTGAATAACACTGGGGTAGTACTCACAGGGAAGCAGGAAGGAATGGCTATTGCATGCACAGCTGGTAATATGTGCCACCAGCAGATAAAAAAGAACCTGTGAGGGAGACTGAGGAGTGGCAAAAGAGGTAAAAAGGAAGACATTCTTTCAAGAAGGAGGGAGGGATCAACTGCGTTAAATATTCCTTAAAAATCTGAAAAAGATAGGGGCAAGGGTGGGGAGAGGGAAGTCCAGTGGATCTTACAACATGAAGGTCATCAGGGACAACGACAAGAGCAGGTTCAGAACAAGATGAGCGATAGAAATATGCTGAGAAAAGAATGGGATCTAAGGAAGTGGGGACTAGTTTTATTTTAGAAGTTTGACTTTGAAAGGAGTAGTTGGGGAGGAGAAAGGAATAAAAAGGGAAGGCTATCTTAGAAAGGAAAATAATGTCTATCTCACTAAACTGTTTTTAGGATACAACAGATAGCAAATAGCTTTAATATCTATTTTAAAACATTAAGGTTAAGGATATCATAAGACTATTCCTTCCCAAAGCTATATAGTAAGGTGCATAGAACAAATTTTGGAGTCAGAGTTAGGTTTAAATCTTAATTCTGCCTCTAACAAGCTTTGTGATCTTAAGCCAGTTGCTTAATCTCTCTAAATCTGTGTGCCTATAAGTGAAATGGGACAATCATGCCTATCTCGAAAGCCGTGAAAAAGCAGATGCATGTAAAGTGCCTATCACAGTGCTCGGCACATAGTAAATCTTCATTAAGTGGTACTAACATTCTTTTTGGAGGTCAGATCTAGCATTTATATATCAAGGGTCTAAATTAAATTCCCACGAGACAGTATAACAAATGTTTAATAACGTTTGTAATTTCCTTTGAGCCAAAGCACAGGAAGACATCAAGCCCCATATAGCCATCCTACATAATACATACAACCCAAGTTACTCTCTCATGTTTCCCTATTTGTAACACGGCAGAAAATCATGTACCTGCTTGTCTCTCTGAGGCTCAAAGTATAGCCAGAGGGCTGAGCAGCAGCTGAGCATCTGCCTCCTCCTTGAAATTCAGGGTCAGCAGGAGGACAGACCCGCAAGAACACTCACGAGGGGAGATAGTTCTTTGCAAAGCAGATGGAAGAACAAATATTAAGCAAGAAAAATGTGTGGTTGTGTGTGGATGAAAACGTATGCATTACGAGAGCTCTCCTATTAAGTGCAACCTAACTTTGTATTATTGCTTTGTAATAATTATGATTTTTACCTTTATTAGGCATAGTTCTTTACCTGAAACTGAATGTGGGGAAAGGGGTTGGTCAGAGTAGGAGATTCAGAAGGTATTTATATGGTGAGGTGAAGGATTCTAATTTCTCTCTCCTGCACAGCACACTGAATGATTCTCCTGGCTCCAATAGAGTTACTGAGTGTTGATGAAGATGCCATTAGCTTCTGGGGCTTTAGGGAATGGCGCAGGGCCCGTCGTGCTGCCTTATCCTCTGCTACACGATGGACACGGCAAAGTAAAGAGCTCAAAGACTGAAGTCAAAACTGCCTAGGGTCAAATCTTGGCTTCACCCTCAATAACTCGGTGACCTTGGGCAAAGTTTCTTAACCTTCTGAGCCTTAGTGTCTTTAACAGTCAATGGAAGTAATAAAACCTACATCAGTTTCATTATGAAGACTAAATTAAATCATGTATACAAAGGGCCTGGTTCAGTGCCCAGCATGTAGTTGATGTTCAGATATATCTTCTGTCCTGAGCATTTTCCCCGTGTATGTCATCTGGTCCCCTTCCAGACACATATGTGTCCCACACATATGGCCCTAGGGATGTGATGCTGATCAGGATATTTTCTTGGATTCTTTGGGAAGCAAGAGTTGGAATGGGGTTTCACAGAAAACACCTGGGGAAAAAAAACAGGTGGCAGTAGCATTGGTGAGGGGGAGCCTTCAGACCAAGATGAAGATGTGTCTAAGTCCCTGCCAACCCAAGGGAGCCCTGGATATTGGAAAAAAAAAAAAAAAAAAGCCCACGATAAGTATCTTTCATGGAGCAGAAATAGCCCAGCCTTTGTAGCACCATGTGCTCAGTCAGGGAAGCCAGGCTGCCCTGGGAAGCCGGCCTCAAGCTGAGATGGATCCTAGTAGAAACAGCTGGGGGCTCTCGGCCCTGCAGTTCGGCCTTTCTTCAAGGTGCATCTCAGGTTTGTCATGTCTCTGAGAACAAAATTTATTTTTAACACATACTAAAAAATTCTTTTTTAAAAACGTAGGGAAAAGAAGACATTGGAGGATTTCGTAGTGTTAGCAGTGCTAGATCAGTGGTAGTAACTGGTGAGAAGACAGAAAGGAGGACGGAGAGGAGGAAAATGAAAGAAAGAAGGAGGAGAAGCAGAAGGGTTAAGAAGAAAGGTGAAACAGAGATGTTGGGAGAGAGGAGTAGAGGTAACGAGCCTGTGATTTCCAGCATTTTGAAGGTGGGCCTAGGCTGGGCTAAGGGCAGATATGAACCCTAAGAACTCACATTACTTTATTGCCTAAGAATGAGTGAACTGCCACCATGTATACCCTACCCTCATCTTTGCTAGATAAGGGACAGAAAGGGCAGATGGCCTCCATGGCAAAGAAAGCTGTCCTACTGAGAAGGAAGGGAAAAGTGTCCTGCCAGGACATGGTTGAGAGAAAATCTGCGTGCTCTTTATCCTCTAATCTTCTTTTAGCCCTCAGTAAGGAAACCTCTTTGTTACTAATAATAGCAATATAAGCCTTTATGTACCAAGTGCTAACTATATGCCATGCACTATGCTGAGCACTTCACATGCATTATCTTAAATTTTACAACCACCGCTGCTCATCGATATTATTAGGCCCATTTACAGATCAAGAAACCGAGGTTTTCTAGTTCTTTACTTTCACTAAAGGTAGTTTGCCCAAGACTATGCAAACAATGAGGTAGTCTTCATTTGCACCCGAGTCCTCCGATTCCTCAAAGCCTGCCCTCTATACCCCATAAAATCTTCCCCATGTGCCAAGTTGTCCTTCTTTAATAATTAGGAACACCCCTTACTGAGCTCCAGTGTGACACACGAACTCTCCGGAGCCCACTACGCTCAGCTGAAGTTTTGCTGCGGTGGAAAAGAACACAGGCCTTAATAGCCAGAAGCCCTGGGTGCTATAGCCTCAATTCTAAGGTCAAGTAGTGTCCTTGAGTGGGTCCCCGGAAATCTTATTATCTTGGTTTTTTTCTCTTATCTTTGAACTGAGAAGGTATGTGAGATGATCTCTAAGAATTCTTTCAGCTTTGTAGTCCTGGGAGTTATTCATTAGCAAAGATGAATAATCTCCAAATAATTCCAGGCTAAATCAGGACTAGATAGATGATAGCCCAAGGCACTTGGACATGTCTTGTTTTCTAAGGGGGGAAAAAAAGGCAAATAACATAACTGCAGACTATTAAATCAATACAGATTGTTAATGGAGAGTCAGAAAGGCTGTTTATTTTTCTCCTCATTATGAGTAAGACCTTTCCCAAGCAAGAGGCTGATCTGGTGCTCTGTTGGCTAGACCCAGACCTCTTTCCTCAGGAGAACACACTCATTTCCCCCTTTATGAAGGAAAAGGCCTCACACGCCCAAACTTGAAATCCTTCCAGTTTGGATATGCTTTGGGCCTACGAGGCTTTTATTCCCTTTTCATGAAATGAATTATGATTAATAATAGCCAGAGGGTGAGGAATTACAGTCATGCCTTATTACTGAAGATGTGTCTTTGCCCCAGTCGATGATGACAGCAATGACGAAGCATTTCATCAACTAGTAAAGGGCCTCAGCCCCAGCATTTCACGCCCCCAACCCGAGTCCCACAGAAGGGCTGTCACAAGAGCTGGAAGAGCTGAGGAAACACAGTCCAGTTAGTTAGCTGTGTCAGTCGGTCCACCTCCTACTAAACTGTGATTCAGCTCTTGGCCCCCCAAAACCATCTTTTTTTTTTTTTTGAAAGAATCCAAAAGTTATTACTGATCTAGGAAAATGAATAAAATTTCCTCTGAACAGATGAAAATCAGCAGAATGGATAAACTAACACTAAGTGTTGACTAAGTTGTTTCCTTTCTTTCTGGGCGTTTACCCAATCAAATAATCAATAAAATCCACTTACATAGAGAGGTAGATACAGAAAGGAGTCTGAGTGGCTACTGGCTTTTCAACTTGGCTTAAGTTCTAAAATGTCTTGATTATTTTTTAGATAATAAACCAGTTTCAAACTTAAATACATCTGGGGGGAAATAGTCCACATAAAATAAAATATATAAAGAGTAATGATTCTGCATTGCTCACATATTATCCCTCCAGCCCCATCTTATTCTTTTGGTTTGAGAACTAATGTTTTTTGTCACCACAAGTGCAAATGAGAATTATTCATTCAAGGGAGTCCCCTTTAGCTTGACCCCTTTACCAGCAGTAAGCAGTGGATTGTTAAATCTAATAAGCACATGCACATTTGTTCTAAGAACAAATAGCTTTGGGGTACAATGCAAGATGACCTGCAATGAAAATAAAATATGAAGTACTTAACATTTTACCATAAAGAGTTGTCTAATGTCAAATCCTGTGGGATTTGATGTCTTATAATTTGATCCAGCTTCAATTTTTTCTCTTGTTGAATTCAGCATCCTCACCACCCCCTTCATCACCACCTTCCTTTGCCCACCCCCTCTCAGTGGGTCCTCTCTGAACCCTCTTTAATGACTTTAAATGACTCTGAACCCCCACATGGAAAAAAGAAAGTCTGTTTTAGGATTAAGAAACTGCCCCTTCCTCTCTTTAATTACAGTATATTTAAATGGTAAACGATCTTATTTGCATTTGAAGGAAAAATCCAAAGAATTGGGACTGGGAAGGGGAAATTCTTAAAATGTTTCCCTAAATATTCTGACTATATCAACCCAAAGGAAGGGGCAATCTTTAAGATTAGCAAAGTTAATGATATACTAAATAAAACATTTTTTAAAACTCCTGAAATAATTTGTTCCATGGTCAGTAGCACATTATCCAAGAGATTGAATATTCTAAATTTCTTTTTTCCCCTTCTTCCCCCTTTACCTCATTTGGTAGGCGCGCTCCTTTTGGCCTGCAGACAGAATATCGGGAATTCTTTCAGAAAACAATGGTTATTGTCTAAATTCTAAACTATTCCGTGCATCCTAAACCCTCCCATGAACAAACAATTCACCTCCCTCCCTACCTCACCCTCAATCTTTATTTTAGTCATGCTGTATATTTAATTCTCCCCAGAACTCTTTCCAAAGCTGAACCGGACTTTCTCTGAAATATCCCTACTGTTGGTGGGTGTCACAGCTGTACACATTCCCTTTCCTCTATCCTTCAAGTGAAAAGGAGGGGCATCCAGCTTTAGAAAGGTTACACAAAGCAGAAGTACTTGGGTATTCAAGATCAGGAGACTGACTGGTAATGTAGGTAGTTCCCTCACCTTCTTGTTCAACTGCCTCCAAATGAAGGCCAGAGGAGCTCCTTGGTTTGAACCCAAGCTATTCATTTAACCAAAATGCTCAGCTCTGGAACCTGGACTGGAGTCTCAGATCGTTTATTTTCCTCATTGACTGATTAATTCAGTTTAAAAAATCAGTCTGGGCACCTACAATGTGCGGGGACCTTTATTCTAGGCCTTGGGTTTACAGCAGTCCACATGGCAGACACAACTCTACACTTATGGAAATTATATTCTGGTGGAGGAAACCGAAAGTAATCAAATAAGATACAACTGCAATGAAGAATTCAACACAGCAATATGTGAGAATTGGGATAGTGGCCAGTGCAGGTCTTGCTGAAAAAGTAACATTTGAGCTAAGACCTGAGAAAAGGTCTCAGTTGTGGGACTATCAGAAGAGGCATTCCTGGGAATGGCAAATACATATACAGGAAATTGGCCCATTCCACAGGGGCAGAAAGGAGACCCAGGTGACTGGAGCTTATTAGCAAGAGAGAGGTATGCAGACCAAAAAAAGTGGTTCAATGGAAAATACCCACAGGGTGATCTTATCATAAATTCCTCACTGGGCTGGAGATGGTGAGTAAGTCACGCCCCAGGACTATAATTTTTTAGTAAAAAGTTTATCTTTGCCTTAAGCAATCCCTATCCCTGTTCATTGTTTCTGTGCAACTAGGTTAACACGCCTTTGCAATGCCTCTGTTCAGACCCCTCCTAATGTATGATCTACCCTTTAGGACCCCTCCTAAGACATCACCACCCTCAAGAGAGCAAATAATCTTACCCGTCCTATAATCCAATCCCCACCTTGCTTTCTCCCACCTTCTTGTAATCTTAGTTTGGTCCCTTCCTTAATTTCAAATGCATAAAAGAAACTGCAAAACTGTTATTCTCAAGAGCATTTGAGATCTCGCTCCCCAGCATATGTTGTCAGTTTGGCTCAAACAAATTCTTAGAAAAGTCTCTAGAGGTTTGGATGCTTCTTATGTTGACAGGTAGTAGGAGATAAGTTTGTAGTTTAAATGTACTAAAGAAAAAAATTCATTTATTCAACAATTCAAGAATCAGGTAGCATCCAATCTAGAAGATAGAAAGGAGCTCCAAAGAATTGTCCAATTCGAGAGGGTTTTGTGGACCAAAGTGAGCATGAATAAGGAAGTAATAGAAGGCACTTGCTGATTGGTTTAAGTAGGTTTACTTTCCTTATATGGAGCAAAAGGAAGTCTTAGAGTCAGTTCAGGTAACTTGTGCTGAGCAATCAAGTGCTGGGAAAGCCAAGCACAGAAACTTAGCTAAGTTTTGCTTTGCTGATAGGGAGCCTAGCATGAGCTACTCCAGCTTGGGCCCAATCTTCTTACTTTAACAAAGGGAAGTCATGGGAAAATTTTACTCAGAGAAATAACATCATAGGACTTATATTTTTAAAAGATAACTTTGACCATCTGTGGAAGAATAGATTAAGGTAGGAGGTGCCCAGCAAGAAAAGCAATAATCCAGGTGAAAGTGATGGTAGCTTAAACTAGGATAATAGCAATAGGCATTGAAGGAAGTGGACAGATGCTGAATTGGAGTGTATTTTGGTGGTAGAAACAACAGGACCTGACAATGAATTGGCTCTTGGGGGACTGAGAGAAAAGAGGAATCACAGGTGACTGATAGGTTAATGTCTTGAGCAACTGGGTAGAAGATTGCGACATTTACTGAGATAGAGGTTAAGGGATGAAAAGTTTTCACAGGGGAAATATCCCTATTTTTTACTTTCCTCTTTTGCAAAAGGTGGACAAAAGTACCTACTTCATAAGCCTATGATGAGGATTAATTAAAATAAAAAGCCAGGCACACAGTATGTGCTCGATTAATGTTAGTCATTGTTATATGTCAAGCATTGTGCTAAGAGCTGATTTTCAGAGATGAATACCTGCTCTAAAGAAGCCGAGAGTTAAGTAGAAGATGTCAAGTTGTTGGGGTACGGGGCAGTGAAGATGGTCAAATTAATCTGGATGTTTCATGTGCAAAGGGAATAGAAAAAAATTCCGATACATTAGATGACTCCAAGGCTAAGTTGAGCACTTTCTGCATTTAGAAATAATAGCAGGTGCAGTACCTAACATAGGCTGAGACTGTGTTTAACATTGTATAATCTGAAGAAGAGAAAAACAGCCTTCACTTATAGCACCTACCAATTTCTGTGGTGTCAATATTCCTTTCACGGCCTATTTCAAACTACCAAAATGATGTCAATCAACTCAGAAAATTCCTCAAATTTTAACAATTGGCTCCTGCAAAGCGATATGAGCTGGTTCCAGCTCACCACTGAACCTAGAATGCACTCAGTAAGAAGAGAAATTATGACATTTTGGTGAAGATGAATCTAGTCTAAGTGTTCTTATTAAATAAGAAATAATGATTGGAGATAAGAAATTCATTTATTCACTTGTATTCAACAAATATTTATTGTCTGTATGTAGAAGAATATGTCAAGTACTAGGGATATCTTTATCTAAACATCAGGTAAACAAACAAACAAGGAAGCATAAAGCTTACACAAAGCGTACAGTTTAGCTGGAGTCCACTGTGGCAATTCAGACTGAGTTGAAAAGATCTTAGAGTACTTCATGGTAGATACTTAGTAAGAATAAGTGGTAAGTTTGAGTTTGTTGGGCAGGATTTAAGGCAATAAAGGAAACAAGAAGGCAAAGATCTGAACAAGGTTTCTTGTGTAGAAGGCGTTACCTATTAACTGAGATATTAGAAAAAGAAGTCTGTACAGAGTAGATGCTCAATAAAGATTTGCTGAATGTGGAAGTGCTTAATATTTGTAATAGAGTGTTCATAAAGTGTTCTAATGTAGTTAATTTGCATAGATGAATTATATGTAATGCATTATATAGAAATACACTTTTTTTATGTCAAAGAGAATGAAGATGGCCAAGTCCTGGGGAATTCTACTGGACAAGAAAACTGATTTCTTCAACAAACAAATGGTGCATGATCAAGCCTAAAAAGAATATTCCATAGTTCTAATCCCTTATTCAGTTGGCCATTCATTCATTCATTCATCAAACATTGAATAGCACATACTGTGCCAGATAGTACACTAGGAATAAGGGATACACTTATAAAAAATGGAGATAAAAGTATAATGATAGAGACCAATGAATACCCAGGTCATTATAATATGACCTGCCAAGTGCAACAGTAAAATAAGTACAGGTACAACAGAAAACCTAATAAGGCCCCCAACCCAATCTCATGGAATCAAAAATTTCCTGGAAGAAATGATGTTTCCATGAGAGATGGATGAGTAGGAGATGTGAGATGTGGTATTAGTGTTCGAAGGCCTAGAGTAGAAGATGAAGTGGAGTAATGAGAGATGAAGCTGAAGATGTTAGGGCTGGGTTAGCACCATTGTAAGAAAAGTTAACTTCAAGAGTTGGACATGTTTCAGCTATCTATCACTGTGTAACAAACCGTGCCAAGACTTAGTGGCTTAAAACAGCAGCAACTATTTATCTGCTTATGATTCTGCAATTTGAGCAGAGTTTGACAGAGGTGGTCCTTCTATGCTCCATGTGGTGCTGGTTGTTGTGTCTTGACTAGGAGTGAAGAATTCAAGATCCCTAGGGCTAGAACATTCATATTGCCTCACTCACTTATCTGGTGCTGCAACATGTGGGGACTTGCTGGTTCTCTATCTCTTCATCTGGTCTCTTATCACAGATAATCACCACAGAACAGAACTAGATTTGTTTTGTAGAAAGACTAATCTCTCTTCACTGAAGAGAATGCACTGTGGCTGGGCAGCAGTGCAGGCAGAAAGGCCAGTTTGGGGGGTATTACAGTGGAACAGGAAGAGTTAAAAGTCTAGGCTGGTGTTAAAGATGAAAAGAAGTGAATGGGGTTGAAGAGTGTTTTATATAAGTAAGAGACAAGTAACTGGCTATTGGAGCCAGGAGAAGGATGGAGAGAGGAGTCAAGAACGACACCAGAGTTGCTCTGATTTCAGAGCAGGTGCTTCTAGTTCTGTCCAATCTCAACCTAAGAAAGTCATTCTTTCCTCTATGAATTTTATCTTTTGGCAACGCTGTACTCCTGTTAAGGAAGTCACTCAAGTAGGGTTAGTTTGACTCCAAGAAATTCAAGTTAAATGTATTGTGCTTAAACAGGTCAGTCAGTGACTCTTCATGTGTGAGAGTCAAGGAGGCTACGTGGCTGGTAGCTTGAAAGGGAGGCAGAGGTTTCAGTTGGCCCCATTCCAACCCACTTCTACTGTAGCCCCCATGGACAAGAGCCAGGGTCAGGCTGTTCTGTCCCACCCTGGCCTCAAACCATGGGACTTTCTCCACTTCAGCGATCAGGAGAGTCAGAGTGACCTATTTTCTCTCTGACAGGTAGCCCCAGCCACCAGCTGGAGCAGGACTCTAAAATACTTGAGATAAGTGAATATCTCTGAGGCTGCAGAAACCTTAGTTCCTATCCCCAGAGAGCTAGAATCTATTTAGAGTGTTGTCTTCAAGAAGCTGAGCCAGGATAGTGGGGATGAGAGACTTGTGATGCTAGTCAGACTGGTCGATGGGGAAGCCCTGATTCTTGGAGTAAGGACTTCTCAGAAAAACAAAAGTCTAGCCAATAAAGTAAACTTCCAGTGTCTCCCCTCGCGTGCAGCCAGGGATGAAAAGAATGAAGCACTGGATGGAACAACCTCTCTCCGTCCACCTCCTCACCTGGACACTTGGCGTTTAAAATCTGAAACAACTCAGTTGTCTATTGATCCCTTAGGCTCTTGGGTAATTTTAGGTTGTATAAATAGATGCACCTAGATCCTGCGCAAGATATGAAACAGCTCTTTTCTTCCCCCCTCTAAGCACTGAAACTAAGATTTAAGGGAAGAAGGAACAAGTACAGAAACCAAACAATGCAGCTCAAGAGAGAAAATAATGTGTCCAAAACTGAAATAATCATCTTTCCACCTCCCCCAGTTTCCCTTCCAAACTTCCCTATTTCTTTCTACAGTAACAACATTCCCTGAGCTGCCCAATCTCAAAAAACTGAATTTTTAAAATGCTTTTCCCTGTCCCTCATCTCACATAACCATTGTCACTGAGTCTTGCTGGTTCTTCCACTCTGAAGCTTTGTAACATTCCCATAGTCCTCCTCTTCCCCCAGGGTCTGGCCTTTCACCCTTTATCTCTTTATATGACCTGCCAGCATCTCCTCTCAAACGCCCATCCAAGTGTTCCCTTCAAACTGCGATCGGGACCACGTCACACTTCCTAAAACCTTTCAAATCAGCCCCAGCTTTTCTCCTAGAAGCCCTTCATTATCTCTCACCCATCTCTCCAAGACTCACCTCTGGTCACTTGCTCACGTCCACCTTCACCCAAAGCCAACCAATCTGCCCTATATTTCCTGGGATACCCTGCTCTCTTTCGCTTGGGTGCTTTTGTGCATGCTGTTCCTCTGTCTGGATCTCCCTTCTCTGACATCTGCACTTGGCTAACTCCACTTGATCCTTTTGCTTAGTCCTTCTGGTGTCCCTTCTGCTGTGAAGCCTTCCCTGATAGCCCAGTCTGGGAATTCCCAACTCTTCCATGGCAGTGTCAATGGCACTGAGCTCCTTCAGGGAAGAGCTGCTTTCATTTCTCTCAGGATATCAAAGTAAGCACCCCCTGAATGGGGTTGAAATACTGAACCGGCAATAGCCCCATCTGTGTATTTTCTTCTCTTCCTCCCCACCTCCAACTCCTTCTGCACCAGGCTTTCAGTCTACCCTTCTTTTTATTATCTGTCCTGCCCTCCAAACAAAATAAAACAGAATAAAGCTCACAGTTAAGAGAAAACCTCTAAGTGAATATGGCATTCATGGCTCTCCAGAGGCTGCATACTCTCCATTCTCCACTCCAACTCACTCCCCACATCACAGGCACCTTTGTAGCAGGGCGGTCACCCTGAGGCTCCTCAAATGCTACCTATCTTGCTCAGCCTCCCAGTTTTCTTTATTCCTGCTCTCCTCTCCCTTTCCCCATTGTTCTGGGCCAGCCTAAGCCACTTAGTCTTTCTGTGAAATTTTTGCTCACACTCCACCCCTTCCTGGGAGCTTTCTCAACCAGTTGAATGTCTCTCCCTTTCTTTTCCAAATCCTATGGCATTTATCAATCTCATCTAAATCATTTATTTGTACCTTACCATATGTCATCTTGTGCATTTAATTTTTCTTGAGGATGTATTTTTGTTCCAACTAGATTCTAAGGGCAAGGATCATTTCCTACACGACTTTTTACTCCCTTCAATGTCAATATCAGGCAGAAATACAAGCCCTTAATTTTATTTAAGAAATCATGGAAAAATATAAAATCATGGAAATATAAAATCCAGCAAAAAACATATTAAACTTTTGTCTTTAGCATATTATCAAGAGTTAGGAAGGAAGTACAAACAAGGGTCCTGCCTTCATGAGATTTGCATCTTAATGAAGGGCGGGAGCTAAGACAATCACAAGTAAACTCCTATTCACACAAGTGATTTTAAAAGAACTATAGTTGTAAAGAGAGTTATCTATACAGAGATTTACTAGGTAATTTGGGAAAGTGAAATCAAGAGAAGAGCTGTCAGGCTGAACTCACATTCCTTTCCAGTTTCCATGTAACTCTCCAAAACTCTGAACTAAACTGTCTACAACAGAGGTTCTCAAATCTGGGTGAGCCTCCGGATCCCCTAGAGAGCTTGTTAAAACACAGATCGTTGAGGCCTGCTTCTAAATTTCTCATTCAGTGGATCTGAGTAGAGACCAAGAATTTGTATTTCTAACAAATCCCAGGTGATTCTGTTACTGCTGGTCTGGGGCAGCACACTTGAAGATTTACTGGACCGCACTATTTTGGAACCTAATGGTGGACAATATTGAGTATTCTGTTGTTGCTTTTTTTCCTGTGCGTCCATCTTTTCTTTCAAGTAGACTACGATCTCCGACAGGATAGGATCTATTTTATACGTATGTCTTCCAAGTAAGTCAGTTCTCCCCAATAGAACTGAATTATTCTTGAATTAAAAGAATCATCCAAGAGTTCCACACCTCATGACTCAGTGCAATCATTCATTCATCTCTGCAACAATCGGAATCATTTTAAACATGATTGAGCAAAAACTGTGCAGGATTTATCATATCTGCAACAGGAACAATGGTCAGTTGGGCAGAGAACAAATGATATTACGGGGCCCAAAGGTGAGTAATTAGCCCTAATGACTTGGAAAATAAATAGGAATTTGCTTTGGGTAGGCTGTATAAATATCTACTGTATAATTGAATGCCTGATGCTTTTGGGGTGCAAGTGTGATGCGAAGGGTATGGACAAGGGGAGGAGAGAGCATTGTTGTCGGCTGCCCCCTTGCAGCTGCTGCTAGTCCCACTTTCTTCTTCTCCCCAAACCGAATGACTGTAGGTTAAAGAAACTGCTGAAGCACAGACAATGAGTGAAGAAAGTGGCAATTCACAGCCTATTAACCTTGGATTTTGGAAGTTGTGCCACTCCCATGATTCTCCACTGCTGCTGGCTTTAAAATCACAGCTTTGAAAGATTTGCCTCCAGGTCTGTACTGAGACTTATGCTTTTGGGTAAGACTGGCAAGACTTGGAAGCATTTCCTGGGGGGCCTGGAAAGATAACTCCATGAATGACTCCTTTGTGGATCAGAGAGGTCAAATGCATGCTATTGGCTACTGGTATCTGGGATTTCTGTCCTTCTTTTCCTTCCAAGTATTCAGAGGAATGGGTACAATGAGAACATTCTTTGTTCAGCGGACATTCATTGATTCCGTCATTCCAAAAATATTTATTAAGGGCTTGCTCTGCCCTTCATTTTTTTTGGTCCATTGAGGCATTTTATTTGAACATATGTATTACATCCCTAGAAAGAGAATCCCAGGATTTTCCCTCTTGTGTATTTTCGTCTTGCTTCTTCTTGGTCCATAATGAAACCAAACTGACAGGACGGGAGCAGATTGTTCTGCCATTTTTCCAGATCCTTGATTTGCACATCGAATCTAGGGCTGATCACTCCATACTTGTTTAACCTGCCTGTGAGATTCCCAACAATTTCCCCAGCTCTATGATCATCAATGATTTCGAATTTGCCAGTGTAACCATGCTTCATCATCACAGTCAGAAACCGGACGATGACTTTAGAGCACGGCCTAATAAGAACCTGGCATTTGCCTCTCTTTTTAGCATTGTTGATGCTCTTGAGCACATTGGCCAGGACGTTCATGCACCCCATTATGGCAGCACGGAAAGATGGTGGAAAGAGCTCTGCCCTTCATTTTGGATGTGCAGTCTAGAATGGAGCAAAGGCTCTGTCTTCATGGAGCTCGCAGTTGCAAATCTCTTTCTAAGCTGAGATGACCAACCTTGACAGTCTGCCCAGCACTGAGGGGTTTTGTGGGATGTGGGACTCTCAGGGCTAACACCAGGAAAATCTTGGACAAACCAAAATGTAGACTCTTACCCAGACCTCACATTTCCTAGTCATGGCTGTCATTCATGAATTTGAGCTCAAGAGTGCATAAATAATAAATTGTTCTGCTTAATCTATAGAGCTGTGCCATTGAAAGTGGTAGCCTCTAGTGGTAGCACATAATGGCTTTGAGATCTGGGGTGTTGAGAGAAAAGCTAGATAGAAACCAAGAAAGCTGAAGGTAAAAAGGAGAGAGAGGTGTACTTTTTTGATTAGCAACTCTGTTAAAAAACAGTTTTTGTGGGAAAGAGGTAAGGGTATTAAAAGTGGTTTGGTTTTTTTAAACAATCACTTTCAAAGAAGGAAGAAGTAAGGGAAAATTTTGAAGAATACAGTAGTTTTGAATTGGTGAATTTCTGGCTGAAAAAATCAGAGTACAGGAAAGCAAAGGAAGAGAGTCTGTGGGACTGGTCTTTAACCTGAAAGCGGTGACAGAAGGATAGCAAAGCACTTGTTCTGGTCACTTAATACTGAGCCTAGCTAGCAGTGGTCTTGTGGGTCATTAGACATGTTTTTAATGATTAGGGCACAATATCAGGTTCTGAGGAAGAGAGAGATTATGAGTATTTTAGGATAGCAGACCATGGCATGTAGAACGGTAGACTGTGTGCTTAGAGGTTAAATATGAGGGTGCTATTGCAAGCTCCCAAGAAATCATTTTCCAGAAGAATGCATTTTCAATATTCTAATGAGAAGTTCAGAAAAGTAAATTCTCTATGCAGAATCTGCTTTATAATAAAAATTTCAGGAATATAGCTGTGTCACATACTAAAGGGTATTTACAATGCTACCTGTGTTCCTCTACTGCTTTTCCTTTCAGTTGATTTTGATATTTCCAATATTTTTCCCTCATCAAAATCCATACTAGGACATGTGATAACTTCTCCATTTAATTGATAAGAAAGCTGAGATATAAATGATACTTTTAATATATTTACCTTCCAGAAAAGAATAAGTGGAAGCAGTAACAGTCTATAAAGCAGGATTCACGTGAAAGAAATTATCTCTGGCATTCATTTACCTTCCTTTTCTGGTCTCAAATCCTTCTGCTCCAAATGCTTATTTCCCAGATAGCTAACCTTGGGCCAACCTTCCCAGACAGAATCTGACCCAGTCTCTGATTTCTGGCTCAGAGTACCCTCTTGACATAGGGTCTAGCCAGAGTGCAGAGATTCTATAATTCAGGTGCCAGTTCATACAGAACTAGATAGTGTGGGATGTCAGTAAGCAGCACAGTTCTAGTCACTTTAGTGTGCCTAGTCCAGAGGGAATAATTAGGATCCTGGGGACATTAAAAGCCAGGGATCTCTCTAGATGCTTTAATGAGGCTTTTAGGAGATCCATCTTTGAAAGGCCCGAGAAACACATGCCAGAAACAGAGGGGCAGCATGTAAGCCAGTGTTCTCAGAAGTGTAGATGACAAGATTTACAGCATAAGAAATATCTGCAATACCTGTTCAAAGCAAATTCCTGGACCTCACCCTAGACCTACTAAAGCAGAACTCTAGGCTGGTGGCCAGAAATCTACATTTCAAACAAGTGCCCTAAAAGATTCTTGCCTACTGTAAAAGGTAATAACCTGACATACAGATCAACACTTCCTCATGTTGTTTCCTTATACCTTGCTAGAAATGGCTTGCTAATCTCTAATACTTAATTCATGCTAACATATTAATGACTGATAATGGTTTAATAACTCTCTCATAGAATTTTCATTTAAAAATAGATCTCTAGATCTTGGAATGCCTTATCCCAAAGAGAAAATTTTTTTTCTCTTTAGGAATGATATTCTAATGTTTGGATGTTTTTTGTGTAGTCCAACTAACTACTTAAAAGGACGGCAAATGATTTGTGGTCAACCATGATCATAGATTTAAGAAAGGAGGTATTTTATTAAGTGCCTCTCTTCACCTAGATAATAATTTGGGCTGTGGATAAGTAAAAAGCCAGTTACTTTGGGAGATATAAAGACCATTCATGTTGGGCTTTTAAAGTTATTGTCAACTATTGTAAAATTTTTCATTGTGTTTAAATAATACTCTGTACAGTATAAACCCTTCTACTAAACCAGAAAAATCAAATACTTGGGCTATTTCTTTATTTAAAAATGTGTCTGTGTGCGGGGGCGGGTGGTTAGGCAGAGAATGACACTCTTTTTGAAACTCTTCTTTCCCTATTGTTTAGGAGGAAAAAGCCTTCAAATGGCCAATTGATGGTGCTAATTCTTGGGGGAAAGCAGGAACCTTGGATGAAAGCCAGAGAGGAACAAAAAGTTTTCTTAAAAGGGAAGTACTTGCCCCAGTTGTGGATATTGGGCCCATCTTTGGGTCACAATACTGAAAATTGAGAAGCTTTACCCCTTACCCTCTTCTACCCCACTCCCCACACCCATGTCACCCCAAAAGTTATAAATCTTTGGTTCAAGCAGACCCAGGCTGGGAGACCAAGGTCTGGAAACGTCATCTATAGAAGACCCTAATCTCACCTACTTCGTCTTGCAAATTCATGTCACAGGGGAAGTGGATGCAAGAATAGATCTACACAGCCTATCCCTATCGTTAGAAAGACGACTCAACATCAGGCCCTTTTGGCCACTGGTCAGTTTTATTTTCATATATCAAAGGTTAAATTTGCAAGGCAACTGTATTAGTTTTCTGGGACTGCCACAACAAAGTACCAAAGACTAGGGGGCTTAAACAACAAGTAATTTATTTTCTCATATTTCTGGAAGCTAAAAGTCTAAGATTAAGGTGGCAGCAAAGTTGGTTTCTTCTAAAACATTTCTCCTTGGGCTGTAGATGTCTATCTCTGTGTTTTCATGTGGTCTTCCCTCTTTGTGTGTCTGTGTCCAAATTATTTCTTTTTAAAATGATACTAGTCATATTGGATAAAGGCGCACCCTAATGACTTCATTTTAACTTAATTACCTTTTTAAAGACCTTACCTCCAAATACACATTCTGAGGTACTGAGGGTTAGGACTTCAAGATTTTAATTGGCTGGGTGTGGGGTACACAACTCAGTCGATAATAGCAGCAGACAAATATCACTTGTCAGAAGAATATATCTATGCCGGTCTTGACTTTTAGACTCACTTTATGAAAATGTCTGGGCCTGTTACATTACTGACGTAATAGGAAATTTTTCATTTTGTCCTCTCTTCTTTGGACATTTCATAAGAGAAGTGCTGGCTGGAAAGCAAAGCAGAGATCTTTTAAGTGCCACTTGTCAAACGGTTTCACTTCCTCAATAATTGCAACTCCTTGGTGGGAGCTGACCTATTTGAAAGAGCACTCCAGATGCAGAGAATTATTTGTGAACCAAATGATAATTGGCACAGTGCCACATTCCATTCATTTATTTAAGAAGCATTTATCTACTGTGTGATAAATGTTTTGCTAGGTAAGTGCTAGGTACTTTGTAAGCAGGGAGATGGAGAAGGAACGTGATTTCAACCATCTCTATCTGAAAACTGGAAATGTTTGGGACAGCTGCAGGCATATTGATATGACTGAGAAATCGCCAAGCATCTGCTCTGTTGTAACTTTAGAGTACCTAGCCTCCTTCTTCCTGGTTTCTCCTGGTCTCTAGGTTGAGAAAATCCCTTAGAATCCATTCTAGGTTGCTTGGGAGATATGGATTCTCCTATCAACTGTGACCTTAGTCTCAACTTCAAAAATATGAATATAAATAGAGTGCTCAAAGCATAAGCTGTAACCAATATCTTTCCTTCCTTCCTTCCTTCCTTCCTTCCTTCCTTCCTTCATTCCTTCCTTCCTTCCTTCCTTCCTTCCTTCCTTCCTTCCATTCCTCTTCTTTCCTTTCTTCCTTCTTGTCTTTTTCAGCTTCCCATTCATTTCTAACCCTTTCTTTCTTTCTTTTCTTTCTTTCTTTCTTTTCTTTCTTTTCTTTTCTTTCTTTCTTTCTTCTTTCTTTCTTTTCTTTCTTTCTTTCAGCTATTTCCTTCACATTCCTTCGGCTTCCTTCCTTCCTTCATTCCTTCCTTCCTTCCTTCCTTCCTTCCTTCCTTCCTTCCTTCCTTCTTTTCTTTCCTTTCTCCTTTCTTTCATCTATCTGTCTCTTTCTAGGTTTTTGATAAAAATGTTTATATACCATGAATCTGAGAACACAGCTAATAAACTGTGACCATAGTTTATGCACTGTGTGTATATCAAAGAATTTATTGTTGTACTAAAAATTTACAATCACGTTAACCATGTTATATAAAATTGATATGATCACAAATTGCCAAGATTAGTATTAATTTGTATATAATCATAGACTATTAGATTTGGAAGGGCTTCTAGGGTGTGTCTAGGTTAGTCCCCTTTTTCACAAATAAAGAAAGTGAGGCCTAGTGAAGGGACTTGTTCAAGGTCACAAAAAACTGAAACCTCAAGATTTCAGATTTCCAGTGTAATCTTGCTATTAAGTCAACTGATTTTACAGTTTTTCTTTTTGTATCCGTATTTATCTAGAATCGTAAGTGCCCCTAGATACAGTGCACTGTTTGAAAGCCCTCACCTTCCTTATCTTGGGCACATGCACACATGGATATATGTAAACACTGTCATTTTGTAATAACAAAGGCAAGATTCTGACAATCTGGGTTATCTTGTCTTGTCCCAGGTTCTCTGGACTTTCTAGAGTCAGTCCCTCCTCCCTTTTTCCCACCCCAGCTGCTTTTCTCATCTGAGGACTGTGGGGCTAAGGCAACAGAAGCTCTACAGTGTTCATTCAGGAGGGCTGCAAGGATCCAGATAAGGGAGTGTGCAGAGAAAGGGGAGCATTGTAAGCAGTCTTTAGGTACTCTTTGGATGAATCGATGAGTCAATGAATGAATGAATGAATGAAAGCTAGAAGGAGAGAAAAAGAAAAAGAATGATGAAGGGTCTGACCTTCTGGATCTTTGGCATCTGTGAATCTTAGGGCTGAAGAATGGATAGACAGGGGTTGGAGTTAAGGCATGAGGGCCTCTTCTGTAAACTGCTGTGGGGCTCAAGACCAGAGCAACTCCTGATCAGCCTTGAGTAGAGCCTGGAACACCCCTTCTACATCTAAATATCTTCTCACTTCTGTCTTCCTTGACATTCCTTTTACAAAAGGCAAAATTCTTAGTACTTTGTGTGCTTGCTTTGAGGACAGGGTCTATGTTTTATGTAATTTTATATCCTGAATAAATGTTCAACAATTTTTTTTTTAAATGAATGCTTGACAATCGAGAAAGACAAACATCTGGAAAGTAATAATCCACTAAGTTTTAGTCACAGTGTAACTGCTGATGCCCCAATCTTTCCTGTTTTACTATATATGTGTAGTATCAGAAAGGGAGATGATGCTGTTTTCCTGTAAAGGTGTAGGTGACTCTGGGGTTTCAGAAACATTGTTTTGGAAAAAACAATGTAAACTTTGTAGATGTCACAATTTTTATAGAAGATAGGCTGTGTTTTTGTTGAGCAGTGTACATAGATTCATAGGAGCTGTGGGCAGAAGTATGGAGATCAACCAGCATCTTGGCATGTGTCATGTTTATGAAAACCTCAAACTATGGAAGTTGGTTTGAATAAGAGTGTAGCTCCAGACTGAACTGGACTAGTCTGGAATCGAAGAATCCTCAGAAGAATCTTCCGATTGGTGAAAGGTACTTTTCTCCTACCCTAATTATTTCTGTGCTTCTGACGGATTGAAGAACTAATGACTTTTGTGGTGGAATGTGATTGCTACTGCTTTTTTGCTGCCCCGAATGTTTTTCTCCCACTCTTTCTGATAACAAATTCTGCAGCATCCCTACTTTCATGGTGGGAAAGAGTTTTCTTTGGAGCTATCTTTACTAGCTGCATGCAGAAGCTGACAGAAGAAAGAAATGCTAAAATGAATTGTGAGAGAAAGAGAAGGAAGGAGGGAGGGAAAGTTGATAATATCATTTGTAGCCCTGAAACTAGGATTCTGGATTTCCCAGTTAGGTGAACTAAACCCCTCCCACCTCCCCCTATTTTTCCATTAGCTATTTTCATTAGGGCTTTTTTCATTTGCACCAGAAGGTGTCTTGATTTATACTGCTCCTTCCCTCTATTCCTGCCTACTTAGGGGAACCATGTCATCTCTGTGCCTCAGTTTCTTCCTAATGATTCCCTGTGGATTAGCTAATCAGTGATAAGATCTCCCCCGCCGCCCACAAAAGAAAACCATAGAGTACAGTATTATTGTAAACAGTAACTTCTATTCTTAGGAACTGCAGGTTTCCCGTCTTGGCTGCCTTACCAGGGTTTCTGAATTAGGGCCAGCTCTCTTTCAATAACACAAGACACAATCTCAGCAGAATAGTAATACTAGTTCTCAAATTTTAAATAATCCAAAGAACCAGGGACTTTCGGTGACTTGTATAAACAAGGTCCACAGTCAACTGGTAGATTTAGAACATCATTTTATTGTATCTGGTTTGTGCTGTGGCATTTTAGTGAGGCTTGATAAATAAGACTAAATTCAGGGACAGGATGCAGTGAATCACAACAAAAAAAACTAAAACGTCTCCTTGACATCACTCACTCTTAAGAAGGCTGTTTACTTCTGAGTTTACCTCCTAGTGTGTTTTAAAATACTCTTGCAAATCTCAGTCAGCTCGAAATAGCTTCTCTACCTTCTTTCAATAGAAGCCCCCACCTTCTGAGTACACTGGCTCATAGTTATTTATAAACCTGATGTCAGTCAAAGATTCTTTTTTACATCTCTCCTCCTTACTCCCCTCCCCCACATATGAAGATAGACCTATATAAAATTAGAAACTTCACAGAAAGTATCCAGTCACTCAGGTAAGAATTATTGGCAGCCAGCAATCATTTATGAAGCATAAATTCATCACATTGGATGAAGTGTGTCTCTAAGACTATTTCATAGATATCAGCTCTTTCTTAAAAAATGGTTTCTGTGGTCAAATAAGTATGCCTCTTTGGGATTTTAAAAATCCTATGGGAAAGTAATCAGATTATCTTTGTGTAAATTAGCAATTTCCAAATCTCTTTTGTCACAGCATTCTTTCCTTTCCAGCCACATCCAGTAACATTTCATGGAATAATGTCTTGGATCACATTTTGAAAACCAGGGGGTGGTGTGCACAGGGATGTGGAGTCAGGAGCTCTGGGTGTGACTCCTGGTTCTGTCAGCCTATACTAGTTGTATGATCTTGAGCAAGTTATTATCTCTTAATATTTCATTTCCACATTGGAAGAGGGAGGACAAGACCTATCTTAATTTGGGTTATTTTATGGATTAAGTGATATTGCCATGGCTGTCCTTTAAACACCATAAAAAGTTATTCAAATTAAAGGTATCATTAGATATCATAGAGAAGTACAGTTGACCCTTGACAATGTGGGGGTTAGAAGAACCCGCCACCCTTGGAGGTGCAAATCTGAGTATACCTTAAGTTAGTTCTCCCCCTACCCAAATTCCCGGCCCCTAATTGACCCTTGATCAACACAGGTTTGAACTGTGTGGGACAACTGAAAAAAATCTATGTATGGACTTGCACAGTTCAAACCCACCCCCTTCAAGTGTCAACTGTATAAAGTTATATTAGGAAATTAATAATATAGAAGTATAAAGAAACTTGCCCTAGCAATCCTTACTCAACAAACTGTGTATTTAAGTCTACTTAGGGGCCAGCACTGAGAGGGAAATAGGAAGCACAGCACAAAAATCAAAGTAAGATCAGAGTATGTTAGATCCAGAAATGTCTGTTGATAATTGAATTTAACCATCTCACTTCATTGATGATGAAGATGAGGCCTAGAAGGGTCAAATGAATGGCTTATAGTCTCTGAGAGAGTTAATATTAGAAACAACTGAGTCCCACCAGTGACTGGCCTCATTGCCAAGGGCTGCCTCAAAATGAGACAAATCATGGCCCCAATGAATGTTTGACTGAATTAGGAGAGACAAGATATATAAATGACATAATCAGAAAACAAGATAACATGGAACAAACTTTTAAAGCTCCCAAAATGTCACTGTGGTAACTATTTGAGGTGATGAATATGTTAATTAGTTTGACCTAGTAGTCATTACAAAATGAATGTGCATATCAAAATATCACATTGTACACTTGATATACAATTTTTATTTTTAAAAATGTGGCTGAAGTAACAGGGGCAATGCGAACTTAGGAGTGAGTAAGCAGCCAGGATGAATTGGAGATAGGACTGGAGCTGGGGCCTTGAAGAATGTACAACTCTGTGCTGGATTTAGATACTGCAAAAAGAAAAGTAGTTGTGTTCCGGAATGGAACTGGAGATAAGAGTAACAGACTAAGTGGTTGGCAATAGTCTAAATAATTGGGCATTACAATTTTGGTGAAATATTCAACAGAAAGCATTTACTTCCAAATTCTATAAAGTTTCTAGAGCTTTGGGGAGGATATGAGAAGTAGATAACATGGCCTTTGACTTTAGAAAGCTTATTTTTTTATTTGGAGAGAGATAAGAACATAAGACAAAACTGGAGAATGTAAGCAAATAAGTATATAACGCAAAGGGGTGAAATATGTACTCTTAAGGATTTCTGGAGATGAATCTTGACTTCTTAGGAGAATCAGGTGTTTGGAAGCATGTGTTATCCCCCACATTAACAGGGAAACTTCAATATGCATTTAACATAGGACTGTGGATTATTCCTCTGTACTTGGTCTGTTTTAACCTTTTATTATTATTATTATTATTATTATTTATTATTATTTATGCCTACAGCACCTGGTCTTCCAAGGTGGTCTCCCATCCAAGTACTAACCAAGCCCAACACTGCTTAGCTTCTGAGATCAGGCATCGGGTTTGTTCAGGGTGGCATGGCCGTAGACCATGGACCGTGGCTCCAGTGGGGCGTGAACCCAGGACCTACTGCATGTAAAGCAGATGTGCAAACTGCTACACTATGGAACCACGTCCTGTATTAACTTTTTAATTCTCTGTCATTTCTTACAGTAAATCAAACGGTGGACTAAAATGCTTAAATATGATTGTCCATACAGATTTAAACCCAGAATAGTGAGTGCTTTTTCTTATTTGTGTCTGATGATTTGCTATTCTTCTTCTTTCATCTCTATCATGTTCCCATTCTTCCTAGAGTAATTAAAAGAGTATAAAAAGTAAGATTAAGAAATCAGACACCATTCCCTCCAGCTAACCAGTTTCCAAGTCCTATGGACTTCTGACATTCTAAATATTTCTTAACCTGTTCTCAATTTCTATATTGTATTTCAGGTCATAACCAGTTCTCACCTCATTTATGCAATAACGTTGCAACTAGTTTCTAGGTCTCTCTGCCTCTTTTCTCTTTTCCAATCCTCAATTTCACCACATACAATTAGAATTAACTTTTCAAAAACAAAAATTTGCCTTATATCTCTAGTTAAAAATCCTCCAAAGGTTCTTTTGGGCCTACAGGCAAACTTCAAACTCCTTTGCCTGGCATACAGAACCTTTCTGGTCCTAGATCCTGCTAAGTGCTCAGTCTCATCTTCAGTCACTTCCACGTTAAACTCCATTCATAAATGTGGTGTATTTTTTTTTATAAGTCTCATTTTTTTTTCATGCTGGAAAGTCGCTCAGCTTCGAACTGCAGAACCCCTACTCGTCCTTCAAAGTTCCCTAATTCCTGGTCACTTCAGCTATGTGTTCCCTTTGGCACCTTTCCCACATAGTTAATATAGCACTTTTTAGAAGTATGACAATGGATTGTAAAGTCTGCTTTTTCTACTGAACTGTGTGTTTCTTAATGAAGGACTTTCAGGCTCTCTGTGTCCTCAGCGATGAGGAAAACACTGGCATATAGGTCCTATAGAGCAGGGGTCCCCAACCCCTGGGCCAGGAACCAGTACCCGTCCGTGGCCTGTTAGGAACTGGGCCACACAGCTGGTGAGGTGAGCAAGCATGAAGCTTCATCTGTATTTGCAGCTGCTCCCTAGCACTGGCATCACTGCCTCAGCTCCACCTCAGATCATCAGACATTAGATCTTCATAGGAGCACTGGTCCCTGGTGCCAAAAAGGTTGGGGACCACTGCTATAGGGATAAATGTACCTACTGAAGTTTCCTCCAACCTCCCATCCCCCACTCCGAGACTTGAAGTGGTCAAGAGAAGTGCTGTGAGGAGTTAAAATCATCTGGAAAAAATAGTGAATTAGTCTTCTAGAAAATAAAAAAGAGCAGGAAAAGAAAGGAAATGTAACACGTGGCCTTGCCAAGATGGCAGGAAAAGGCAGTACATCAGGAGACAGTTACTTCCACAACAGGAAAGGCTTTCAACACCAAAAAGGCCAATCTATTTTCCTTGTCAGGGAAAACGACATTAAACTTACCCAAATTTTTTGGACTCAAGCTGATGCCTTTCTTACTCTTTCCCTCAAGCCTCAGCTAGGAGAATGGTTTTTAATATGTGGTTACTTGGGTTGGTAGCTCAGCAGGGGAGTTCACAGGTCTGGGACAAAGAAGCCCAGCTTCAGTGTTTGGCTAAGAAAACCAGGAAGAAATCCACCTTTGTTCTTTAATATTTCTCCTGAGGAATGACAGGTTCGACTTAACTCTCCAGAGAGCTGGTTAAAATCATAACAGTATGGACAAGTGGAGACCTCCAATATACAGGTTATAATGATCAGAAGAAAGTCTTTTGAAAACACCTGGTTGTAACCCAACCATAAAGTCACTTGGGTGGCCAGTACTGAAAAGTGGTCTGTTCTCTTGGGTCCTTTCTAGCAAATGGCACCAGAAAACAAGTTTTGCAATATTAACTCACAGAAGGTTATTTATTTTTCTGATTGTGAAAGGAACATAAGACAAAATTATTTCATTTTAGAAAGCATTCAGTTATAAAAACAGTAATAACTAAAAGGCATTAAAAAGTATTTTAATTTACTGCAAGTTTCCAAAAAACAGGTCTGGTTCTCAGTTAGGTTAATGTTATTATATAATCTTCCCCACAAGAAAGTAATTCGCAGATGAAGAAACTGACAAGCTTGCAGAGCCCATGGGTTACCTTTCAGGAAGTGTGGCCAAGGTGTGGTTTGAATCCAGGTTTCTTACCTCCCGTTTCTAGACACCATATTCATCTCTTCAGACACTGATACAAATAAAATCTAATGGTGTTACCCGAGTATTTGTACCAGGTAAGGAGAATTTAAGAAATGAGAATAAAAGATATAGGAATGAGTATGAGAGAGCACTGATCCCACTTTTCATTTATTCGAAGGATAGCCTGAGAGATCATTTAAAACAGTACTTCTCTAAAACCACAGTTAATATAAGGAAAGTTAACAATGCATAATGGCTACGAGAGACTTGACAAAGTTGTTAATAAAGCCAAGGCCCAAAGCGATACACCAGGACCTGATGCTTCATTTATATCGGCAATTAAATAATCACAACAGAGGGGCAGAGGCAGCTAAAAAGCAGGCTCTCGCGCGGCTACCGCAGTGGATATCCCTGGCACTCGGTGTTCCAGATGCTTCCCTACAGTCTGCATGTCTGTGTGGTGCAGTCTCCATATTCTACTCATTTTTCACCTCGGCTTGGAACCCCAGACGCAAAATAAGCCTGTAAAGGCAAACATCTTGTTCGATTTCTTTAAAGCCGGTTATCTTTGGTAGGAGGCAGCGGCCCGGGGTCTCCTTTTCGGCCACCCCGTAAACCGTCTTCGCAGCCGGACCGCGTGCCGTGTCGAGAGGTGGCCATTCCCCACTGCCGTCCCGGCCGCCGCTTGCGCGGGGGCGCGTGCGGCTACGGGGCGCGAGCAGGGGTGACCTCAGACTACCCTGGGCCCAACCGCAGCACGCTCTGTGCGACTACGCAAGGCGGTGTCCTGAGGTGACACCGGCGGCGCGGCAGAGGCAGTAGGCGCCGCCGATCAACTAGTTCGCACCGAGGATTCCTCTTGGTGCGTGGCCCAGTTTTCCTTAGGACGGGCTCCAACCCCTCGTTGACACCGCCCCCCGCGCCGCCACGCTCCGAGGCCTTCCCCGGGGAAGCCTCGCGTCCCTCCCCCGCCGCTCCGCTCGGCCCGGCGCGCGCGCGATTCCTCGATTCCACAGGCGGTTCGCGCCGCGGGTGGGGGCGGGGCGCGCAGGGAGGAGGCGGTCACCGCCGCGAGAGGGGGGCCAGGGGGCGGGCCGGTGTGGGGAGTTCCTTGCTCGCGGACCACACGCTCTGCGAGCCAATCCCGAGCCAGCCCTTCGCAGTGTCGCACGCGGGACACGTCCAAGCGTTTGTTGGCAGGGCCGGTGAGGGGGAGGGGGTGAGAAGGAGGAGGGAGGGGAGTTGAGTGACAGGCTCGCGGGGCAGGCTGGGAATTGTAGTTCTCAGCGTCCGTGGCCATAGCCATTTTGTAGTCGGGGGACTACAACTTCCAGAAGATCAAGGGGACCATTCTAAGGTGCCCCGGGAATAGGCTGCTCTCCCCCGGGCCGAACGTTTTGGGGCACTCGTACCCAGCAGCCCCGCTGCAGGTAGACGTGAGGGCAGTGGCGGGTGCTAGCGTGTGGCGGCTGTGGGGTGAGCGGCAAGCTGGGGAAAGGGGGTGAGGTGGAGCGACCGAGCGTGCCATGCATTGAGCTAGGGAGCCTCTGTCAATTCCACTCCTAGGCTCGGCGTGGGAGAGATGCCTGAGGGGTTGCCCGGGAAGGGTTCGTCAAGGCCTCGCGGGTGTCTAGTCGACGAGACTGCCAGGGTTCTCAGGACTGGGCCGGGGGCGGTCGACACCGGGGTAGGTGGTCGCCTGGTGGCTCAGCTGTGGGAGTTTTCGGCTAGCGTCCAGCGGGGAATTACCCGAGGAGCCCTAACTTGTATAAAAGCAGAGTCCATTTAAAGTTGGGCTGGATAGCCTCTCTCTCATTGGTTAGGGGGCTTGGAAAAAAGAGACTCGGCGAGCCCTCGCTGTGGTGCTGCCGCCGCCGCCGCCGCCGCCGCTGGAGTTGACTCTTCTGCTCGCACTGCTGCTGCAGCACAAACGTGACTTCCAACATTTTTATTTATCTTTCCCTTTTCTTTTCCAAGATGTAACTACAAATCAGACACTAAGGACCTTCACGTTTCGCTGATGTAGTTTTTGGAGGAAAGAGGGGGGGAGTGAAGGGCGTCGGTTTTTTTTTTGTGTGTGTGTTTCGGGGGAAATTTTCCATTATGAGTGTTTTACTAAAGTGAATTTTTTTTTGTTTGCTTCGTTCGTCTTTGGCTCTTTTTTTTTTTTTTTTTTTTTTTGCTTCCCAATTTCGGATTTATTTCAAGGCGAATCGGGCTTTGGGGAAAGAGGAAGAAAAGTCGGATTACAAGATCAACCACCACCAACAACAATAAAAACCACCAGGATATTTTTTTGCAAATTTCTGACGGCTTTAAATTCATGAAGCAATTGTCCCCTTTTGCAATCAGCATTTGGATCTCAGAATGAGCAAGGAAAGACCCAAGAGGAATATCATTCAGAAGAAATACGTAAGTGCTCCTAACAACACATCCTTTGACTTGCAGTTTTAAGCCATGGCTGTGAATGTCAAGTTTATAGATAATTCTGCAGCTGAAGGGTTTTAAACAGCGTCCGATAAGGCTGTTCCTTTCTTTTCTGAAAGAGGGCTTTTCAGGCAAAGTCGTGTCTGCTTAGTTTGGATGAAAAAACAGATTGGTGTAGAGGTACCTTAAGTGAATAAATTGACCTCGAATGACACAACCATAATCTAGTTTTAGATGAAAGGCAAGGGATTTTGGTGGAGCTTGGGAGTGGGGTGGGGGCTGCGGTAATGTAACTAAACTGCATTCTCGGGCGGGTTTGGCCCCATATTGCACTTTGCATGCAAATGAGCCTATGTTATTATTAATGTTATTTGGAAAATTGTCTAACGCGTGTGTGTTGGAAGCCCTTTAAGTTGCAATCGTGGGTCCGATTATGGCGATCCTGTTCCTTGCACTGGCACATCAAATTTTACGTATGTGGTCGTTTTGGCTTATCTGGTTCGCAACATAAACCAGTTGGGAATCATGTTACAGCGAATGCATTTGTTGGGATTGACTTTAATAATGGGACTGGTTTTGTTTAAAAATTCATGGTTTCCAGTTCTAGAGGAAAAGACATACAATATAGCTAATGTTTTTAAGTAGGTATGTGAATGTATATATAAGTGACTACAAATAATTTCTCCCTGTTAAATGGGTTTCTGAAATTGGGTGAGTCTTCAGAGATTTGAATGGTTTGGAATAGTTAAATTTGTTTTGTGCATAGTACAGCTACGTTTTGATTGGCATGGGGACTGTTTTTGTTTTGTGTGTGGTGGCTCTTTTTTTTAAGTTTGGGGGGAGGGAGGGGAGTGGGGGACCCAGGGATTAACTAAATATGCACTCGAGTGATCGGTGATTAGCTACATGCTTTAAATCAAAGAACCCATTTTTTAAGAGAAGGCCAAATGAACATACATTAGGAATAATGCAGCGTTATAAGAAAGTTTTATTTAACTCGAGTCGACAAATTGGTGTTAATATATTCTCTTTTTGAGCTGCGTGGTGTGTGTAATGGGAGATGACCTTCGGGGCACTGGTTTTGTAAAAAATACATTTAATGGAAAAGCTGAATACCTTTTTCTAGAGGGCTGATCCTAATGTAGACACGTAAACTTCAACTATTTAAGGAATAGAAGATTAAGTAATCAAGCCCTACTTAAAAAGCTGTTCCCTTAAGAATATAAGAATTAAAATACATCCGCATTGCAGAGGGCTGGGTAGAATGCGAAGGACTAGTTTAAACTCTGGCTGTGGAAACTGCATGGAGACACCCTTGCCTTGGAGCGTGGACGCCTTCCCAGGGCACGTCCGATTCGGGTGCAGCGACAAAGCAAATGGGGTAGAACTTGGACAAGGACCGCCTCTCCGCCCCCATCCCAGACCTGGCTAAGTTAGAGAGCAGTATAGGGTGGGATTTTTTGTTGCTGGTGGTCAGCGAATGGTGTCGGGTCCGAGCGTCCGGCCGCAAGCCTGTGCCTGGAGGTGGCCGCAGGAAGCAGAACACGAGTTAAGGCTCCGGGAGCGGAGCGGAGCTCGTGCTCCCGACAAGCTTGAGCCGGCTGCCAAGGGGAGGGCGTGCGGGGGTCGCGGCTGGCTGGGCCAGGGCTGGGTGACCGCGCTCGGCCTGTAGGGGGCGGGCTCCATGCTCGGTGCTCGGGGCTCCCGGCTCTGGGCTCCGGGCGGTCCCAAGCGGGCGGGGCGTGGGGGCGTGGAGGCGGTGCGGCCTGCTGTGCCAGGGAAGGGGTGGGAGCGCCGCGCGGGCGGGTGGGGGCGTGCCGGGGAGGGGGCGGGGGCGCACAGCTGCAGCGGGCGCCCCCTACGGCGCGCACGGCGGAGCTTGGCGGCAGCGGCCCGCCAGTTCCCCGCGGCCCTGCCCGCCGTCTCCAGCGCAGTCTCGAGAGCAACAGGTTAAGCCGGCGAGACGTCAGCGCGCCCCCACCCCGCCCCCGGTTCTTCCCTGGCTTAGCGCTGTCCTCCCCCTGTTTCCCCCGCCCCCTGCTGCGCCCGGTTCCCGGACGCTCCCAGCCGCGTTCTGTTGTCATTGTGACGTCACAAAGGGACGGGCCCGGGTGGAACCTCCTCCTCCTCCGTGACGTCAAAAGTCGGGCGGGAGGTTCCAGCGCGGCGGGCCGGTGTGGGGCGGGGGCCGCTGCGGAGCCGGCTGCCTCGGGGGAGGAGAACAAGGAGGAGGAGGATGCGCTTGGCCTCTGCCTTCTACGGTGCAACGCGGCGCTGCCTTCCAGGTGAGCGCTTGAGAGCCTTTCGTCCCCAAAAGAGTGCCCCTGCCTAGCTATGATTCTGATCCCACTGAGGGGTTGGGGAGCAGGGGAGAGACGCTTCCTTTCTGCAGAAATGTTTTCGCTTCCTCTGTTTCCAGGTTTGCTGATGGCGTGACGTTACTGCTGTGGTAGTTGGGTCTGCTCATCAACGTTTTAGAAAAGCAAGGAAACTTCATTCAGGGGAAGCTTTGCTTTGTAGGAGGACCATGTTGTGGATTCGGCCACCTTATCACTTTTAACTCATGTTTGGCGTGTCTTCGCAGGATGCTGCCGGATGCCTTTCTGGGTGATGGTGCACAGCAGCAACTGCTACTCTTTCTGGAAGCCTTGCAATTGCAATACCATGGTGGTGGGAGGAGGTCACTCCTCCTTTGCTGTGCCAGCCCTATGCCTGTTGAGTATTTTTTAGAGGTCCAGGAAAGGGAAGACTTGTCATTGATGCCTGTGTTTGAAAGCGCCACGGGACTAGTCTCAAGATGTTCTGGGGTTTAATTCTTCTGAACCGGACAACATGAGACTCGCAATCTGAGTCTTATTTCTAACGTAAAATGGAGAAAGTAATACCTGTCTTTGCTACTTCACTTCCTCTGAGAAGATCATGTGCGGGAGGTGATGTGTGTGAAAGATATAAAGCAGTATGCTCTTTTTCTATGTAAGGTGGCACTTGAGATGGCGGAAAGCAGAACATTTTTTACAACAGGTCTCAAAAGCCTTAGATGCCTTTTGTGTTGCCATTTAGTTTATATTAGCAAAGCAGAGTTTGGGTGTGGGATTGTAGATGGCAGGCTTTGGGAGAAATAATTGTTACATTTCATATTAAATGACATCCTTGAGAAACTCATAAATTGCAGTGTAATCCTGTCTTAATTGTGCTGGGCATGACTCCCACTACAATACCTTAAATAACTGAAAACATTTGCCTTTCAAAGCCCCAATCCACTTGGACGATAAAAACAGTTGCATATTTTGCTCTATGGATATTTTATGTCATTTCCATCACTCCACTGGTTGGTTATTCCTAGGGAGAATAACAGATTTGATTTGGTATCTAGGCTTCAAAACCATTTGATGTGTGATGCTTAGTACCACGTATGAGTTTGAAATTAAAATCTCTGCCACATGAAGATATGATTCATGCAGTTAGCATGAAAACAGATTACCAGTTTGATTGGTAGGAAAGCTCAAGCAGAATTTATATCACAATGCTGTAAATTTTAAGTGTTTTCATTTTCTAACTTAAAAGTGCAGTATGACTTTTAAAAAACTGGGAAAAGTTTGTTACAACATTCATTACCAGGATTTACAGTTATATGAATTTGTAAAGTAAAAAGTAGAAAGAAATACATCAAAATATAGTGGTAGGATTTATGAGCGCCAACCCCCCCCCGCCCCGGCCCATCTTTTTTTATACCCAGTTAGGTTATTTCAGTTGGGGGCAGGGTAGAAAACTATACGTTATTTAATTGTTGCGTTTTTCCTTTCCTGTACTCTTCACATGGCTTTCTTTCTGCTTGTCTCTAGTAGTGGAAAACCTTTTTCTTTGTCACATAAGTCTAGGGCAGAGTTAACAGCTATGATTATGGAAGGAATACTGTCAAGGTAAGAGTCCAAAGTATGTCACTGAAATTTGAAAGAAAAAATAAATTATGTCCAAAAATAACCAATTCGAATTATTGTTACCTGGGCTATTATTTACTGTGGACAAGTATCTGACTTGTGTGTCCCTCATGGCCATTGGCCCAAATAGCCAACTAGAATTATTTGGTACTTAGATGGTATAATGAATATTTCTGCTCTCAGGCTAAACCAGTTCCTGTTGCTGGGCTGAGGGCTACAGACTCACTTCCAAGTGCCTTGGAAATAATTCCAGTGTACTCTTTATCCCTTGCTCCAAAGGTTATTTAAACTTTTATTTTTCAGAAAGAGAAAATCTCTTGGAATATATAACTAGTGTCTGTTCTCTTACATTCAAAATAGAACTGTTCTACTCCTTTCAGAGATGGCATGGGAAAGTAATATTAAGCTCAGTACATTAAAACACCTGGTAAAGCTAACCTGTAATATTTTTAATCAAGGGGTTTGCCTTTTTCCATGTGGTCTGAGTACCCAGACTCGTGACATTTTTATCTGAATGGTTAAAATGTTTTGAGGTCTAAGAAATTGTTTTTGAAATTCTACTTGTACTGATCCTAATGTTACTGGTCCATGTGTAAATCTCCCCCAGGATTACAGTTACAGCTCTGCTAGCCACTCTCTACCCACCCAAACCTACTTGCCCTTTTGGCTGCAGAACATCCTGGCTGTGAAGCTCCTGACCAATGGGCAGCCCTGGGGTGTCTGTGCCTGTGTCTCCTTTGGCTCCCACCCATAGAAGGCTTGCCAAGTGTCAGTTGTTTGTTTCCAAATCTGGTCATTCAAGTTAGACTTATTATTGGAATTACAGTTTAATGTTATATAATCCTTTGAATGAGTGTGAAAACTTTTAAGTTGAATGTTTTGGGAACATTCGACAAAAATGAATAGCTAAAAAAAATAAGACTGTTAAATTAGATGTGGGTCTGACATTGTGGGCCTGACATTGGAAAAACTTGGGAAAAAAAAATCTAAGGATTCTGCACACACATTGCTTTGTAAATGATTCCCTTTTAAGAACCAAATTTCATTTATGCCTACATTCCCTTCCCAACAAACAAAATACAGTGTGGAACACTGGGATTCTCAAAAAATCTGCAAAAAAAAGTACATGTATGTGTTTAAGTTAAAATGTTTATGTGTATACATATATACATATATGTATGTGTGTACACACACACACACACACACACACACACACTTTTTTTTTCTTTTAAGTTTCCTGCCTGACAGACTTTACATTAGCTAACCCACTTCTGGTCCCTTTCACTTCTGATAAGAGTGCATCTATGGTATTTAGCCTTAATCCCCAGCTATTAAATTAGACACTTTATTTAGTTCATGTTATTTAACATACCTCAGAGTGGTCCTGCAGTAATTTGTATTACTTTTAGATTTAAAAACAACTGTGTCATTGACTGAATGGTAGGGGCAGAAAGATTAGTCATTTTACATCTAAGTTATATGGAGTTTAGCAGTTTTATTTTTTTAGGACATAGTGTTTAAGGTCTGTTACATTTAAAATCCCTAAGCCTACCTTGGAAATGAGACAGATCTCTTGTTTAGTTTGAATCAATTATCTTGTTTCTTTTTATCTCTCAGGTAACTCTTTTCTTTCTCCTGACACCCTGCAAGCCTCAGTTGCTTTTCCAGGCTCTAGTCTTACCTTCTCTGGTTCCTTTTGTCTTTAAAGCCTTTCCATACTTGCCTCTATCATTCCAAGAGGTGGGAACTGATGACTTTGGTTTTCTTAGCTATGGTCTAGTAATGCTGTTTGTCTACTTTTTTTTTGTAGACAATTTTTCTTATTCTTTTAGGTCTTAATTTTTCTTGACCTGAGTCAACCATATGTAGCCTTCTGGCAGCCTCACACCTTTTAAAAAAGGGGGTTTTCCTTCATTTCTCATTCAAAATAAAATCATTAAAAGTGGAGCTGAACCTTGTAGGAAGTGACAGTACTGGCTAGATACCATTTTGCTCCTGGTCCAGTAATTCTGACTGCTTCAGGACTTCCTGTTCTATCACCCCTAGCAAGGTGACTTATCTTTCCTATTCTCTTAGGATGTCTGGGATGGGAAAGGGCCCATGTTTTGTACATGTAGATCCTGTCCCAGAGGGCAAAGTCTAGGTCACACGTGAGTGAGCAGCTGGATTACAACCTGGGCCCAGATTGTACTGTTCTGGTGAGGATGCTGCCTTCTCTTCTGGGGCCCTCTTTGCCATTTGAAGGAATGCTAGAAGAACTTGGATTTTAGAAAACTCTGGCCACACAACACCTCTCCTAAAAGCATCCTGAAGAGAAGACCCTGTCAGTTCTGAAATAACCACCGACATTTGTTGTTTAGTGAGTTCACGTGAAAAAAAGAGGACGTTGAGTCCATTTTACAGAAGAGAAAACCAAGATAAATAACACTGGTGAGATAAAAGGCTGTATTTCCTTCCCACTTTTTAGTCTAGATGAAAAAGAGGTAAAATGAATGACCATCAGCCTGGATCCCAGAAGGGGAGTGAAGGCCATAATAGGGGCTCTCAGCAGCCTCTGCAGAAGTTTTTTGCTTGAGTAAGTTGGGGAAGTTAAGGCAGTTTGTCAGCTTCCAGGAACAGAAGGAAGGAGTGTATCCGTCTCAAGTGCATGTTTGTGTTTGTTGTTTTCTAAAACACCAGTTGGTGGAGCTACCCTCTTATCCCCAGCTGGCTGTCTCCTTGTGTCCTCATTGGAAAAAGGGCTGACATTCCAGTACCCTTTGGGACTGGCTGGTTTGTACTCTAGTTTTGTAAGTCCTGCCACCCCACCCTCTCCCTTGTACCTGAGGCCCAGTGTGGATTGCATTAGCTCTCCAGGCTTCTGAGAACCCATTTGATTTCACAGGGCTATGACAAATCGGCTTCCATACTTTTTTCTGGCACTTGGCATTGTTGACCCTGACTTTGCTACTTAGGGGACCATGGGGCGCTGGGGGAAATCATATGCCCTCCAAGCCTCACCAGGGTCTGGGTAATCCGGTAAACGAACGCTGCCCAAATATGTTAATAAGGCAGCATGAGTAATAGGAGCATTATGCATAATTACTCACATATTCATAGGATCTATGAGGGTGTTAGAAAGGGGAACCCTACTGGCAGAAGTTCTTGAGAGCTGTTCTTGAGAGCTGGTGTGGCCTAAAAAGCTTAAATTGGATTTCAAGTTCTAATTTTGTATGTCGGTCAGGCTCCACCACCCATGAAGAGGAAGGCCAGTGAGCACTGAAATATTATCAAGAGCAGTGTTTAGTTACCATGAATCCTAGAAGGTTAGTAAACTACATAGCTACAATTGTGCCCCTCTCTACTCCCAGTACAGCTCTTCCCTCATGCACATATTTTTTCCAATAGAACCGGGAATAATTTTCCAACAATGTATTTTTTTTTTTTTTTTTGTGGGGAGTAGAGGGGGAGGAGTGAAAGGGTTGGGTTGTGTGTGTTTATTTTCCATCAGGAGACCCTCTGGTTTACTGGGACAGCAGCCCAGGTATCTTGTGACCGAAGCATCCAAAATGTGTGAGACCTTTTTGGCACTTTGTTTTATTGCTGTCTTTTTAAATCTGGGTGGTTCTTTCTCCATTATTTCCTAACCACATTTCAGTTAGGGCTTCATTTACAATGGTGGAGTGTGTTATCTCTTGGTTCTCATTTCTGCCAGCTGTTAAAGTGTTTGGTGCCTGTGGGGGCAGAAACAGGTGCCAGGAGGAAATGAGAAGGGATTAGGACTGAGCATGTGTTTCTTGCATTTATTCCTTCCATAGGTTTGCAGAAAGGGGACTGAATGAATACTTATTCTGTTAAGCAGCAGTTGGATATAGACGTTATTAAAACTTGGAGAGTTTTGTGCTTTATGCAGATGCCTTATTACTAGTACATGGGCTTCAGAAATGAAATACCTCAGATTTGAACAGGCTCGTTTGGAATATATAGAGTACTCTGTGGTAATGGACAGCGTTGGGAGTATGAGCTGAGTTCTAGGTTTGGTCCTGTAGTGCACTGACTGTGTGACCCTGGGCAAGCCACATAACCTTGCTGAACTGCTTCCTCATCTGGAAAACTTGTCCATGTACCTAATAGGCTTGTTGCTGGAAGAGCCAGTGAGATTTTTGATGTGAAAGCATTTTGTAAATTGCATACTACTGCACAAATACTCAAAGTATTATCACACAGTTGAAAATCACCAACCTGGAGATAATCAGGCTTGCCGGCAGCCTTCCTAGCTGACTCAGAAATAAATGAATCAGATGAATTCTATACGTTGCCTCCGAATAAACCAAATTAATAGCAGCAAATATTCTAAAATGCATTTTAGGATGTAGAACAAGATTTTAAAGATTAGACGGTGATGTGAACACTTCCCACCCTTACAACTCTGTTGGTTATTGAATCTCTTCTGTATTGTCTAACACTTGACTCCCAGAGTTGTCTGGGTGGTGAATTAGAAAGAAGGGCAGATTGAAAATTAAGATTATAGTGGCACCAAATCTGTGCACAAAGATGTTTAAACTGGATCCTGCGGCAGTAGTCTTTGAAATTGAAAATCTGATCATGATCCTTCAGTGGCTCCATGTGGCTTTCAGGATCGATTGTAAGCCAAGATTGTTGTCAGCACAGTGTAAAAAGCTCTCCTTACTCTACCGTGGGCCTATCCTGCCACCCATTTCAGTTCAGCTGCGACCCAACCTCTTAGTCTTTGCACTTCCTGATTCTTCAATTTGTTCAGTGAACCGTTTGCCTGAGGAGCCCACCTGGCCTCTCTGAGGACTTACTGTATGGCCTGTCACCCCTGTCCCCAGTCAGGCAGATCCAGGCCCCTTCTCTCTGTTGACTTGACTTGTCACACCTACCTTTAGGTACTGGAATTATTGTTTACATGTCTCTTACCCTATTAATCCCCAGAGTAGGGGCTGAATTTTGTAAGCCATCACACAGTTGAGGAATATTTGTTGAGTTGAAGCTTTTGGAGTATTTCAGATACGAACTAGTGGTGGGAGAAAATTGCTGTGGATCTAGTGGAAATAGATGAACTTTAATCAGAATTTTATAGTTGAGAAAACCTGAGGTGTCTAGCACTGTTAGGCAACTTGCCTGAGGTTGCACATTTTATCAGTGACACACCAGGACTTGAAATCTAGCCCCTGATATAGTAGCAGAAGGCCTTTGGACAGGTATTTCAGAGATGTTTCTTCCTGCAAGGTAGATTTTCAGTTATCTGTGGTAACTGCATTAATTGATTCATTTTCATGGAAAAATAAAACCCACTTGTAATCTCCATACCTAATTTGCCCAATTGCATTTTCCCCCTTTTGAAAATGGCTTTTTTTTGGGCTTTATAAGAAACTACACAAAGAAAAACCATCGGATTGCACACTGACATTCCTGTAGAAAAATACTTTTCAACATGTGGGTTGTGAAAAATAGTTTTACATATGTACTTTTAAATGCTCTTCTGTTAATGTGCTTTTTGCATTTATATCTTAATTATCAAAATACAATTCTGCATCATTGTTTTTAATGGCTGCAAGGCACTCTCCCAGAGCTTTCCTTGGCCTATCCATTCTTGATTGTCTTTTGGGGCTGTTGTACAAAATGATGTGTGCAATATGCATTACGGGTATCTTTTTGTACTTAACCCCAGATTCCTCAAAGTGGAATTACTGATTCAGAAGTAACTGTTTATGATTGGAACCCTCTTACCACACTGTCTTCTTGGAGAAAGGCCATGCTAATTTATGGTCCCACAGGTAGTGCATGTGAGGCTAGTGGATTTGTTTGTTCATTGGCTTTTAAAAACCAATTCGGGCACTTGTAATGAGTGATAAAGATGTCAGTTAAGTTTTATTTAAGTTTCTATTTTCTTTTCTTGTCTTCTCAGTGTTAGAACTAAATGAGATAAGGTATCTGAAAGCACACTGTAAAACAAAATTGCCTTAAGAACACAATGTGTTATTAGAATGACTGTAGTGAAGAAGGGAAGAAGAGAGTATATGTGTACACTTACATATTTTAAATTTATGAAATGCTTTTTTGCGAGGACATAACATACTTAAGGTGACCTAACATTTCACTGTTTACATATGTGATTTTAGCTAGCTTTGTTGGTGAGGTGGGTGGGGCTTTGTATGGTTACAGAGGTCCCGTTTGTCTCCGTCATGAAAGACTACTCATATACAGCTGGTATATTCTGGTTGCTTACCATGCTCTTGGCACTGTTAGATGTAGAAAACTAGTTAATCGACCTTGACCTCAGAGAATTTATAGCTTAGTTGACAGAATTAAAAACACTGTGGGAAGAGAGTGGATGACTTCCGATAAATCACTTCACCTTTCTAAGTCTCAATTTCTTTGTCTATAAAATGGGGAGAATTATACCTTCATTATTGGTCCATCAAGGTCATTTTAGGGGAGACAGTTAAATGTTAACATAGGAAGTGCTTTGTGAACTGTAACTGTCTAGACCATATTATTATTAACAGTCTCGCAGGTCTTTGTGGCTGTAATTCTCCAGCTTCAAGGTTGAAGAGGGAACATGGTGGTGTTTCTAGGTCATCTTTGTTCATTACAGCCTTATTCAAGTTATCTGAGGAAGAGGATAAGAATGAAAATATTACAGGTGCTCATCACTTTCCTTCTCACTAAGGTTTCCCTTTTCTTCCTAACTTACAGAAAATCGGAGTGTGTTCTTTACAGCCAGACACACTTTTTATTGTTTAAATGATGGATTTGTATCTTTTTTTCCCCTTCTGGTATGTGAGTACTGGGTGGTATCACAGTGCTGCTACAAAGAAGCATTACTTTTTGGTGTTTAAGACTGTACTTTTGGATAAACTTCTTTCTTTGCCTTTATTTTAGTTTTTGGTCAAGATGTTTCTTTAGTGATGAGGTAAGACTTAAATGTTTATTGGTTTTACCCATTTTGTCCCCATTTCCATTTTTATGCTGTTCAGAGCACTAAAGCTCTGTGTATTCTATTTTCAGCTTGTAATAATTTCTTGGAGGATGAAAGAGCCAACCTGAATGGAAGGCGTTTCATGAGGAGCCATGATCTGGAGTCTCAGTTAAATTGGTAGCACATGGTTTTCATCTGCCATGAAGGGCTTTGGTTGTGTTATCTTGTTGGAGCTGTGTGTTAACCACCACATTACAAAACTTGGTTCTCTATACACACCGTGGGGCTTTTCAGCCTGATGATTCTGAGTGGCAAGGTCCCCTTGCCTTTATGATAGATGCCAAACAAAAGGTGGACTTGGTCTTTTAATAGTTTGACAATCATGAAATGTTTGGTGGGGCTCTGTAGAGTTCTTCCTGTGCATTTAGGAAAGGAGCTTGGAAGAGTTTGGTGTGGGAGATGCTGAAACATGGTCCTATCGAGCCTAATTATTTTCGCGTGGTTTTGTTTTAACATTCAGTTCTGCCCGCTCTATAGCCTTTTCCCTGGGACTTGTAGTTGGTTGCAATTTTTGAGGAAGCTTTATTTTATATATTTACTTATAAATATATACCACACCTCATTCTAAAAAGGATTTAAGGCCGTATGAGCAGTCATCCTGAGAGCAAATAATTTTTGCTTTGATCTAAAGTTCACTTTCTAAATCCAAAAAGTGACAACTGGATTAAAATATGAGCAATGAGCAGTTGTCCTCAACCCAGCAGTGTTTGTGCTGAGTAGCCTTTTGTTTTTAGCTTTGAAAACTTGGCCTTAAAACTTTAATTAAAGGCAAGTTTTGTAAAGAAATGTTGGGATTGACACCCTGATAGAATTTTTAATCTGAAAGAATTTTAAAGATCCTTGGAAGTAATCCCCAGTAGTGATTACATCCCAGAGTGGCAGAGATCAGCTTTCTATTTAAATACCAATGCAGTTTATCACTTTTTCCACCGTGCAGGGGCCAAGGAGGGTCTGGATTTAATAATGAACTTCTTTGGTGGGGGGTTGGGAGGTGGTGGCACAGTTGGTAGATGTTAGAGCATGATTCAGCATTCTGTGTCTTTAAAAATGTTTTCAAATAATCATTCTGTATCGTAATCCTCAAAACTCCTGTTAGGATTCCAAACCATTGTGGTTTAAACTTAGCTGGAATGTGCAAGGTGGCTGACAGAGTGAATGGAAACCTCCTTTGAAAAAACACATTTGGCTTGCCTGATTGTCCCAGAGTCTGGGCTCTGGGCATATCTGTGCCATGGGCCAAGTCTTCTGGTTGAAGGGGTTGGAGAATACTTGTTCTTACTCTGTCGGACTTCCCCCTCTGCACCTACCTTCCCTGCCTAGCCCAAGCTCAATATAAACACCATCAGTTAGTCCTAAAGAAACTCTTGCTACGGATATGGACTTCAAGACTTCATGTTATACTAAGTTTTTGTCTAGATGAGACACACACTCAGTTGTACTTGTAATGTCAGAACGCTAATGATGCTATTAAAATGGTTTTTCTTTTGGTCCCGGTAAGCTAGAAAGCATTGGGAAGTGAGGAGCAAGGGTCTGACTTGGAACTATCTAAAGCTAAAAAGTGATTTTTTTCCTCATCCTTCTAATTCTACTCTGCTCTAATTGAGCGATGTGATCACTACTACTACAACATTGACCTAGTCCAAAATGAAATACATTTCCTACTCAACTAGCCTTTTTTCCTTTCCTCCTTTCATGAGACTTGCTGAAGTTGTCATGTTATTTCTTTGCAGAATTTATTGGAGCAGTAGGCAAAGCCTCTTGGGAGTATAAATAATGATGATTATAAAGAACAGTCAGTTTACCTAGGAAGGCCATTATCTTTGACTTGCAAAAGGTTTTACAGCCAAACCTTTTTGCTTACAGTTGTTTAATACAGATGAAGACCTTAATGGGGTACCTATTGTAAGAGGAGTCCTTTTACTCTATTTATATATGGAGGTAATCTCAATAAGAACAACACCTTGCGCAGACATAACTGCCTGTTTCCCTGGACAGGCATTACATATACAATCCAGGAAAAAGAAGACCTTGGATGGTGGTGGTTCCTGGTCTTTTTTTCTGCTGCCATCAACAGCGCATAATCCTTTCTGCTGAGTGTTAAAAGATTTCTAAAGCTGATAAGTAACACCTCATTTGCTTTTGGTGTTTCCTCCTACTAACTGCTTTCTACCCAATTTATGAATTCAAAGATGGTTTTGAAACTAATTTAAGGGACTTGTCTGAGTAGGCAGTGACACTGAATAAATATATTTAAATGGTAGATTCTTATGCTCATAATTACAGTCCACAGTATAGCTTTAGGGTAAAAGGAAGCCCAAAGTTGCAATTTTTACTTTTTGGGAGATTTAAAGTTCCCTCTCATGGTACTTTTCAGTCTA